>NC_052163.1:66752031-67052031 GCF_902713615.1 Scyliorhinus canicula | reverse complement strand
TATGTTACACTTTAGAAATACAGAGGAAGGGAGATTACATATGTGGGCTATTGTAGTTGTGTGTAATGTCTCTTTAAGAACTGAGTCACGTGACTTTGTGACATCATCAGCTACTTTGTGGGCCTTTTCCCTTAGTCTAGTAGCAACCCTTGTACAGGGAAGACCTATTTAATAAACCTCTGTTTATGTCGCTTTCAACCCACATGCATCAGCAATCTATTTCTTTTGGACTGTTATAGAACATAGAACATAGAACGATACAGCGCAGTACAGGCCCTTCGGCCCTCGATGTTGCACCGACATGGAAAAAAAACTAAAGGCCATCTAACCTACACTATGCCCTTATCATCCATATGCTTATCCAATAAATTTTTAAATGCCCTCAATGTTGGCGAGTTCACTACTGTTGCAGGTAGGGCATTCCACGGCCTCACCACTCTTTGCGTAAAAAAACCCACCTCTGACCTTTGTCCTATATCTATTACCCCTCAATTTA
Source organism: Scyliorhinus canicula (assembly GCF_902713615.1). Lineage (NCBI taxonomy): Eukaryota > Metazoa > Chordata > Chondrichthyes > Carcharhiniformes > Scyliorhinidae > Scyliorhinus > Scyliorhinus canicula. Next base: position 67,051,535 of record NC_052163.1, on the reverse strand, counting down.
AGGCTATGTCCCCTCGTGCTAGCCACCTCCATCCACGGGAGAAGGCTCTCGCTGTCCACCCTATCTAACCCTCTGATCATTTTGTATGCCTCTATTAAGTCACCTCTTAACCTTCTTCTCTCTAACGAAAACAACCTCAAATCCATCAGCCTTTCCTCATAAGATTTTCCCTCCATACCAGGCAACATCCTGGTAAATCTCCTCTGCACCCGTTCCAAAGCTTCCACGTCCTTCCTATAATGAGGCGACCAGAACTGTACGCAATACTCCAAATGCGGCCGTACTAGAGTTTTGTACAACTGCAACATGACCTCATGGCTCCGGAACTCAATCCCTCTACCAATAAAGGCCAACACATAAAGATACAAAGGGATGGTAATCTAATTGAATTCTGAAGTTTTCCCTTTGGTGAGAGAGATGTGCGAACAGTAATGGAGTTAGATGGAAACAGGCTATTTTCAGTGATTGAAGGGTTCAAAAGGAGAACAGGTGGGTCGAAGATTAAACTCAACAGATTTCGAATGGCGAACAAGTTGAACCTTTTTACACAGAGGATGGTGAGGTTGTAGTATACCCTAGGAAAGTTAGTGATTGAAGCCAAGTTCATGTTAACATTTAACGATTGATGTGATTGGTGATTGAGACCCTGTTTGCTTGTTCTGTCCATTTCGATATTGTTCTTGTCGAGTGTGAGGCTGTTATACTGGACTCAGGAAGTGTCTGAAGAGGTCAAGCTTACCATTTCCCTCAATATCCCTATAATCTCATCCAACATGTTTCTGTTCCTTTAACTCTTGTTTCTTGTGCATCCCTGCCTTTTTTTTGCCCCAGCAGTTTTGGTCATGTCTTATTATATAAGTCTTAAGCTCTGGAATTTGCCTCCTTACATTTCTCTGCCTCTCCAATTCTCTTTTACGTTACAGCACAGAAACAGGCCACTTGTGAATGCTGGGATTGATGTTCCCTTTGAACCTCCTGCCACTCTTTCTCAGCTTGTAGAAGCTGAAATTTGCTCTGAGAGGGGCAGATGAGGGATTCCACAAGAGATGGGTTTATTTATTTTAAACTTTGTGGATCTGGTTGCTATCAGAGGTGGGAGGAAAAATATTAAAATATTGAAAATTTGAATAGAAATGTTTAAAAAAAAATTAAATGTCAATTAATAACAAGCTGTACTCAATTGCCCACTGTAACTGGCCAAATCTGCACAAGATCATTTTACATGAGACCTTTATAGTCAGAGAGAAGGGCCCACCATCACATTGCTCTGGATCTCAGGAAGGAAAGAGCTGTGTTCTCGTCTATTGGGCATTCATATTTCTCATAGAAATTAATGAGCACTTCCTACCTGGCGATATTACGGCGTACGTGGGTGCAACCTTTAGAATGAAACCACAAGAAGTAGGTCTGAAAATAATAAGAGATAAACAGAAATTATTCTCTATAAAGCTTCACTTGTCGTTCTTAACTAAGCAGCTAAGTTTCTTCTCAGTTACTGATGTTCTCCCTTATCTCTCTGTCACCTAAAATAAGGAAATGTAAGGATTGATTATATGAGAGTAGAGACGGAGGTAAATCCAGTCTTCTTGTGACTACCCTGGAAAATGTGGGGTGTGATTCAGTGGTCTGTAAACTAATGCAGCTTTTGGGCATGTGAGATCCTTGGCAGCTGCAACTCCGGGAATCAACCCACCATTCGATGGCAGTTTTGGGGATTTTTTTGCCTCTGGGCCTCTCCACTGAGGCCGCACTCAGAGATCCCCTGCTGGCGAGCTGATCTCGAGCTGACCTCGCCAACAGGAACGGCCCCTCGCAGATTGGGCACTATTTTGATTGACAACCCTGACTGTTTCTCCGCCCCCCCTGCTTTTTGGCTCCCCCCCCTCTCCCCCCCAATTTTGTTGAGGGTGCTGGGAACCACCATATTGTACTCCCCCCTTCAAGTGGCAAGGTTCCCCCAAAGCCAGACCCCTGGCAGTGTCAACATGGCACTGAACAGTTGGCAGTGCCCCGGCATTGCTAGGCTGGCAGTGCCAGGGTACCACTCTGCCCAATCCCTGACCACCTGGGAGTCTCTAATTCCCTGCGAGACCGGCCGAGGTGTGGGCCAGTACTAAGCAATGCCCTGGCAAAGTCTCCCAGGTGCAGCATTAGGCTCATTTAAATATGCAGATGTGAATTTGCCCAATAAAGGCAAGATCCAGATTGCGCTGGTTGGAGTGACCCTGTTGACTGGTGATTGGCCTGGTGCCAGGCGCAGAGCCCAGTTTGGGGCTCTGGCGGGATTCACCCGTTGTGCAACAGGGTCACTGAATCACCCCCGTGACCTGTATTTCCTTCTTCTGATTTGACTATCACTCTACTGGGTTCCTTTCACTCAGCTGCTGAGGGTTGTTGCTGTTGTCACCAGAGTTCCAGTTTAAAATACAGCAGGACAATGTTTCCCAGTCCGGATTCCTATCCCTGACCTCCCGCTGGAATGGGTACAGATGGAGAGCGGCTGAGGTTGCTATGGTAACTGCCAGGTCCCATTGTCAATATTTGCAACTGACCCCATATTGGAGAGAGTGAATAGAGAGAAGGAACAGGCCAAAATCAAGGTAGACACAGATAAACTTGCATAATGGGCATGTAATTTTACGGGCAGCACGGTAGTATTGTGGTTAGCATGATTGCTTCGCAGCTCCAGGGTCTCAGGTTCGATTCCTGGCTTGGGTCACTGTCTGTGCGGAGTCTGCACGTTCTCCCCGTGTGTGCGTGGGTTTCCTCCTGGTGCTCCGGTTTCCTCCCACAGTCCAAAGATGTGCAGCACAGTCCAAAGATGTGCAGGTTAGGTGGATTGGCCATGATAAATTGTCCTTAGTGTCCAAAATTGCCCTTAGTGTTGGATGGGGTTACTGGGTTATGGGGATAGGGTGGAGGTGTGGGCTTGGGTAGGGCACTCTTTCCAAGAGCGAGTGCAGACTCGATGGGCCGAATGGCCTCCTTCTGCACTGTAGATTCTATGATTATATTATTCTAATTGGCTATTCAACTTCCGTAATTATAAATGTGAGGCAGAATATTTTGGTAGGCGGAATAAGGAGGTTAGAGATTGCTTATAAAATAAGTCTAAATGTGGTAGAGGCACAGAGAAACTTGGGGCTACAGATGTACATATCTCTAAAAGCGGCAAGACAGGCTTATAAAATCACTGAGGTTCATTTCTAGAGGGATAGAAGTGAAAAGCAGAAGTTATGTCCAGCCAGGACCTTAATTAGGTGACATTTGGGAATACTGCAGAGGATTCTGGTCCTTGCATTGTAAAATGGATAGGCCTTGGGATAGAATCCTAGCAGAACTGTGAGGTTATAGTCAGCAACATAGATTGAACAGCCTGTGGCTCTTCATATCAAGAAAGGGAAAACTGAGGGGTGACCTGATAGAGGTCTTTAAAATGAAGATGGGTTTAGTGAGGTAGAGAGGTTGATTCCATTTGTGGGAGAGATCAGAACTGGGAGCCATAAATAGAACATAGTTACTAATAATCGTCTCTACCACAGGGAGTAGTTGAGACAAGACGCATTTAAAGGGAAGTTGGGTAAGTACATAAGGGAAGAAGGAATGGAAGGATTTATTAGTGGGGTTGGATGATGCTGGAGGAGGTGTGTATGGAATATCAATAGCGGAATGGGTTACTTGGGCTGAATGACCTGTTTCAGCATTGTAAATACTGTTATGATCCCAATCTGACCCCCCAATTTGTAAACTGAGGAAAAGATACTTCACCCCGGTGTGATTCCACTGACCAACGGGTAACTTTTATATTAAAATAAACTTTATTATTCACTCAGAGTTAAACATATTAATATCACAGAAAATGGCTTTTCAATTAACAATTAAACAATTCTTAAAAGGAAATATTAACTACAAATCGGCACTGTAGCACAGTGGTTAACACAGTTGCTTCATAGCACCAAGGACCCAGGTTCGATTTCCGGCTTGGGTACTGTCTGAGGAGTCTGCACGTTCTCCCCGTGTCTGCGTTGGGTTTCCTCCGGGTGCTTCGGTTTCCTCCCACAGTCCAAAGATGTGTGGGTTTAGGTGGATTGGTCACGCTAAATTGTTTGGTGGGGATGTTGGTTTGCAGGGATATGGTGGAGGTTTGGGCTTAGGTAAAGTGCTTTTTCAGGGGGTGGTGTAGACTCAATGGACTGAATGCCCTCCTGCACTGTAAATTCTATTTACTTCTACTGACTTATACTTTCTCTATCTCCAATTAAGCAAAACCCATTGCAGATCAAAAGCAATTGGTAAATAAAGTTTGTCAACACAGGGGTACTTTTGTGTAGATTTCTTGGAAAGACTGCTTGGAGAGGGCGAGAGAGACCCCAACAGGAGCAGCCTGCAGATTCTTCTGCCTTTGTCAGACTAAGAAATCCTACAGCCTAAATGCTTGCTACAGACCTGACTTGGCCCATTATTTACCTCATCTCTATCCCACTCAGATGTCCCATGACCGGCTTACATAAGTCTAAAAACAATTTATTTAATTATCTAAGGGGAGGGCGGCACGGTGGCGCAGTGGGTTAGCTCTGCAGCCTCACGGCGCCGAGGTCCCAGGTTCAATCCCAGCTCTGGCTCTGTCCGTGGGGAGTTTGCACATTCTCCCCGTGTTTGCGTGGGTCTCACCCCCACAACCCAAAGATGTGCAGGTTAGGTGGATTGGCCACGCTGAATTGCCCCTTAATTGGAAAAAATGAATTGGGTACTCTAAATTTATATTTTAAAAAATTATCTCCACTCCAGAGAGCCTTCCAAAATACAAAATATTATATTAACCCCATATAGATAAACAAGTACATGGTTGGAATGAATGATTATCCAACACTTTAATTACAGCCCTGGCAGACACTTCACCGGCCTGTATGTTAAACCAAGATTTGAAAACCAATTACTGCAAGTTATATAATATGATATATATATCAATTCCTTACATTAATCACATCAGCTAATCAAATCAATTCATTAAACCAAACACCAACCTATCCAATGCCAGACAAAGGTGCCTGATTCATCGCCACCCCATCCACCACTTTGAACATCCCAACACTGATGCACAGTGACAGAAGTGTGTACCATGTATAAAATAGGCTACAGCAACTCACCAAGCTTCCTTTGACAGCACCTTGAAAACCCACAACTTCAACTTGCTAAAAGGACAACAGACACATGGGGAAAACCACTACTAAGACGGTGAGTAGCCATCTTAGAGATTGGGTGGTCAGCCCGGGGGCACCGGGGCCCCAGTGCTTAGGTGGGAGTGGGCTCAGTGGGGAGGGGTGGGGAGTTATTTGTTAATGGGATGTGGGCATTGCAGGCTGGGCCGGCATTTATTGTCCATCCCTTGAGTGGGCACTGTTGCTATATTTAGTTGCTCTAAATATGGCTGTCAATAAGGTTGCCCTTCTTTGTCTCGATATTGATATGATATTACTTTCAGAGTCGCCAGGTATCAAATTAAACCACCACAAGGTTCAACCGGATATTGATCAAAGACCCAACAACCAGTTAGTTAGTTCAAGTTCGATAATACTTTATTGACACACAAGATTAACTTATACATGCAACAGAAACACTACGAGCTAAACTACACCTAATAACTATGACAGCCTGTACTTAACTTCAGGCACCCGGCTTAGATCAGAGGAACAGTGGCCTTTGTTTGAATCTGGATCTTTTGGGTCTGGAGAAGTAACTGCGGTTCAGCTAGGCTCAGCCGTATAGTAGCGAGCGTTGAACTTGGACTTGCTTCTGGTCGTGGTGCTACAGTTGGAGATAGACGTTGAAGAGATCGAACACATGGCAGTGTCTCTCTTTATCCTTGGGGGGTTTTGTGCTCTTTCGGGCTGTCCTTAGGTTTGGACCCAATTAATTGGGTAGTTCTCAATCACTGCCTCTGATCTGAGCCAATAAAGATGCAAGTTACTTGGTGGCTGGGCGTGTCCTAAGCGGTCATTGACCTTGCTGGTCATGCTTTCTGAGTAAAAGGAGCGGTGCCGATGTGTCTGGAATTGTATCGGTTACCCGAGTACCAGCCCTTTGTCTTACGGAGATGGGTCATTACAATGCTAATCGGCTGGGGGTTTCGATGCTGTCTGGATTCTCTGCACACAAATATACATTCAGGCTCCGTGCCTGCCTGAATCTTACATTGGCCACATTTCCCTTTTGGCTTTGCAAACGTCGATGTTTCTTCTTGTAAGTGGCCATCCCAGATGGCTACAGTCTGTCCTCTTGATCCTAAACGTGAAGCGTGATGGATCACACTACTGAACCTTCTTCTGGTGTGCCAGACACCCTTAGTCAAGGACAGGTTCTATCCTACTCTGTCCTATGGATTGGAACATTTACCTAAGTTTTTTAATACATCACACATCTATACAAATTTTTAAGGGGGCATTATAACATTAAATTGTACATTTCAACTTCTTTACACAAAGGGGAACCTCTAACTGTCCTTGCCTAAACTACGCTTGCGCTGCTAGCTAATAACCAAAGGAACTTATATTACAGTACAAAATAAACAAGAGCAGCATCACATTTCTACTTAACATTTATGCCATTTACCGAGAAAGTAATTTGCCTTGAAAACCGCAGAATTTATTAGGCTACAAAAAGAGTGTGGTGTCTGTTGAAGTCCGAGAAAAGGGGCTCTGAGTGTGTATACTGGGGGGTGGGAGGCTCTCCTTTGCCAAAGTCTAATGGTCTGTACTACACTGCAAAGTATTGCTACAATCAATAGGGCTTCTACCGTGTAAGAAAGGGCCACTTTATGATGTTTTTGCACCATGCCGGGGTATCAGTGGCTATTTCTATGTGTGGTGTGGTGTCCAGGCTAGGGGCATTGTATTGGGTGGCCATGTTTAGGGCCTGTGTTAAGGGCATAGGGGCTGATAAGGCACGCAACTGTAGTGATCCAATGACGATCATGATGCAGGTCATCAGGTCCGTCTTCATTTTGTCTTTGTCTTCCTCCGTCTCCTGGTATATTTGTATGTTCCCGGGGATACAAGCATAATATCTGTTATTATCTTGTTGTTTAATATCTCGTTTGCCTGTTTCTCCTCAACTTCCCATTTAGAATTGTCACCATATGTGACTCCCTCATTTTTTAAAAAACCAACCATTTGGGAGACAAGATATGCGAGAGCATTGAACATTACAGCGCAGTACAGGCCCTTTGGCCTTCGATGTTGCGCCGACCTGTGAAACCCCTCTAAAGCCAATCTACACTATTCCCTTATCGTCCATATGCCTATCCAATGACCATTTGAATACCAAATGTTGGCGAGTCCACTACTGTTAGAACATAGAACATAGAACAGTACAGCACAGAACAGGCCCTTCGGCCCTCAATGTTGTGCCGAGCCATGATCACCCTACTCAAACCCACGTATCCACCCTATACCCTATACCCTATACCCGTATCCCAAAAACCTCCCCCTTAACCTTACTTTTTTTATTAGGACACTACGGGCAATTTAGCATGGCCAATCCACCTAACCCGCACATCTTTTGGACTGTGGGAGGAAACCGGAGCACCCGGAGGAAACCCACGCACACAGGGGGAGGACGTGCAGACTCCACACAGACAGTGACCCAGCCGGGAATCGAACCTGGGACCCTGGAGCTGTGAAGCATTTATGCTAACCACCATGCTACCCTGCTGCCCCAACTGTTGCAGGCAGGGCATTCCACGCCCTTACTGCTCTCTGAGTAAACAACCCACCTCTGTCCTATATCTATCTCCCCTCAATTTAAAGCTGTGTCCCCTCGTGCTAGACATCACCATCCGAGGAAAAAGGCTCTCACTGTCCACCCTATCTAATCCTCTGATCATCTTGTATGCCTCAATTAAGTCACCTCTTAACCTTCTTCTCTCTAACGAAAACAGCCTTAAGTCCCTCAGCCTTTCCTCATAAGATCTTCCACCCCATACCAGGCAACATCCTGGCAAATCTCCTCTGTACCCTTTCCAATGCATCCACATCCTTCCTATAATGCGGCGACCAGAACTGCACGCAATACTCCAAATGCGGCCACACCAGAATTTTCTACAACTGCAACATGACCTCATGGCTCTGAAACTCAATTCCTCTCCCAATACGCCTTCTTAACAACCCTCTCAACCTGGGTGGCAACTTTCAGGGATCTATGTACATGGACACCGAGATTTCTCTGCTCATCCACAATACCAAGAATCTTACCATTAGCCCAGTACTCTGTCTTCCTGTTATTCCTTCCAAAATGAATCACCTCACACTTTTCTGCATTAAACTCCATTCACCACCTGTCAGCCCAGCTCTGCAGCTTATCTATGTCCCTCTGTAACTTGTAACATCCTTCTGCACTGTCCACAACTCCACCGACTTTAGTGTCATCTGCAAATTTACTCACCCATCCTTCTACGCCCTCCTCCAGGTCATCTATAAAAATGACAAACAGCAGTGGCCCCAAAACAGATCCTTGTGGTACACCACTAGTAACTGGACACCAGTCTGAAAATTTCCCATCAACCACCACTCTTTGTCTTCTTCCAGCTAGCCAATTTCTGATCCAAACTGCTAAATCACCCTGAATCCCATGCCTCTGTATTTTTTGCAATAGCCTACCGTGGGGAACCTCATCAAACGCTTTACTGAAATCCATATACACCACATCAAATGCTTTACCCTCATCCACCTGTTTGGTCATCTTCTCAAAGAACTCAATAAGGTTTGTGGGGCACAACCTACCCTTCACAAAACCATGTTGACTATTTCTAATGAAATTATTCCATTCCAGATGATTATACATCCTATCTCTTATAAACCTTTCCAAGACTTTGCCCACAACAGACGTAAGGTTCACTGGTCTATAGTTACCGGGGTTGTCTCTACTCCCCTTCTTGAACAAGGGGACAACATTTGCTATCCTCCAGTCTTCTGGCACTATTCCTGGAGACAAAGATGACTTAAAGATCAAAGCCAAAGGCTCAGCAATCTCCTCCCTAGCTTCCCAGAGAATCCTAGGATAAATCCCATCCAGCCCAGGGGACTTATCTATTTTAACACTTTCCAGAATCGCTAACACCTCCTCCTTATGAACCTCAAGCCCTACTAGTCTAGTAGCCTGTATCTCAGTATTCTCCTCGACAACATTGTCTTTTTCCTGTGTGAATACTGATGAAAAATATTCATTTAGCACCTCTCCTATCTCCTCGGACTCCATGCACAACTTCCCACTACTGTCCTTGACTGGCCCTACTCTTACCCGAGTCATTCTTTTATTCCTGACATACCTATAGAAAGCTTTAGGGTTATCCTTGATCCTACCTGCCAAAGACTTCTCACGTCCCCTCCTGGCTCTTCTTAGCTCTCTCTTTAGATCCTTCCTAGCTAACTTGTAACTCTTGAGCGCCCTAACTGAACCTTCACGTCTCATCTTTACATAAGCCTCCTTCTTCCTCTTGACAAGTGTTTCAACTGCCTTAGTAAACTACTGTTCGCTCGCTTGACCACTTCCTCCCTGCTTGACAGGTACATATTTATCAAGGACACACAGTAGCTGTTCCTTGAACATGCTCCACATTTCCATTGTGCCCATCCCCTGCAGTTTTCCTCTCCATCCGATGCATCCTAAGTCTTGCCTCATCGCATCATAATTGCCTTTCCCTTTGCCCTGCGGTGTATACCTATCCCTTTCCATCACTAAAGTAAACATAATCGAATTGTGGTCACTATCACCAAAGTGCTCACCTACCTCCAAATCTAACACCTGTCCTAGTTCATTACCCAGTACCAAATCCAATATGGCCACGCCTCTCGTTGGCCTATCTACATACTGCATCAGGAAACCCTCCTGCACACATTGGGCAAAAATGGACCCATCTAAAGTACTCGAACTATAGTGTTTCCAGTCAATATTTGGAAAGTTAAAGTCCCCCATAACAACGACCCTGTTACTTTCGCTCCTATCTAGAATCATCTTTGCAATCCTTTCCTCTACATCTCTGGAACTTTTCGGAGGCCTATAGAAAACCCTAACAGGGTGACCTCTCCTTTCCTGTTTCTAACCTCAGCCCATACTACCTCAGTAGATGAGTCCTCATCAAACATCCTTTCTGCCACCGTAATACTGTCCTTGACTAACAATGCCACCCCTCCCCCTCTCTTACCACCTTCCCTGAGCTTACTGAAATATCTAAACCCTGGAACCTGCAACAACCATTCCTGTCCCTGCTCTACCCATGTCTCCAAAATGGCCACAACATAGAAGTCTCAGGTACCAACCCATGCCTCAAGTTCACCCACCTTATTCCGGATGCTCTTAGCATTGAAGTAGACGCACTTTAAACCACCTTTCTTCCTGCCGGTACATTCCTGCAACTTTTAAACCTTACTCATGGCCTCACTACTCTCAACCTCTTGTGTACTGGAGCTACAATTCAGGTTCCCAATCCCCTGCTGAATTAGTTTAAAACCCTCCTGAAGAGCATTAGCAAATTCTCCCCCCCCCCCCCCCCCCCCCCCCCCCCCCCCCCCCCCCCCCCCCCCCCAGGATATTAGTACCCCTGTGGTCCAGGTGTAGACCATCCCGTTTGTAGAGGTCCCACCTACCTCAGAATGAGCCCCAATTATCCAGGAATCTGAAACTCTCCCTCCTGCACCATCCCTGTAGCCACATGTTCAACTGCTCTCTCTCCCTATTCCTCGTCTCGCTAGCACGTGGTACGGGTAACAACCCAGAGATAATAATTCTGTTTGTCTGAGATCTAAGTTTCCACCCTAGCTCGCTAAATTCCTGCCTTACATCCCTATCCCTTTTCCTACCTATGTCGTTGGTACCTATGAGGACCACGACTTGGGGCTGCTTCCCCCTCCCCCTTAAGGATCCCAAAAACACGATCCGAGATATCGCGGACCCTGGCACCTGGGAGGCAATACACCAACTGCGAGTCTCTCTCGTTCCCACAGAATCTCCTATCTATCCCCCTAACTATGGAGTCTCCAATGACTAATGCTCTACTCCTCTCCCCCCTTCCCTTCTGAGCAACAGGGACAGATTCTGTGCCAGAGACCTGTCCCCCATGGCCTACCCCTGGTAAGTCCCCCCCCCCCCCACCCCCACCCCCACCAGTATCCAAAGCGGTATACTTGTTACTAAGGGGAACGACCACAGAGGATCCCTGCACTGACTGCTTCCTCCCAGCCCCTCTCATCGTCACCCATCTATCTTCATTCTTCGGAGTAACTACATCCCTGAAGCTTCTATCTATGACCACCTCTGCCTCCCGAATGATCTGAAGTTCATCCAGCTCCAGCTCCCTAACAGTTTCTGAGGAGCTGGAGTTGGGTGCATTTCCCACAGATGAAATCAGAAGGGACACTAACGGCTTCCCTCACCTCAAGCATTCTACAGGAGGAACATTGTACTGCCTTCCCAGCCAACCCCTCTAGATAAAACAAGAAAAAGAAAGGATGAGCTTACCTGATATTCCTTCAACCCCTTCGGTTAGAGTAGTTGGAAGGGTGGGGGACACTACAAGTGTAGTATCTCGGTTTAGCAACTGCCCAACTTATATACAGGTACTAACAAATCTTCCCAGAAATCCCCACGGCCTACTTCCTGCAGCTCTAAAGGTAAGTTTTTTTTAAAAGGTAAACTTAACTTCCCGGCAGGCCCCTGGACACTGCTCTGTTCCTGTATCCTCTGCACTTTTTGCTAAACCACTCATCTTAGTGTCGTCTGCAAACTTGGACACATTGCACTTGGGCCCCAACTCCAAATCATCTATGTAAATTGTGAACAACACTGAACCCTGAGGGACACCACTAGCTACTGATTGCCAACCAGATGAACACCCATTAATCCCCACTCTTTGCTTTCCATTAACTAACCAATCCTCTATCCATGCTACTACTTTACCCTTAATGCCATGCATCTTTATCTTATGCAGCAATCTTTTGCGTGGCATCTTGTCAAAGGCTTTCTGGAAATCAAGATATACCACATCCATTGGCTCCCCGTTATCTACCGCTCTGGTAATGTCCTCAAAAAATTCCACTAAATTAGTTAGGCATGACCTGCCCTTTATGAACCCATGCTGCTTCTGCCCATGGGACAATTTCTATCCAGATGCCTCGCTATTTCTTCCTTGATGATAGATTCCAGCATCTTTCCTACTCCCGAAGTTAAGCTCACTGGCCTATAATTACCCACTTTCTGCCTACCTCCTTTTTTAAACAGTGGATTTTCATTTTAGGGGCTGGTTTAGCACACTGGGCTAAATTGCTGGCTTTTAAAGCAGACAAAGGCAAGCCAGCAGCATGGTTCAATTCCCGTACCAGCCTCCCCAAACAGGCACCGGAATGTGGCGACTAGAGGCTTTTCACAGTAACTTTGATTGAAGCCTACTTGTGACAATAAGCGATTTTCATTTTCATTCACTTCTGAATCTTGGAGGTTTGATCGATACTGGTCTGACACTTGTGGTTTCTTTCACTTTTTTCCAATTGGGTTTCTAATTCAAACGTTTTGTGGGTTCTCTTGGAGTGACAAATCACTTCTGGGTTGAGTCCCACCAGTCGCCAATAATGTTGCTATATTTAGTCACTATAAATATGGCAGTCAATAAGGTTGCCCTTCTTTGTCTAGATTTTGATATGATATTACTTTCAGAGTTGCCAGGTATCAAATTAAACCACCACAAGGTTCAACCGGATATCGATCAAAGACCCAACAACCAGTTAGTTAGTTCAAGTTCAATAATACTTTATTGACACACAAGATTAACTTATACATGCAACAGAAACACTACGAACTAAACTATGACAACCTGTACTTAACTTCAGGCTTAGGTCAGAGGAACAGTGGCCTTTGTTTGAATCTGGATCTTCTGGGTCTGGAGAAGTAACTGCGGTTCAGCTAGGCTCATCCGTCTGGTAGCGAGCGTTGAACTTGGACTTGCTTCTGGTCGTGGTGTCGCAGTTGCCGGAGTGCCAGGTCCAAAAGAGATCGAACACATGGTAGTGTCTCTCTTTATCCTTGGGGGGGGGGGGGGTTTCGCCTCTTTTGGGCGGTCCTTAGGTTTGGACCCAATTATTGGGCAGTTCTTGATCACTGCTTTCGATCTGAGCTAATAAAGGAGCGGGTGCCTTGATGGCTGGATGTGTCCTAAGCAGTCATTGACCTTGCTGTTTATGCTTCCTGAGTAAAGGGAGTGGCGCCAAAATGTCTGGAATCATCCCGGATACCTGAGTATCAGTCCTTTGTCTGACGGAGATGGGTCATTAAAGGCTAATCAGCTGTGGGTTTCGATGCTGTCTGGATTCTCTGCTCACGAATATACATGCAGACTCTGTGCTTGCCTGAATCTTACATTGGCCACATTTCCCTTTAGGCTTTGCGAACGTCCATGCTGCTTGTTGTAAGAGGCCATCCCAGATGGCTACAGCACTTAAGAGTCAACTACATTACATGTAGGCTAGACCAGGTAAGGAGGGCTGATTTCCTCCGTGAAGGACATTAGTGAACCAGATGGGTTTTTATGACCAATGGTTTTGTGGTCATCATTAAACTTTTAATTGCAGATATTTAATTGAATTGAAATTTCACTATCTGCAGTGGTGGGATTTGAACCTGGGTCCTCAGAGCATCACTCTGGGTCTCTGGTTTACTATGCCAAGTGACAATACCACGATGCCATTGTTGGGTTTGCCCCTGGGCTGGGGGGAGATGAGGGGTCTCAGTGCCTGTGGGTCATCCATGACATCACCCTCCCCCTCGTATTGTTGTGAAAAAGACAAACTTAAAGGCCCTGTGCCTTAATGCACGGAGCATTTGCAATAAAGTGGATGAACTGATCGCACAGATAGATATAATGGGTATGATATAATTGGGATTACGGAGACGTGGCTGCAGGGTGACCAGGGATGGGAACTGAATGCCCCAGGGTTCTCAGTATTTAGGAAGGCCAGGTATAAAAGAAAGGGTGGTGGCGTGGCACTGCTGGTTAAAGAGGAAATTAACACAATAGTGAGAAAGGATATTAGCTCTGACAATGTGGAATCTGTATGGGTAGAGTTGAGTAATACCAAGGGACAAAAAACATTAGTGGGGGTCATATATAGACCCCCAGACTGCACTGGTGAGGTTGGGAATGGCATTAAACAAGAAATTAAAGATGCATGTAACAAGGGAATATCGGTGATCATGGAGGATTTTAATCTTCACATAGATTGGGAAAATCAAATAAGCCACAATGCTATGGAGGAGGAATTCCTGGAGTGTATACGTGATGGTTTTCTTGACCAATATGTGGAGTAACCAACTAGATGATGTGTTGGGTAAGCTGGGTCTGCGAGGACTGCGTTTACTGCAGCAGTGAGAGAGACTGGCTTCCAACACTTGAAGAAATGCAACTCTATTTTATTGAACTCTTAACTATCATACATGCTTTAACTGTGGGTTGACACTATGCTGAGTTGACTGGAGACCCGAGGCTAACCTGACCAGACCATCTTACTACCACATGGTGTCTGTTCTAGTTGTTTCTCACAGGCTCTGACTGTCTCAGAGGCTGGATCCCAAGAGAGCGGGAAAACTAGTGTTCTCTGGCTTTATAGTGATTGTGTCCTGTCTGGTGATTGGCTGCTGTGTTCTGTGTTCATTGGTCATCCTGTGTGTCAATCACTGCCTGTCTGTGCACCATCATATACCTGTGTGTATATTATGACAGAGAGCAGGTCATCTTAGACTCAGTCCTGTGTAATGAGAAGGGAACCATTGCCAATCTGGCTGCACGAGCCCCCTTGGGGATGAGCGACCATAACATGGCAGAATTTTTTATCAAGGTGGAGAGTGAAGTAGCTGATTCGGAGAATAGGGTGCTGAATCTTAATAAAGAGAACGATGAGGATATGAGGTGTGAGTTGACCTTGATAGATTGGGGAGAGTTACTTAAAGGGATGGCAGTGGATAGGCAATGGCAAACATTCAAGGAACGCATGGAGGAACTACAGCAACTGTTCATTCTTGTCTGGCACAAAAGCAAAGTGGGTAAGAGAGCCAATCCATGGCTTACAAAGGAAATTATAAATAGTATCCGATCCAAGGAAGAAGCATATAGATTGGCCTAGAAAAATAATAGGTCTGAGGATTGGGAGCAGTTTAGAATTCATCAAAGGAGGGCAAAGGGATTGATTAAGAAGAGGAAAGTACAGTACGAAAGGAAGTTTGCAGGGAGCATAAAGACTGACACTAAGAGTTTCTACAGATATGTGAAGAGAAAGAGATTGGTGAAGAGAAATGTAGGCCCACGACAGACAGAAACAGGGGAATGCATAATAAGGGACAAAGAAATGGCTGGGCAATTAAATATGTACTTTGGTTCTGTCTTCACAAATGAGGACACAAATCAGATCCCAGAAATGTTGGAGAATTAAAGGTTTAGTGAGAGGGAAGAACTGAGGGAGATCAACATTAGCAGAGAAATGGTGCTGGGAAAATTGATGGGATTGAAGGCGGATAAATCCCCAGGGGCTGAGAATCTGCATCCCAGAGTGCATAAGGAGGTGGCTCTGGAAATAGTGGATGCATTGGTGGTCATCTTTCGGGATTCGATAGACTCTGGAACTGTCCCTGCAGATTGGAGGGTAGCTCACGTCACTCCGATATTCAAAAAGGAGGTCGAGAGAAAGCAGGGAATTATAGACCCGTAAGCCTAATATCGGTAGTGGGGAAAATGCTTGAATCCATTATCAAGGACTTTATAGCAGTACATTTAGAAAGCAGTGGCAGGATCAGTCAGAGTCAGCATGGATTTATGAAGGGAAAATCATGCTTGACAAATCTGTTGGAATTCTTTGAAGAGGTAAGCAACCCGTACAGTCGACAAGGGGGAGCCAGTTGATGTGGTATATTTGGACTTTCAGATGGCATTTGACAAAGTCCCGCATAAGAGATTATTGTGTAAAATTAAAGCACATGGGATTGGAGGAAATGTATTGAGGTGGATAGAAAACTGGTTGGCAGAGAGGAAACAAGAGTTGCGATTAATGAGTCCTTTTCATATTGGCAGGCAGTAACCAGTGGGGTACCACAGGGATTGGTGCTGGGACCCCAGCTATTCGCAATACATATTAATGATTTGGATGAGGGAACAAAATGTAACATATCAAAGTTTGCAGATGATACCAGATTAGGTGGGAAGGTGAATTGTGACGAGGATGCAGGGATCCTACAGCAAGATCTGGACAGGTTGGGCGAGTGGGCAAACCAATGGCAGATGCAGTATAATTTGGATAAGTGTGAGGTTATTCATTTTGGAAGCAAAAACAGGAAGGCAGATTACTACCTGAATGATTGTAAATTGAGAGAGGGGAGTGTGCAGCGGGACCTGGGTGTCCTTGTGCACCATTCGCTGAAAGTAAGCATTCAGTTGCAGCAGGCGATAAAGAAGGCTAATGGTATGTTGGCCTTCATTGCAAGAGGTTTTGAGTATAGAAGCAGGGATGTGTTGCTGCAATTGTACAGGGCCTTGGTGAGGCCATCCTTGGAGTATTGTGTGCAGTTTTGGTCTCCTTCTCTGAGGAAGGATGTTCTTGCTCTCGAGGGAATGCAGCAATGGTTTCCCAGACTGATTCCAGCGATGGTGGGACTGTCATATGAGGAGAGATTGACTAGGTTGGGATTGTACTCGCTGGAGTTCAGAAGAATGATGGGGGATCTCACAGAGACTTATAAAATTCTAACAGGACTAGACAGGGTAGATGCAGAGAAGATGTTACCAATGGTGGGTGTGTCCAGAACCAGGGGTCACAGTCTGAGGATTCAAGGTAAACCATTTCAGACAGATATAAGGAGACATTTCTTCACCCAAAGAGTAGTGAGCCTGTGGAATTTATTACCACAGAAAGTAGTTGATGCTAAAACTTTGAATATATTGAAGAGGTGGCTGGATATAGCACTTGGGGAGAATGGGATCAAAGGCTATGGGGAGAAAGCAGGATTGGGCTATTGAGTTGGATGATCAGCCATGATCGTGATGAATGGGCAGCAGGGTAGCATGGTGGTTAGCATAAATGCTTCACAGCTCCAGGGTCCCAGGTTCGATTCCCGGCTGGGTCACTGTCTGTGTGGAGTCTGCACGTCCTCCCCCTGTGTGCGTGGGTTTCCTCCGGGTGCTCCGGTTTCCTCCCACAGTCCAAAGATGTGCGGGTTAGGTGGATTGGCCATGCTAAATTGCCCGTAGTGTCCTAATAAAAGTAAGGTTAAGGGGGGGTTGTTGGGTTACGGGTATAGGGTGGATACGTGGGTTTGAGTAGGGTGATCATGGCTCGGCACAACATTGAGGGCTGAAGGGCCTGTTCTGTGCTGTACTGTTCTATGTTCTATGAATGGCAGAACTGGATCGAAGGGCTAAAAGGCCTCCTCCTGCTCCTATCTTCTATGTATCTATGTATCGTGTAAACCCTTAACGGAGGCTGCTCCAGCTGCTGCCTGTCTGTCCCATGGGACACTTCCATAACAGAGCCCCATCCGTGGTAATATGGTGGAGGTCACTTTAATCCCCACTGACCATGGTGGCTGCTAGCTGCACAACTGAAGGCTATCGTTGTAATGATATGTATAATCTAAGGAGAGTAAAGAGTTAACAAGATGATGTTCATGTATATCAACACTAGATGGCATTACTGAGCAGTCTTATAAAAGGCTGTGTCTGAGCATTCTGGGAGGAGCTGAGGGAGAAGGATAGTGTGAGGTTGATTAGAGAGAGATAATAAATTACTGTAACATAGATTCAAGACTTTTATTTTGCTAGCTGTTACTCAGTAATGTGTGAACCATTTAAGTAGTGTAAAATAAACTAGCTTTGTTTCAACGACATAGCTTAATATTCTTTGTAAACGCTACAACATTTGGCTTGGAGAACAATACAAGGAACATTGCATGCTATCAGTAGTGGAAATTTCTTACATGGTACCAGTTAATTACTGAAGTAATTTAGCTAAAATTAGATAGAATCTAAGAAAGAAAATCAGCATGTGCTCAGACTTTGATGGCAAGACTGCTTCCAGACCTGTTATATCAACTCACCCGGACAAGTCCTGACCTCATGGAGTAACTGCAGACTGTGAAATAGTTCCGGACTTCTGGTAAAATTTATGTAAATTGGAAAATATTTAAGCAGCAATTTCAACTGTACCTATCTGCCTCAGTGATAACAGAAAACGTGCGTTATTTCTAACAATGGCTGGACCACAGGCTATTATATAACTCCTTCCAATTGTCCATGGAAGATGTTTTTTTAAAAATTAATGTAGACATCGAAAAATTTGATCTTCACTGCAAAGCTCAAATTAATGAAACTTCTGAGCGATTTGTCTTTAAAGTGAGTGCAGAAAGATGGAGAATCTGTAGATTACTTCATTACTTATTTTAAGATTAAAGTTCACAAACCTGCAATTTCTCTATATTGTCAGACTCTGATCAGAGATCAAATTGTTTTTGGCATCACAGATGAGAAACTCAGAGAACGTTTATTATGGCAAAAAGAATTAAAATTGAAAGATGCAATTAAAATGTCGAGAGCGAATAAAATATCCAACAATCTGTATTTAGAAATACAGATAAAGGAAAAGGGCGCGCAAACGCACCTCGGGGCCAACTGCATTGAATCTGTGGTGCAGTTGAGAAATTAGTGCGTTTCGGATGGCAACCGTATTGTGCATAGTCATTCACTTCAACAAACTGCACGATTTGGATGAAGATCGTTCTGCGCATGCACGCAACCAATTTGCTCATGAGAAAAGTAACGTCACGATGTGGGGGTGTTGTGGACATGCCCACCCACATAAAAAATGCACAGCAAACGGAAAAAATTGCTCCAAATGTAACAAACTGAATAATTTTGCTGTCCAATGCAGAACTGCATTAAAAGGCTTACAACACCAGGTTAAAGTCCAACATGTTTATTTCAAACATTAGCTTTCGGAGCACTGCTCCTTCCTCATTCACCTGAGGAAGGAGCAGTGCTCTGAAAGCTAGTGTTTGAAACAAACATGTTGGACTTTAACCTGGTGTTGTAAGACTTCTTACTGTGCTCACCCCAGTCCAACGCCGGCATCTCCACGTCATGCATTAAAAGGGACACACTTTAAAACATCAAATTTAATAAAGAAACACATGAATGTTCAGAGTGTTCATACAAGTGCAGAAACCTCAAAAGGTGGATAACCATAATGTTAATATAGATGCTTATTGTCTTGAAGATTCTTTATTTGTGGGTATTATTGAGAAATACCAGACAACTGTAAAGAACACTTCCTATTAACAGATACTGCATCCAATACAAATCTATTAACACAAAATCTGAATGGAACACTCCATTGCAAGTCAATGGTTCCGAGACTGTGTTCAAACTGGACACTGGAGCATCATACTCTTGATTTATCACAACTATGTCATGATCCGAAGATTCAGAAAACTGGGCAGCGAGGTGGCACAGTGGTTAGCACTGCTGCATCATGGCACCGAGGTTGCAGGTTCGATCCCGGCTCTGGGTCACTGTGCATGTAGATTTTGCACATTCTCCCCGCGTTTGCATGGGTTTTGCCCCCACAACCCAAAGATGTGCAAAGTAGGTGGTTGGCCACCCTAAATTGCCCCTTAATTGGAAAAAGTTAATTGGGTACATAAATTTGGGTACTTTATATTTTAAAAAAATTCAGAAAACTGACTGCCAATTACGTGACTACAATAGTAACACAATTACTACTTTACTGTCATGCTATCTCTCAGTGACAAACAACGACACTGCGACATCCTTGTGGTTCGTGATTGTTGAAGCTAAACGTTCTTCACTATTAGGTGCACAAGCCTGTCAAGACTTGCATCTTGTGATTGTAAGCCACATTCTCCATGCATCGTGGGTGTGGGGGGGGGGAGGCATGTTGCGATATCGTGCTGGGGCAGCGGTGGCAGACTCGGGGTCATTGGGGGGCCCCATTGAGCTTCTTGCGTCACTGGGTGGTGGTCCTCCTTGTCTCACTCCCCGTGCCACCGGATACTGCCACTGACTCCCAGATGGCAGTGACTGCCCTGTGGCTGATTCTCTGAGCCCCTCGGGGGAACCGGGCTTCCTACCTGGACTCAGTCCATCAGTGTGACCAGGTCCGCATCCCCGAATTGTGGAGCTGGTCGGCGCGGTGGCTTGGCTGCGTGCTGTCTGGGGTTTACTCTGCGGGATCCGGTTAAGTGCTGCTCCCCCTTGTTAACTGGGTGTTGTCCCAGCCTATCAACCGGCAGGAGTCATTTGCAGCATGAAGCCCATGGGAATCATTAAGTGCCCTAATTAATGTTAGATACCAGTGACTGGCTTGACAGGTCTGCTATCTGGAAACAGCTGGCATTTCCTGCTCGCTGCCACACTTAGAAACCTTCCGTTGTATTGCGTCCATCCTATCAATTAGTCCAATCAAATACAAGCATCACTGTGATGAACGGTATTTACCTTTAATACCTTGCCCCTTTAAGAGGCTTGGAACCCTGGGGGACTCCGCCTCTGGCTACGCCCCCAGGAACCAGTATATAGGATAAGGCTGCATGTGGCGAGCGCACTTCTCTCGAATGCAGTCCTGTTCTCTGTATATTAAAGCCTTTGATTACTGACCTCGCTCTCGCGCCGTAATTGAGAGTGCCTCAATTTAATATACAGACACATCAAGATGGACAGCGCTCTAAAACCGGAGAAGCTCAACCTGGACGCCAGGTCGCCGGAAGCCCCGGAAATGTTTAAATATTGGCTCCGGTGTTTCGAGGACTATCTGGACTCCTCAATGACTGATGTTGACAGCACTCGCAAGCTGCGCTTACTACATGGCCGGGTGGGCCACCGACTCTCCGCCATGATCGAGAACGCTACGACCTATGAGGCGGCGGTCGAAATATTGAAGAAACGCTTCATAAAAACTACTAACGAGGTACACGCCAGACATTTGCTCTCAACCTGCAGCCAGCGTTCCGGGGAAACGCTGGACGAGTACGTGGAGAGACTCACCGCGCTCGCGAGGAACTGCAACCACAAAGCAGTGACGGCAGAAGAACACAGGAACTTACATATCCGCGACGCCCTTGTGTCTGGTATCAGGTCCTCGTACATCCGGTAGCGGCTCCTAGACGACAGGGCAAAGGATCTCCAGGGCACGGTAATGCTCGCCTCTTCTCTCGAAACGGCCCACCGTAATCTCCGTACATACTCCGCGGACCTTGCGAACCCCTCTCGATCCACTCCAGACTTGGCCACGGTACAGGCCTGTGCCAAGCGAAGATTAACTCACTCCGGGAGTTCCCCATGCTATTTCTGTGGGCAAGGCCAGCACCCACGGCAGCGTTGCCCGGCCCGATCCGCAACGACTGCGGGAAGAAAGGGCACTTCGCGAAAGTCTGCCTGGCTGGGCCCAAAGGCCACAAACAAAACCCTCACCAGGCCCAGAAATCAAGCTCCCGGTCTCACGCCCACTTCCGACGCATCATCGACCTCGTGCGAGTCATGGGAGCGGCTATCTTGGCAGCGGCCATCTTCGAAACCCGACACGTGCGACCGGCGGCGGCGGCCATCTTGTGACTCCGGGCGGCCATTTTGTGAGTTCGACTCTGACGGCCCGCAACTAGGAGCGATCACACTCGATCAATCGCGGCCGAAACACCTACGAGACTCAATGATGCGGATGCGAATCAATGGCCACGACACTCCCTACCTATTCGACTCCGGGGGCACGGAGAGCTTTATCCATCCAGACACGGTAAGGCGCTGCTCCCTGCGTACCCACCCAGCCTCCCAAACTATCGCCCTCGCCTCAGGGCCCCATTTGGTTCAAATCACGGGGTATTGTGTCGCTGACCTCGCGATTCAAGGCGCTAAATAATCCCGTTTTAAACTTTACATCTTTCCTCAACTCTGCGCTCCCCTGCTGCTCGGTCTGGACTTTCAGTGCAGCCATCGGAGCCTGACACTGAAGTTCGGTGGACCCCTGCCCCCACTCACGGTATGCAGCCTGGCGACACTCAAAGTTGCGCCACCCCGCCTCTTCGCGAACCTCACTCCCGACTGTAAACTCATCGCTACCAAGAGTCGCCGGTACAGTACCCAAGACATGACTTTTATGAAGTCAGAGGTTCAGCGGCTACTAAAAGAGGGGGCCATAAAGGCCAGCAACAGCCCTTGGAGGGCTCAAGTATTGGTAGTCCACTCCGGGGAAAAGCAACGAATGGTAGTGGATTATAGCCAGACCATAAACCGCTTTACACAACTCGATTCTTACCCACTTCCCCGCATAGCTGAAATGGTCACTCACATCGGCCAGTATCGGATATTCTCCACGGTTGACCTAAAATTGGCCTATCATCAACTCCCTATCCGCTCAGAGGACCGCCCCTACACGGCTTTTGAAGCAGCCGGTCGGCTGTTTCACTTCCTCAGGGTCCCCTTTGGTGTTACAAACGGAGTCTCAGTTTTCCAGAGGGTGATGGATCAAATGGTGGACCAGTACGGCTTACGGGCTACCTTCCCGTACTTGGACAATGTCACCATTGCGGCCATGACCAGCAGGACCACGACATAAACCTGAGGAAGTTCCTCCAGACTGCCCGGGCCCTCAACCTCACGTACAACAAAGAGAAATGCGTGTTCCACACAACCCGGCTAGCCATCCTTGGCTACGTCGTGGAAAACGGGGTCCTAGGCCCGGACCCCAACCGCATGCATCCCCTTAAGGAACTCCCCCTTCCCCGTAGCCTCAAGGCACTCAAACGGTGCTTGGGGCTTTTCTCCTATTACGCCCAGTGGGTCCCCAGATATGCGGACAAAGCCCGGCCACTCATTAAGACCACGGTTTTTCCCCTGACGGATGAGGCCCAGTCGGCTTTCGACCGTATCAAAGCCGGCATAATCAAGGCCGCCATGCACGCGGTCGACGAAGCCATTCCCTTCCAAGTAGAAAGCGACGCGTCAGACGTCGCCCTGGCTGCTACCCTCAACCAGGCGGGCAGACCGGTAGCGTTCTTCTCCCGAACCCTCACCGCCTCGGAAATTTGGCACTCTGCAGTCGAGAAGGAGGCACAAGCCATAGTGGAGGCCGTGCGACACTGGAGGCACTACCTAGCCGGTAGGAGGTTCACCCTCGTCACCGACCAACGGTCGGTCGCCTTTATGTTCAATAACGCACAACGGTGCAAAATAAAGAACGACAAAATTCTGAGGTGGTGAATAGAGCTCTCCACCTATACGTACGATATTAAATATCGCCCGGGGAAGCTCAACGAGTCCCCAGATGCCCTTCTCGCGGCACGTGCGCCAACGCGCAATTGGACCGCCTGAGATCCATCCACGATGACCTCTGCCACTCTGGGGTCACCCGGCTTGCCCACTTCAAGTCCCGCAACCTACCGTACTCCACAGGAGAGGTCAAGGCCATGACTAAGGCATGCCAGATCTGTACGGAATGCAAACCGCAATTCTATCGACCAGACAAGGCCCGCCTGATAAAGGCCTCTGGGCCCTTTGAGCGACTAAGCGTGGCCCCTCCCGTCCACCAACCGCAACGTCTATTTCCTCACCGTCATCGATGAGTTCTCCCGCTTCCCTTTTGCTGTCCCCTGCCCCGATATGACCTCGGCCTCCGTGATCAAGGCACTGCGCAGCATCTTCACACTGTTTGGTTTCCCCGCTTATATCCACAGCGACCGGGGTACATCGTTCATGAGCGATGAGCTGCGTTGGTACCTGCCCAGCAAGGGCATCGCCTCGAGCAGGACGACGAGCTATAACCCGCGAGGAAACGGGCAAGTGGAGAGGGAGAACGCGACAGTTTGGAAGGCTGTCCTCCTAGCCCTACGGTCAAGGAGTCTCCAAATCGCCCGCTGGCAGGAGGTCCTACCCGATGCCCTGCACTCCATTAGGTCGCTCCTCTGTACGGCCACGAACGAGACCCCTCACAATCATTTGTTTGTCTTCCCCAGGAAGTCCACCTCTGGGGTCTCGCTTCCACTCTGGCTGACGACTCCGGGTCCAGTCCTACTCCGGAGGCACGTGAGGAGCCATAAAACGGATCCAATAGTCGAGAGGGTCCACCTGCTGCATGCAAACCCTCAATATGCCTACGTCGAGCACCCCGACGGCAGGCAGGATACTGTCTCCCTGCGAGACCTGGCACCCGCTGGCTCTCCCACCGACCCCACCGACTCTCCCACTGACCCCGTTTTCCCCACCGACCCCCCCCCTTCTACCGACGCTCCCCGCCCCGCACCGACCACCGACTCTGACAGCGACCCCCCCCCCCCCCCCCCCATAGCGCCCCCTGCCCCCCAGCCGGCGCCGGCACCGACCACCCTAATCACTCCTGATACCCCCCCCCCCCCTCCAAGGTGGGCAAAGGCTCAGTCAACCGTGCTCCCGGATAGACCACCATCGGAACCGACCGCATCCACGGCGCCACCACCGGTGCAGCGAAAGTCAGCACGGATGATCAGACCGCCACAAAGACTGAACTTATAATTTAAAACACTTCACCCCCGACGGACTATGTGTTTTTTTTAAACGGGGTGAATTTGATGAACGGTATCTACCTTTAATACCTTGCCCCTTTAAGAGGCTTGGAACCCTGGGGGACTCCGCCTCTGGCTACGCCCCCAGGAACAGGATAAGGCTGCACGTGGTGAGCACACTTCTCCGAATGCTGTCCTGTTCTCTGTATATTAAAGCCTTTGATTACCGACATCGCTCTCGCGTCGTAATTGAGAGTGCCTCAATCACTAATTCAAGATGAGCAATTGTAGACGTACTTTGGTTCTGTCTTCTCAAATGAGGACACCAATCAGATCCCAGAAATGTTGGATAATGAAAGGTTTAGTGAGAGGGAAGAACTGAGGGAGGTCAACATTAGTAGAGAAATGGTGCTGGGCAAATTGATGGGATTGAAGGCGGATAAATCCCCAGGGCCTGAAAATCTGCAGCCCAGAGTGCTTAAGGAGGTGGCTCTGGAAATAGTGGATGCATTGGTGATCATCTTCTGGGATTCTACAGACTCTGGAACTGTTACTGCAGATTGGAGGGTAGCTCACGTCACTCTGATATTCAAAAAGGGAGGTAGAGAGAAAGCAGGAATTGAAGACCAGGAAGCCTAACATCGGTAGTGGGGAAAATGCTTGAATCCATTATGAAGGACTTCATAGCGGAACATTTAAAAAGCAGTGGCAGGATCAGTCAGAGTCAGCATGGATTTATGAAGGGATAATCATGCTTGACAAATCTGTTGGAATTCTTTGAAGAGGTAACAAGTACAATTGACAAGGGGGAGCCAGTCGATGTGGTATATTTGGACTTTCAGAAGGCATTTGACAATGTCCCGCATTAGAGATTATTGTGCAAAATTAAAGCGCATAGGATTGTGGGAAATGTATTGAGGTGAATAGAAAACTGGTTGGCAGAGAGGAAACAAAGAGTAGGGATTAATGTGTCCTTTTCAAATTGGCAGGCAGTAACCAGTGGGATACCACAGGGATCGGTGCTGAGACCCCAGCTATTCACAATATATAGTAATGATTTGGATGAGGGAACAAAATGTAACATCAAAGTTTGCAGATGATACCAAATTAGGTGGGAGGGTGAATTATGACGAGGATGCAGGGACCCTACAGCAAGATCTGGACAGGTTGGGCGAGTGGGCAAACCAATGGCAGATGCAGTATAATTTGAAAAAGTGTGAGGTTATTCCTTTTGGAAGCAAAAACAGGAAGGCAGATTACTACCTGAATGATTGTAAATTGGGAGAGGGGAGTGTGCAGCGGGACCTGGGTGTCCTTGTGCACCATTCGCTGAAGGTAAGCATGCAGGTGCAGCAGGCGATAAAGAAGGCTAATGGTATGTTGGCCTTCATTGCAAGAGGTTTTGAGTATAGAAACCGGGATGTGTTGCTGCAATTGGACAGGCCCTTGGTGAGGCCACACTTGGAGTATTGTGTGCAGTTTTGGTCTCCTTCTCTGAGGAAGGATGTTCGTGCTCTCGAGGGAGTGCAGCAAAGGTTTACCAGACTGATTCCAGGGATGATGGGACTGTCATATGAGGAGAGATTAACTAGGTTGGGATTGTTCTCGCTGGAGTTCAGAAGAATGGGGGGGGGGGGGGGGGGGGAAATCTCAGTGATTTATAAAATTCTAACAGGACTCGACATAGTAGTTGCAGGAAAGATGTAATCAATGATGGTGTGTCCAGAACCAGGGGTCACAGTCTGAGGAGTCAGGGTAAACCATTTCAGACAGAGATAACGAGGCCATTCTTTGTGTGAAGAAATGTGAGCCTGTGGAATTCATTACCACAGGAAGTAGTTGATACTAAAACTTTGAATATATTCAAGAGGTGGATATAGCACTTGGGGAGAATGGGATCAAAGGCTATGGGGAGAAAGCAGGATTAGGCTACTGAGTTGGATGATCAGCCCTGGCTGTGATGAATGGCAGAGCAGGCTCGAAGGGCCAAAAGGCCTCCTCCTGCTCCTATCATCTATGTAATCACTAAACAATACATTTTGCTGATTAAAAAGTTGTCTCCCTTATTAGCCTAATTAAAATGTATGTATCCGATTACAAAACTAAATTGTTTGAGAAATGAGAAAATGATTTGACTCTGCATGGTTAACATATCACGGGGGGGGGGGGGGGGGCGGGGGTTCTGCTGTGAGCTGTAAGCAGTGGTGAAATTCTCTGACACCCAGGTAAACTGAGAAGAAGCTCACCTGTACACTGATGAAGATAGCTTCTACAATGGGATAAAAAACATTCACCGATCTGTCACCGCCGCTCTTCTGAAGGAAATATCCGGTCTTGAAAATATCCAGCACAATACTACAGACTCCAAACAGCAACACTGCCCCTGAAATCAGAGCAAGAACATAACTGATGTTGGCAGGAAGAATAACCAGACATATTTAATCGTGGCTACATCAGTGAAGCCTCAACAACAGGAATTTTCCATTCGGAAGAACTTTTCTTTATAATGCACCTTTCACACGCTCGGGGTATTCCAAAGAGATTTACGCCAATTAATTATTTTGGAAATGTCGCCACAGTAGGAAACACAGCAGCTAATTTGCAAACAGCTAGTTCCCAAAAGCAGCATCGTGATCATGTCCAGTTTCAGTGATGTTGATGCCTGGTCACTGGGGAGAACTCTTCTGCTGTTCTTGGAATGATGATGTGGGAACCTTTTATGTCAATTTGCTTCCTGTATCCTAACCCACAGTAAGTCCTGTTCACTCACCTCACTATGATTAAGACTGCCTACTTCCACTTCGGTAATATACCCCACTCCACCCTTGCTGTAGCTCATCTACTACTGAAGCCCTCATTCAAGCCTTTGTTACCTCTAGATCTATTCCAATATATTCACGTGCTCTTCCTAATTTGCACAAACTTCAGCGCACAGTTAAGTCCCATTCCTGTATTTACCCCTGTGGTTACTGGACTAGGACAGCACGGTAGCATAGTGGTTAGCACAATTGCTTCACAGCTCCAGGGTCCCAGGTTTCATTCCCGGCTTGGGTCGCTGTCTGTGCAGAATCTGCACGTTCTCCCCATGCATGGGTTTCCTCCGGGTGCTCCGGTTTCCTCCCACAGTCCAAAGATGTGTAGGTTAGGTGGATTGGCCATGCTAAATTGCCCTCAGTGTCCAAAATGCCCTTAGTGTTGGGTGTGGTTACTGGGTTCATAGAATTCATAGAATTTACAGTGCAGAAGCAGGCCATTCAGCCCATCGAGTCTGCACCGGCTCTTGGAAAGAGCAGCCTACCCAAGGTCAACACCTCCACCCTATTCCCATAACCCAGTAACCACACCCAACACTAAGAGCAATTTTGGACACTAAGGGCAATTTATCATGGCCAATCCACCTAACCTGCACATCTTTGGACTGTGGGAGGAAACCGGAGCACCCGGAGGAAACCCACGCACACACGGGGAGGATGTGCAGACTCCGCACAGACAGTGACCCAAGCTGGAATCGAACCTGGGACCCTGGAGCTGTGAAGCATTTGTGCTATCCACAATGCTACTGTGCTGGGGACAGGGTGGAGGTGTGGGCTTGGGTAGGGTGCTCTTTCCAAGAGCCAGTGCAGATTTGATGGGCCGATTAGCCTTCTCCTGCACTGTAAATTCTATGATTACATTGACTCCCAGTCAAGCTATGCCTTAATTTTAAGATTTTGAGTCTTGTTCTCAAATCCTTCCCAGTGGCAGGATTCCTCCACCATGATCTCTGCATTCCTCCAATTCCGGCCTCTTGCATATCCCACATTTGAATTGCTCCATCATTGGTGGAAGTGACTTCCGCTGTCTGGGTCCCAAACTCTGGAATTCAATCCCTGAAATTCTTCCTGTCTGTCTATCTCCCTATCCTTGAAACCTAATTTTTGATCACCCATCCTATCATCTTATCTGGTTTTATGTTAAGTTTTGTTTACGAAATCTCCTTTGAAGTTCCTTGGGATGTTACGGGAGCTATATAAATGCAAGGCTTGTGTTTCTTCTACAAGGTCAAATCTGACAGTCGGTTAACATCTCATTTAAAAGATGGCGGGCTGGTTAGCTCAGTTGGCTGGATGGATAGGGTGTGGTTTAGAATAACATGGGTTCTGGCCGAGATAGACTTGGAACCTGCCTCTGTCAGTAGGAGGCAATTGACAAACCACCTCCAAAACAGGTTACCAAGAAGAACTGGCAGCTGTCGATGATCTGAGGACCTGCCTTCACGCAGAACACGTCTGAGTGAATGAATTAAAAGACAGCCTCTACGGCTCTCTCCCTCAGCACTGCAATGGAGTATCAGGCGAAATTAGGTCATCAAATCTCTGAAATGGGTCATGAACTCACAACCTTCTTTCTCAGAAGTGAGAGTTCTAATGCTGACCTATCGGTGACGCCAAACAATCTGTCTGGTTTATACTGACAGCTGCATGTTATGGGGCTGTTGTATTGAGTATGTGGTGGATTAAGAATTCCAAACGAATCTCATACAGATTCAGAGACACTTGCCTTCCATCCAGAGTCGATTTGAGGCCGGGACAAGGGCCTGAAGTGCTAGCTTCTCAGCTGCTTGTTTCACAATGGCAGAGGTTTACAAACAGGATTCGTTCCGTCACCATTTGGCTCCGAGATGGGAGACTAAGGCTTGAATTCTCCGGCTGTTTGCTGGCGGCGGCAGAGAAACGTACAAAACAGGAGCAGGAGGAGGCCATTCAGCCCTTCGAGCCTGCTCTGCCATTCATCATCCAACTCAACAGTATAATCCCGCTTTTCCCCCCATATCCTTTGATCCCCTTCGCCCTAAATGCTATATCTAACTGTTTCTTGAAAACATACAGGGCTGGATTCTCTGTTCCTGAGACTATAGTGTTGACGCTGGCGCACGATTCGTGGAGTTCCACGACAGCAAAAATGGTCCTGTGCCTGGACTGATTCAGCGACTGTAAAGGGGCTAGCACCGGCGCCACGTTGAACAAAATCGATTCCAATGGAAAATGGTGCAGGATTCACCGGAGTCGCTATTGACACTCAGGAGTCCAACGAGCTGCATATCCACACTCCACCCCGCACACACCATCCCAACAAACAAGATGGCAGCAAGACACATGGGCCCAGGATTTACTGACGCCGAGCTGGAGACCTTCCTGGCCGCAGTGGAGGAGAGTCGGGCCACCCTGTACCCCAGCTCAGGAAGGAGGCCACTATTCACCCTGCATGGGTGCAGGTGAGTGCCACCAGCAATACTGGCCAGCAATGCCGTAAAACTCTGCAGGACCTCGGGGCAGCCAGAGTGAGTAGGCAACGCTGTGCCCTTGGCACTAACCCCCATACACCCATAACCCTACCCCCCCCCGCACCCAGAGGGCAGCCAAACCCCCACCCTGCGCTACAGCTACCAACCCCCTGTGCAGTATATGTCCCCCCCCCCCCCCCCCAGAACGGGAGAAAACTGGAGGGGGCCGCTGAATCTGCGGCCCCTCACCGTGGTTGAGCAGAGGGCCTGGACGTGGTCGGCGGCTCTGAGGAAAGGGAGGTCACCGGGGTAGAGGTCGGCCGCGGGAGAGGAAGTGAGACGCCGCTTAGTTGCGGTTTTCCATGATGTGTGCCGACTCCCCCCGCAACACCTCCCTCACCCCCACTGCCCCACGCCTCACGTCTAATCATAGTCTTGTCTTGTGTCTTGCAGGACTTGCTGGGGGGGCTGTAGAGGCTCCTGGGACACACTATCTGCTGCCCAGAAAGGTTTTGGACTTCTATAACAGACAGTCCCATCTGTAGTGGAGATGCAATTGCAGAGCCAAGGAGTTCATGAGGGGTTGTCGACCAGCATCCAGCACCTGCAGGTGCAGTTGGAGGAGTCCAACCGCGTGTAGGAGCAGGAGGTAATGCCAACCATGCCTGCCACTCAGGCCAACACCACACGGGTGGCATCCGCGGTTGAGGCATTGGGGCGATGGTTTTGGCTATGGATCAGCATGTCCAAGGCCTGGGGCATTCTGTGCAGGCGCTGGCTGAGGCCCAGGGCAGGGTTGCCATCTCACAGGCAGCCATGTGGCAGAGCCACCTGGAAATTGCAGCGGTGCTTCTGAGCATGACCCAGTCACAGCAGGTCATGTCTGAGAAATCAGCAGCATTGCCCAGAAGCCTGCCAACATGGCGCCGACACAGAGGGTCGTGGCACAGTCACTGGCTGATGTGGCACAGACCCAGAAGGTTTTGGCACAGTCAATGGGTGATGTGGCGCAGTCCCGGACAGCGATGGTCCGCTCCCTGTGCACCATGGCCTCCAGCATGCAGACCCTGGGTGAGACCGGATCCAGCGGGCCCCCAGAACTGGCAGAGCCAGGTGGCGGGGGGGCTTCGGGGGATAGCTCTGCATGCACCAGCTTCTAAGTGGGCAGGAGGAAACTATTTTGGTCAATGAGACTAAAGAAGTGATCAAGAATGAATTGGACAGCCTGTCAGCTGAAAAGGTGTCTCAAATTAGCAGTGAAAGTCAGTCCAGTACTGATTTGTCTGAGAATTTTCCAAAGATGCGGAGCACCGGATCTCTTTGCAGAGCGGGTTGTCATCACGTCCCATGGAGTAGCCCGGTGGTGATGGGCCCATGCTGGTGACTCCCCCCCCCTCACCGGTCCATCTGGTGGGCAGCGGGCAGAACAGGGCGGCACCATGCCACCTGGGCCACCTGAGCAGCCACTGGGCTGAACCAGACCCAGATGGCCGCCAATGGGGACTCAGGTCGCAGGGCGGGAATCACAGCAGGCCGCCTCCACTCTGGGGAACCACCTAGACAGCGTTACGGCCTGTAAGGCCAGAAAGTTCGACACCAGTTAAGTCGGCCTGAGTGCAGGGCACAGTTTAGTTACAGGTTATGTATCTGTAAATATTGGTGTACATTAAACGCCTGTTCATACTGTTAAAACCTGCCTTGGTGCTCAGTCAGAGCGGTGTGATGGGTGGGATGGCCCCAGATGGGGTATGGGGTGGGTAGGTGGGGGGGGGGGGGGTGCGGTTGGGAGAATGGATGGACGTTGTGGGTTGGCTGGGTCCCCCCCGACGGTCCTCACCATTGCCACCCCAAGGATTTGATGGGACCGTGTGATGGATTGGCCAACTCGCATGCAGGGATCACCCAGGTGGACGGTGGAAAGTGCTACCGTGGGCAGGAGTTGGACCTTGTCAAACAATGCAGAGCACCAGATCTCATTGCAGAGCGGGTTGTCATCATCCTCCATCCTATGGAAGAGACCCGGTGTTACTGCCAACCCAGGGCCCTACCCCGTAGTGAGGCAGGTATGTATAACAGAGAGGGTTGCAGGCAGGGGGGTGGGCAGGAGGGGGAGGGGCTGTGGGGTTGAGATGTGGTGTCCGTGCCCCTGGCCAGTTCTCCCGCCCCCCCCCCCCCTCCCCCAGGTCGGTGAACATGGAGGTGATCAGAGGGTTCTGTGCACATTGGCCCTGGCTCACACTTTGTGAAGCCTCCCGTGTCTACCTGTTCTATCCATTCTCTCCCTCCCCATGCATCCTCCTCGTCGGACGAGGCCTGGCATTTCTCATCCTCTTCATCCAGCATGTCGCCCTTCTGCTGCGCGATGTTAGGGACGATGCAGCAGGCTGCCATGATGCTGGTGACCCTCTCAGCGTGTTACTGGAGGATCCCTCCACAGTGGTCCATGCACCAAAACCGCCCACCCCCCAGCCAGGGGATTGTCTCAAACATGACTGTATCCGCCATTAATTTGCCCACTCACTCAACTTGTCCAAATCACACTGAAGGATCACTGCATCCTCCTCACAGCTCACCCTCCCACACAACTTTGTGTCATCTGCAAATTTGGAGATATTACATTTTGTTCCCTCATCTAATATACATTGTGAATAGCTGAGGTCCCAGCACCAATCCCTGCGGTACCTCAGGAGTCTCTGCCTGCCATTTGGAAAAAGATCCATTAATTCCTACATTTTTATTTGAAAAATGAAAATGAAAATCGCTTATTGTCACGAGTACGCTTCAATGATGTTACTGTGAAAAGCCCCTAGTCGCCACATTCCGGCGCCTGTTCGGGGAGCCTGTTACGGGAATCGAACCGTGCTGCTGGCCTGCTTGGTCTGCTTTCAAAGCTAGTGTTTGAAACAAACATGTTGGACTTTAACCTGGTGTTGTAAGCTTCTTACTATGCTCACCCCAGTCCAACCCCGGCATCTCCACATCATGGCTTCCTTCGACACCGCAAACTGCCGGCTCAAAGTGGAGAGGATCTCCAGGAAGATCGCACATACAGACACTGACATTAAGTTTCTACAAAGATGCAGGAAAGCAGACAAGATCCCGAAAGGGCTACAGATCACAAACCCACTCAAGTCGACCTACAAAACAGACTATGCTGAGAGACTCTGTCGTCACACCTCTCTCACACTCCTCAACCACCTCGTAACCAGCTCTACAGCAGACGCCGCAACCTGGAAACCAAGATAGAGTCCATATTCTCAACTTACATTCAGGATGCAGCAGACTAGCTGCGGAACACCGCCAAACAGATGAGACAACGATACTACGCCACCTGTATACACACCAAGAACAGAAAGCTTGCGAAACTCTGCATCACCACCAGCATCAACCAAGCCGCCACAGTAGAAAACAATACAGGGAAATGTATTGTCAACTTGTTGGACTACACCCTTCAACCAGACGAAATCGAAGTCCTCAGCAGAGGGCTCAATTTCTGACCACCACCAAAATGGACCCCATCAGTCTCATGGCAGACATGGAGGAATTCATCAGGCGAACGAGGCTCCGGGAATTCTTCCACAGACCCCAAGAGGCCAACAGCGAACCCAATGAGACAACCAATGAGCCGGAACAGCAGACCGAGAGATCTGTGGTGCGGCAACCGAAGAGGAAATAGTCGAATTGGACCCCTCTGGAAGGCCGCTGCCCGAGACTCAACATGTATGCTCAAACCCAAGGAGTCGCATCAATGCCAGATTCATCAGTCGCATTCACAAGATAACCCCGAACGTCACCCAAGCACAACGCAACGCCATCCGTGCTCTCAAGACCAACCACAACATCGACGTCAAAACAGCGGACAAAGGAGGTGCCACCATCATACTGAACAGAACGGACTACTGCAAAGAAGTGTACCATCAACTCAATAACCAGGAACACTACAGACAGTTACCTGCAGATCCGACCAAGGAACACACTCGCCAACTCAACCGACTGATCAAGACCTTGGATCTAGACCTTCAGAGCACCCTACATGCACTCATCCCACGTAATCCCAGTGTTGGAGATCTCTACTGCCTCCCGAAAATACACAAGGCCAACACACCAGGCCTATCGTGTCAGGCAATGGGACCCTGTGTGAGAACCTCTTTGGCTACATCAAGGGCATCTTGAAACCCAATGTACAAGGAACACCCAACTTCTGTCGTGACACGACGGACTACTTACAGAAACTCAGCACCCATGGACCAGCTGAACCAGGAACATTCCTCGTCACAATGGATGTCTCGGGACTCTACACCAGCATCCCCCATGACGACGGCATTGCTGCAACAGCCTCAGTACTCAACACCGACTACTACCAATCTCCAGACACAATTCTGCAACTCATCCGCTTCATTTTGGATCACAACATCTTCACCTTCGGCAACAAGTTCTTCATCCAGACACACAGAACAGCCATGGGGACCAAATTCGCACCTCAATATTCCAACATCTTCATGCACAAGTTTGAACAAGATTACATCGATGACATTTTTTTCCTTTGGACCCACAGCGAAGAATCACTGAAACGACTGCACGATGACATCAATAAGTTCCATCCCACCATCAGACTCACCATGGACTACTCTCCAGAACCAGTTGCATTCTTGGACACACTCATCTCCATCAAGGACGGTCACCTCAGCACTTCGCTTTACCACAAGCCCACGGATAACTTCACGGTGCTCCACTTCTCCAGCTGCCACCCTAAACATATTAACGAAGCCATCTACTATGGACAAGCCCTCCGTATACACAGGATCTGCTCAGACGAGGAGTGTGACAGACATCTACACACGCTGAAAGATGCCCTCGTACGAACGGGATATAGCACTCGACTCATCGATCGACAGTTCCAACGCGCCACAGCAAAAAACCGCATCGACCGTCTCAGAAGACAAACAGGGGACACAACCGACAGACCTTCATCGTCCCGTATTTCCCCAGAGCGTAGAAACTACGACATCATCTTCGCAGCCTTCAACACATCATCAATGAAGACTAACATCTTGCCACGGTCATCCCCACACCCCCACTACTTGCCTTCAAACAACCGCGCAACCTCAAACAAACCATTGTTTGCAGCAAACTACCCAGCCTTCAGAACAGCGACCACGACACTGCACAACCCTGCCATGGCAATCTCTGCAAGACGTGCCAGATTATCGACATGGGTACCATCATTACACGTGAGAACACCACCACCAGGTACGCGGTACATCATCGTGCGACTCGGCCAACGTTGTCTACCTCTTACGCTGCAGGAAAGGATGTCCCGAAGCGTGGTACATTGGTGAGACCATGCAGACACTGCGACAACGGATGAAAGGACATTGCGCAACAATCGGCAGGCAGGAATGTTCCCTTCCAGTCGGGGAACACTTCAGCAGTCAAGGGCATTCAGCCTCTGATCTTCGGATAAGCGTTCTCCAAGGCGGCCTTCAGGACGCGTGACAACGCATAATCGCCGAGCAGAAACTTATAGCCCAGTTCTGCACACATGACTATGGCCTCAACTGGGACCTTGGATTCATGTTGCATTACATTCATCCCCCACCATCTGGTCTGGGCTTGCAACTATCCTGGCTTGAGACAATTTACACTTCTTTAACCTTTAACCTGGGATTACCCCTCTCTCTGGATCTGTGATCTGTAAAGACTTAATTACCTGCAAAAGCAAAAGCTAGCACTTTTCCAGGAGACACATCCGGAGTGAGACTCATCCAGAGTGGGGATTGAAACTTGGTAATTTGGTGCAGTGAGGTAAATCAGGAAAGGTAAGTGGAAAATCTAATTCTGCTGTTTTTCAGTTAAAAGTGCAGTGTGGCGCTTAGTGTCTGATTGGTTGAAGCTGCCCCCACCCTAATTGCTGAGAGGCAGTTATCTGTCAATCACCTGAGGCCTGTTTAGGGGCACATTGTATTCTTCTCTTTGAAGTTAAGGTATTTTTTGAGTCATCGGTTAGCTGAGGTCTGTATAAAAGACAGACAGACAGCGCACACAGTAAGCTAGCACTTTTCCAGGAGACACATCCGGAGTGAGACTCATCCAGAGTGGGGATTGAAACTTGGTAATTTGGTGCAGTGAGGTAATTCGGTGCAGAGTGTGAGGAGGTGCTTTTTAACCCTGGTAAGTGACTGGTAAGTAGTCTCTCTTTTTCTTTTCATTGTCTAATTATTTATTTTTAGTTTGAAATTCTAGTTGTTTACGTTTACCAAGGGTTTAAGACATGGCAGGAGATCCCAGACTCGTGTCATGCTCCTCGTGTGCGATGTGGGAGCTCAGGGACACGTCCACTGTCCCTGGCTCCTTCACGTGCAAGAACTGTGTTCAGTTGCAGCTCTTGTTAGACCGCTTGACGGCTCTGGAGCTGCGGATGGACTCACTTTGGAGCATCCGCGATGCTGAGGAGGTCGTAGATAGCACGTTTAGCGAGTTGGTCACACCGCAGGTGAAGGTTACTGAGGGAGATAGAAAATGGGTGTCCAAAAGAAAGAGCAAGAGTAGGAAGGCAGTGCAGGTGTCCCCTGCGGTCATCTCCCTGCAAAACAGATATACCGCTTTGGATACTGTTGAGGGAGATGGCTCACCAGGGGAAGGCAGCAGCAGCCAGGTTCATGGCACCGTGGCTGGCTCTGCTGCACAGCAGGGCAGGAAGAAAAATGGCAGGGCTATAGTGATAGGGGACTCGATCATAAGGGGAATAGACAGGCGGTTCTGTGGACGCAATCGAGACTCCAGGATGGTATGTTGCCTCCCTGGTGCAAGGGTAAAGGATGTCTCGGAGCGGCTGCAGGACATTCTGGGGGGGGGGGGGGGGGGGGAAGGGTGAACAGCCAGCTGTCGTGGTGCACATAGGCACCAACGATATAGGTAAAAAACGGGATGAGGTCCTACAAGCGGAATTCAGGGAGTTAGGAGTTAAACTAAAAAGTAGGACCTCAAAGGTAGTAATCTCAGGATTGCTACCAGTGCCACGAGCTAGTCAGAGTAGGAATGTCAGGATAGATAGGATGAATGCGTGGCTCGAGAGATGGTGCAAGAGGGAAGGATTCAAATTCCTGGTGCATTGGGACCGGTTCTGGGGAGGTGGGACCAGTACAAACCGGACGGTCTGCACCTGGGCAGGACTGGAACCGATGTCCTAGGGGGGTGTTTTCTAGAGCTGTTGGGGAGGGTTTAAACTAATGTGGCAGGGGGATGGGAACCAATGCAGGAAGTTGGAAGGTAGTAAAACAGGGACAGAAGCAAAAGGAAGTAAGGGGAAAAGTGCAAGGCAGAGAAGACATAGTCAAAAATCTAAAAGGGCGACAGTACAAGGTACAGTGACTGAGGGGAGCTCAGTGAATAGGCCCAGTAATAACAAAAGGAATAAAACTGGAGATGTTAAGATTCAAAACAGAGGTAAAAAAACCAACATAAGTGTACTTTACTTGAATACTCGTAGTATTCGGAATAAAGTAAATGAGTTGATGGCACAAATCATCGTAAATGACTATGATTTAGTGGCCATTACTGAAACATGGTTAAAGGATGGTCACGACTGGGAGTTAAATATCCGAGGGTATCAAACTATTCGGAAGGACAGAGTGGATGGTAAGGGAGGTGGTGTTGCTCTGTTATTTAAGGATGACATCCGGGCAATAGTAAGGGATGACATTGGTGCTATGGAGGATAAGGTTGAATCCATTTGGGTGGAAATCAGGAATAGTAAGGCGAAAAAGTCACTGATAGGAGTAGTCTATTGGCCACCAAATAGTAACGATATGGTGGGGCAGGCAATAAACAAAGAAATAACTGATGCATGTAGAAATGGTACAGCAGCTATCATGGGGGATTTTAATCTACATGTCGATTGGTTTAACCAGGTCAGTCAAGGCAACCTTGAGGAGGAGTTTATAGAATGTATTCGCGATAGTTTCCTAGAACAGTATGTAATGGAACCTACGAGGGAACAAGCGGTCCTAGATCTTGTCTTGTGTAATGAGACAGGATTGATTCATGATCTCATAGTTAGGGATCCTCTCGGAAGGAGCGATCACAATATGTGGAATTTAAAATACAGATGGAGGGTGAGAAAGTAAAATCAAATAATAGTGTTTTGTGTTTAAACAAAGGAGATTACAAGGGGATGAGAGAAGAACTAGCTAAGGTAGACTGGGAGCTAAGACTTTATGGTGGAACAGTTGAGGAACAGTGGAGAACCTTCCAAGCGATTTTTCGCAGTGCTCAGCAAAGGTTTATACCAACAAAAAGGAAGGACGGAAGAAAGAGGGAAAATCGACCGTGGATATCTAAGGAAATAAGGGAGAGTATCAAATTGAAGGAAAAAGCATATAAAGTGGCAAAGAGTGCTGGGAGATTAGAGGACTGGGAAATCTTTAGGGGGCAACAGAAAGCTACTAAAAAAGCTATAAAGAAGAGTAAGATAGAGTATGAGAGTAAACTTGCTCAGAATATAAAAACAGACAGTAAAGGTTTTTACAAATATATAAGACAAAAAAGAGTGGCTAAGGTAAATATTGGTCCTTTAGAGGATGAGAAGGGAGTTTTAAAAATGGGAAATGAGGAAATGGCTGAGGAACTGAACAGGTTTTTTGGGTCGGTCTTCACAGTGGAAGACACAAATAACATGCCAGCGACTGATAGAAATGAGGCTATGACAGGTGAGGACCTTGAGAGGATTGTTATCACTAAGGAGGGAGTGATGGGCAAGCTAATGGGGCTAAAGGTAGACAAGTCTCCTGGCCCTGATGGAATGTATCCCAGAGTGCTAAAAGAGATGGCTAGGGAAATTGCAGATGCACTAGTGATAATTTACCGAAATTCACTAGACTCTGGAGTGGTCCCGGTAGATTGGAAATTAGCAAACGTGACGCCACTGTTTAAAAAAGGAGGTAGGCAGAAAGCAGGAAATTATAGGCCAGTGAGCTTAACTTCGGTAGTAGGGAAGATGCTGGAATCTATCATCAAGGAAGAAATTGCGAGGCATCTGGATAGAAATTGTCCCATTGGGCAGACGCAGCATGGGTTCGTAAAGGGCAGGTCATTCCTTTTTTTTTAATAAATTTAGATTACCCAATTATTTTTTCTATTAAGGGGCAATTTAGAGTGGCCAATCCACCTACTCTGCACATTTTTGGGTTGTGGGGGCGAAACCCACGCAGACACGGGGAGAATGTGCAAACTCCACACGGACAGTGACCCAGAGCCGGGATCGAACCTGGGACCTCGGCGCCCTGAGGCGGTTGTGCTAACCACTAGGCCACCGTGCTGCCCTAGGGCAGGTCATTCCTAACTAATTTAGTGGAATTTTTTGAGGACATTACCAGTGCAGTAGATAATGGGGAGCCGATGGATGTGGTATATCTGGATTTCCAGAAAGCCTTTGATAAGGTGCCACACAAAAGGTTGCTGCATAAGATAAAGATGCATGGCATTAAGGGTAAAGTAGTAGCATGGATAGAGGATTGGTTAATTAATAGAAAGCAAAGAGTTGGGATAAATGGGTGTTTCTCTGGTTGGCAATCAGTATCTAGTGGTGTCCCTCAGGGATCCGTGTTGGGCCCACAATTGTTCACAATTTACATAGATAATTTGGAGTTGGGGACCAAGGGCAATGTGTCCAAATTTGCAGATGACACTAAGATGAGTGGTAAAGCGAAAAGTGCAGAGGATACTGGAAGTCTGCAGAGGGATTTGGATAGGTTAAGTGAATGGGCTAGGGTCTGGCAGATGGAATACAATGTTGACAAATGTGAGGTTATCCATTTTGGTAGGAATAACAGCAAACGGGATTATTATTTAAACGATAAAATATTAATGCATGCCGCTGTTCAGAGAGACTTGGGTGTGCTAGTGCATGAGTCACAGAAGGTTGGTTTACAAGTGCAACAGGTGATTAAGAAGGCAAATGGAATTTTGTCCTTCATTGCTAGAGGGATGGAGTTTAAGACTAGGGAGGTTATGGTGCAATTGTATAAGGTGTTAGTGCGGCCACACCTGGAGTATTGTGTTCAGTTTTGGTCTCCTTACTTGAGAAAGGACGTACTGGCGCTGGAGGGTGTGCAGAGGAGATTCACTAGGTTAATCCCAGAGCTGAAGGGGTTGGATTATGAGGAGAGGTTGAGTAGACTGGGACTGTACTCGTTGGAATTTAGAAGGATGAGGGGGGATCTTATAGAAACATTTAAAATTATGAAGGGAATAGATAGGATAGATGCGGGCAGGTTGTTTCCACTGGCGGGTGACAGCAGAACTAGGGGACATAGCCTCAAAATAAGGGGAAGTAGATTTAGGACTGAGTTTAGGAGGAACTTCTTCACCCAAAGGGTTGTGAATCTATGGAATTCCTTGCCCAGTGAAGCAGTTGAGGCTCCTTCATTACATGTTTTTAAGGTAAAGATAGATAGTTTTTTGAAGAATAAAGGGATTAAGGGTTATGGTGTTCGGGCCGGAAAGTGGAGCTGAGTCCACAAAAGATCAGCCATGATCGAATTGAATGGCGGAGCAGGCTCGAGGGGCCAGATGGCCTACTCCTGCTCCTAGTTCTTATGTTCTTATGTTCTTAAATGCTCGCATTCAAAGTATCATCTTGCATCTTTGACTGTGTCTATATAAATGTTTCTGGAACCTACCTCTTCATTCACCTGAGGAAGGAGCAGTGCTCCGAAAGCTAGTGATTTGAAACAAACCTGTTGGACTTTAAACTGGTGTTGTCAGACTTCTTGCTGTGCTCACCCCAGTCCAACATCAGCATCTCCACATCATTCCTACTTTTTGTTCCTGTTTGCCAACCAGTTTTCTGTTAATCTCAATACACTATGCCCAATTCCATGCACTTTAATTTTACACATTAATATCTTATGTGGAACTTTGTTGAAAACCTTCTGAAAGTCCAAATAAACCACATCCACTGGTTCCCCTCATCAACGCTACTAATTACATCCTTAAAGAATCCCAGTAGATAATGGATTCTAGAATTTCCCCCACAACCGACGTCAGGCTGACTGGTCTATAATACCCTGTTTTTTCTCTACTCCCCTTTTTCAATAGTGGGATTACATTAGCTACCCTCCAATCGTACGAACTGTTCCAGAGCCTACAGAATCTTGGAAGATAATCACCAATTTATCCACTATTTCTGGAGCCACTTCCTTAAGTACTCTGGGATACTTAGAACATAGAACATACAGTGCAGAATGAGGCCATTCGGCACCGACCTACTTAGGTCTCACTTCTACCCTATCCCAGTAGCCCCTCAAAAAGTGCCCTTTTTGGTCACTTAAGGGCAATTTAGCATGGTCAATCCACCTAATCTGCACATCTTTGAACTGTGGGAGGAAACCCACGCAGACACGGGGAGAACGTGCAGACTCCGCACTGACAGTGACCCAGCGGGGAATCAAACCTGGGACCCTGGCGCTGTGAAGCCACTGTGCTATCGTGCTGCCCATAAGATTATTATATTAGCATTCAATCCCACCATTTTTCTACTAATATTGATTTCCTTTAGTTCCTCCCTCTCACTAAACCCTACATTCCCCAACATTTCTGGGATCCTGTGTGTCCTCATTTGTGAAGACAAAACCAAAGTATGTATTTAGTTGCTCAGCCATTTTTTGTCTCACCATTATAAATTCCCCTGTAAGGGACCTACATTTGTCTTCACCAAGTTTTTTCTGTTCTCATATCTATAAAAACATTTACAGTCAGTTTTTTATGTTCCCTGCAAGCTTACTCTCGTACTCTATTTTCCCCTTCTTAATCAATCCCTTAGACCTGCTGAGGTAGTTTTTCACTGCATGGGCATTAAGCATTAGCTGGACAGAGCAAGGAATGGGAACTTTGATGTAATAATCTTCCCAACCTCAACTGAACTTCCTCTTCACTTTCTTCAGAGCAAAAATAATACTGGCAGCTTCTGTTACCAATTTGTGGCCTTCCTCACTGGGTTCTCGTCCCCACCCCTCTATTCCTTGCAATTCCTCCAGTCCTTCCCTTCCTCCAATGAGGTCCACCCACCTCAATACAGAAGGCACCTTGAATAACCCTGGACCAAACCAGATCTCTGTATTTTAAACAGCAAAAGCTTCACAGGCAAAATCCTTTCACTTACCCCTTAGCCAGATGGCACCAGCATGCAGGTCTTGGTGGCGGACAGAATGGGCCGTAGATTGGTGAAACAACATCCAGCCCATAGTCAGGCCATTGAGGACCATTAGGAGGATCAGGACATGGGTTCCTCGTCCAGAAGCGCGATTGAAGATGGAACTCAGGATGAAAGCAGCTCCTAGAAGCACAACATTCACGGCCAGGAGCGAAGACAAGAGTTTGCTGCTTTTCTCGGGGGTTGTTGGGCTCTGGCAAATTGTCTCTCGTTTGGATTCATTCTGGAAGTTCTCCGAAATCAGTTTTTGAGGCAGTTTTCCTTCAGACCGCATGGCAGCTGTTCCAGCTTCCTCTCTTTCAGCCATATTCTCAGCTCTCTGATGTCAGTCGTCTCTAGAAGGATAAAGAGCAAGGCACAAGTAGGGATGAAGAAGCTATAAAATACTGAGGGAAACCAAGAACAGTCGCGTCAGGAGATTGAATCATTCCATCCACCATCACATGATCATCTCCAATTCCCCAGTCTTTGGCTTCTGGGCTCTGCTGAGTCATAGGGACCTAGGAACTCTGGAGGCCATTTAGCCCATCAAATCTGTTCATCCTTTCTATTAGATCCTGGCTGATCAATTCAATTTACCCTTAGTAAGAGCAGCAGGAGGCCATTTCCAACAAAATCTATCAATTTCAGTCTTGATAGCTCCAATTGCGCTCCAGCACCAACAATTTTTACGGGGGGAAGAGTTGCAGGTTTACTGATATCTCCCCCCAACTGGCCCAACTCTAATTTTAAGATTCTATTCCCTTGTCCTGGACTCCGCCCAGCAAAGGAAATAGTTTTGCTGTCTCAATTTCTAACATTTTAAACACATTGATCAGGTTACCCTTCAGACTTTATAACACAAGGAAATCAGAGCCAAACCTTGTGCAATCTGTCCTGATGCAGAGGGAAGTGCCTCTGGCTGAGAGGCAATGTTAGCCAGGGGGTCCCTCCCCCTGGTCATTGCTGCATGGGGAGGGAGGGAGAGAGGAGAAGGGAGAATAATAAAGGATAGGAATGTGTGAAAAGGAGGGCAAGCAGCAAGGGGAGAATAGGAGAGAGAGAGAATAAAAACTTGAATAGGCTCTTCAACCGCTTAAACTATCCCACCATTCAATTAAATTATGGATGATCTGTGTCTGTTTTTCCCAATTTGGAGAACCCAAGTCTTTTTTTTTCCCCAATTAAGGGGCAATTTTGGCGTGGCCAATCCGCCTACCCTGCACAGCTTTGCACTGTGGGGGTAAAACCCATGCCGACACGGGGAGAACGTGAAAACTCCACACAGACAGTGACCCGGGCCAGGATCAAACCTGGGTCCTCAGTGCCATGAGGCAGCAATGCTAACCACTGTGCCACCGAGTCGCCCTCATGCTCTGTGTCTTCACCCCATTCTCCACCTTTTCTCCATATCCCTTAATAGTCTCCCATAACAACAGTCATCAAAGGCAGCACGGTAGCATTGTGGATAGCATAATTGCTTCACAGCTCCAGGGCCTCAGGTTCGATTCCGGCTTGGGTCACTGTCTGTGCGGAGTCTGCACAGCCTCC
The DNA here is from genome assembly GCF_902713615.1 of Scyliorhinus canicula. NCBI lineage: Eukaryota > Metazoa > Chordata > Chondrichthyes > Carcharhiniformes > Scyliorhinidae > Scyliorhinus > Scyliorhinus canicula. The sequence continues at coordinate 67,007,964 of NC_052163.1, read as the reverse complement.
CCGTGTGTGCGCGTGGGTTTCCTCCGGGTGCTCCGGTTTCCTCCCACAGTCCAAAGATGTGCAGGTTAGGTGGATTGGCCATGCTAAATTGCCCTTAGTGTCCAAAATTGCCCTTAGTGTTGGGTGGGTTACTGGGTTATGGGGATAGGGTGGAGGTGTTGACCTTGGGTAGGGTGCTCTTTCCAAGAGCCGGTGCAGACTCGATGGGCCGAATGGCCTCCTTCTGCGCTGTAAATTCTATGATAATCTCCATCAGGAATGTTGCAACAGTGGTTAGCATGGCGCTGAGGACCTGGGTTCGATCCTGGCTCCAGATCATTGTCTATGTGGAGTTTGCACATTCTCCCCATGTCTGCGTGGGTCTCACCTCCACAATTCAAAGTTGTGCAGGGTTAGGTGGATTGGCCACGCTACATTGCCCCTTAAAAAAAGGAACTTTGCAACTGAGTCCAGAAGGAAAAGTGCAAATTAGGGATTTTTCACTGTGAAACCATGTCAAATGCTCATCACTCAATACCCTTCATTCGACAATCAACACCCTTTTGAAACCCAGCTTCTCCTCGGCAAACAGTCTCGGTTGCTGCTTTCTAACCTGCTCTGACGAACAAGGCCCTTCAGATTGTGTTTGAAACAAGCTTGGATCTCAGTATAAACCTGGTAAATTGGAGAGCCCAAGTACTGACAAGGGGCGCAGAGAATTTAAATTCTGCAACTCCCAATGCCATGGTGAATGAATCATTTCCATTGACCCTGACTGGAGAACAATCTCATCAGATAGAAAAATAGATCAAAAGTACACTGACAGCCCTTACTCCGGATAATCGGAAGCTGTGTTAAAATCTGCACTCAGATCACAAAGCTAGGTATGTAAGTAGCCTCTATCCTCTGTCTATGAAGGAAGTAGATGTTAATGCATTTATTACAAAGTAAAATTAATTTGCCCAAATAGTTGCAAATCACAATTCTTACCTGTCTTAAACAGATTGTAGTGTAGCTTCGCAGAGGATATAAATTGGGTGTGTCGCAATTGAATGCACCTTAACTCTGTGTAGACAAGGGGAGTGTCATTCAGGAGTCAATCAGCTAATGGAATAGCAATTACCTGTCGCAACATGAAAAGACTGGATCAGCAAACCTCACTCTTCGTGTTTCTCAACACCAAAGTGCCAATCAGAGCTGGATTAAACATTTCCAGAATGCTGAGACCGCATTGCCACCGCGTACCCCCTCCCTTCCTCCAAATTACAACCGGGTTGTAAACTGCATAAAGCAATAGGGCTTGCCCAGTGATTACACACTGCATGAATAATAAAGCAAGGCATATCATATTGAACAGCACTGAACCTAAACTGATCCAGTGATTGCAGGTTTTTTGCATTATGCTGTGTTTTATGGTTGGGTCATATTTGGCTTTGGCGCCAGCACACGGATGCCATTAGACCTGTGGTTAATCTCCAGCCCAAAGTTAACGTCTAAAACACTGAGTAATTGTTTATACTGAAAAGCCCTAGAGCCTCTTCCCCCATTTCATGTGATCAGAGTTGATCTGTATCTTCACTCCACCTTGATAATGTTCGCAAAAAAATCTACCAATTTTAGATTTATTGAGCTGACATCTACTGCTTTTTTGTGGGAGAATGTTTCAAACACCGAGCAGCTTTTCTGTGATGAAGTGTTTCCTAACTTCCCCACCAGAGACCCCCATGAGAGAGACCATCACCAGAGACCCTCCAATAACAGAGGCTCCCACCAGAGACCCCCAAATTACAGAGACCTCCCATGAGGGAGACCCCCACCAGTGACCCCCAATTACATAGAGCCCACCAGAGACCCCCTAATTACAGAGACCCCCATCAGAGTCCACCTCATAAGAGAGACCGCGTGACTGGAAGCCAGAGAGTAGTCCAGACAGAAACAGTCAAAAATCACTGCTTTAAAACCTGCCTGTGCCCTGCACCTTGCTGGCTCAGGCAGAGAAAGCAGCAGCTCTCAATTCCTGGAAAGAGAAAACTACATCAGCTGAGTTCAAATCCCCTCATATCTTTGATCTGCAAGGCTTTCATTCATATCTATGTGAAGTTGCTTTAACTAGGCTGTGATTGACAGCTTCCAGGTACACCCAGCTGACTGTATTGTTTAATTCATCTCCTTTCACAATTGAATGAATTTGTATTCAGCTGGGCAGCACGGTAGCTGCCCAGCTGAATAGCTGTGTGCCCAGTGTGGATAGCACAATCACTTCACAGCTCCAGGGCCCCAGGTTCGATTCCGGCTTGGGTCACTGTCTGTGCGGAGTCTGCACATCCTCCCCGTGTGTGCGTGGGTTTCCTCCGGGTACTCCGGTTTCCTCCCACAGTCCAAAGATGTGCAGGTTAGGTGGATTAAATTGCCCTTAGTATTGGGTGGGGTTACTGGGTTATGGGGATAGGGTGGAGGTGTTGACCTTGGGTAGGATGCTCTTTCCAAGAGCCGGTGCAGACTCGATGGGCCGAATGGCCTCCTTCTGCACTGTAAATTCTATGTAAGGAGTGGATTTCAAGTAGTCAGCTGTGAAACTAACTGCAATATTTCTAAACATATAGCTATGATTGACAGCTTCTGAACAACCGCAAAGACAGTTAAGTGCTTTAAATGCTCTCACTTCCATTTTTTCTCAGCTGAACGCACTTAACTGGCTCCAGAACTAGCCATTCCCCTAGCCAAGCTGTCCTAGTGCAGCAAAAACACCAGCATCCACCTGACAATGTGCAAAATTGCCCATCTATGTTCTGTCCACAAAAACTAGGACAAATTGAATCCTGCCAATTATCGTCCATCAGTATGTTTGATAATGTGTTTGGGGTCTAGATGGGGTTCTTTGTGGGGGGGGGGGGGGGGGGGGGGGGGAGGTCTCTAGTCTCCTAGAGTAGGCTGCTGGAGATGGTAGTTTGTTAATCATAGAACTTACAGTGCAGAAGGAGGCCATTCGGCCCATCGAGTCTGCACTGGCTCTTGGAAAGAGCACCCTACCCAAGCCCACATCTCCACCCTATCCCCATAACCCAGTAACCCCACTCAACCAACACAAAGGGCAATTTTGGACACTAAGGGCAATTTGGCATGGCCAATCTACCTAACCTGCACATCTTTGGACTATGGGAGGAACCGGTGCACCCAGAGGAAACCCACGCACACACGGGGAGAACGTGCAGACTCCGCACATAAGACCATAAGACATAGGAGTGGAAGTAAGGCCATTCGGCCCATCGAGTCCACTCCGCCATTCAATCATGGCTGATGGGCATTTCAACTCCACCTACCAGCATTCTCCCCGTAGCCCTTAATTCCTCGCGACATCAAGAATTTATCTATCTCTGCCTTGAAGCCATTTAGCGTCCCTGCCTCCACTGCACTCTGCGGCAATGAATTCCACAGGCCCACCACTCTCTGGCTGAAGAAATGTCTCCGCATTTCTGTTCTGAATTTACCCCCTCTAATTCTAAGGCTGTGCCCACGGGTCCTCGTCTCCCCGCCTAACGGAAACAGTTTCTTTGCGTCCACCCTTTCTAAGCCATGTATTATCTTGTAAGTTTCTATTAGATCTCCCCTTAACCTTCTAAACTCCAATGAATACAATCCCAGGATCCTCAGCCGTTCATCATATGTTAGACCCGCCATTCCAGGGATCATCCGTGTGAATCTCCGCTGGACACGCTCCAGTGCCAGTATGTCCTTCCTGAGATGTGGGGCCCAAAACTGGACACAGTACTCCAAATGGGGCCTAACCAGAGCCTTATAAAGGCTCAGTAGCACATCGCTGCTTTTATATTCCAACCCTCTTGTGATAAATGACAACATTGCATTCGCTTTCTTAATCACAGATTCAACCTGCATGTTTACCTTTAGGGAATCCTCGACTAGCACTCCCAGATCCCTTTGTACTTTGGCATTATGAATTTTCTCACCGTTTAGAAAGTAGTCTATGCTTGGATTCTTTTTTCCAAAGTGCAAGACCTCACATTTTCTCACGTTGAATTGCATCAGCCATTTCCTGCACCACTCTCCCAAATTGTCTAGATCCTTCTGCAGCCTCCCCACTTCCTCAGCACTACCTGCCTGACCACCTAACTTTGTAGCAAACTTCGCTAGAATGCCCCCAGTCCCTTCATCCAGATCATTATATATGGTGAACAGTTGCGGCCCCAACACTGAACCCTGTGGGACACCGCTGGTCACCGGCTGCCATTCCGAAAAAGAACCTTTTATCCCAACTCTCTGCCTTCTGTCAGACAGCCAATCCTCAACCCATGCCAGTAGCTCACCTCGAACACCATGGGCCCTCACCTTACTCAGCAGTCTCCTGTGTGGCACCTTATCAAAGGCCTTTTGGAAATCCAGATAGACCACATCCACTGGGTTTCCCTGGTCTAACCTACTTGTCACCTCCTCAAAGAATTCTAACAGGTTCGTCAGGCACGACCTCCCCTTACTAAATCCATGTTGACTTGTTCTAATCCGACCCTGCTCTTCCAAGAATTTAGAAATCTCATCCTTAACGATCGATTCTAGAATTTTACCAACAACCGAGGTTAGGCTAATTGGCCTATAATTTTCCATCTTTTGTCTTGATCCTTTCTTGAACAAAGGGGTTACAACAGCGATCTTCCAATCGTCCGGGACTTTCCCTGACTCCAGTGATTTTTGAAAGATCTCAACCAACGCTTCCGCTATTTCTTCAGCCACCTCCCTCAGAACTCTAGGGTGTAGCCCATCGGGGCCAGGAGATTTGTCAATTTTAAGACTTTTTAGCTTTTTTAGCACCATCTCTTTTGTAATGGCAACCATACTCAACTCAGCTGTTTGGGATATTACTCATGTCTTCCACTGTGAAGACAGACGCAAAGTACTTATTAAGTTCTCCAGCCATTTCGTCGTCTCCCATCACTAGCCTTCCGGAATCAGTTTGAATTGGCCCAATGTCTACTTTGGCCTGTCGTTTGTTTCTTATGTATTGAAAGAAACTTTTACTATCATTTCTTATATTACTGACTAGCCTGCCTTCATATTTGATCCTCTCCTTCCTTATTTGTCTCTTTGTTAACCTCTGTTTGTTTTTGTAGCCTTCCCAATCTTCTGATTTCCCAGTGCTTTTGGCCACTTTATAGGAATTCTCTTTTTCTTTGATACATTTCCTGACCTCCTTTGTCAGCCATGGCTGTCTAATCCCTCCCCGGATAATCTTTCTTTTCTTGGGGATGAACCTCTGTACAGTGTCCTCAATTATGCATACAAACTCCTGCCATTTTTGCTCTGCTGTCTTCCCCATTAGGGTCTGCTTCCAGTCGATTTTTGCCAGTTCCTCTCTCATGCCCTCGTAATTACCTTTATTTAACTGTAACACCATTACATCCGATTTTGCCTTCTCTCTTTCAAACTGCAGACTGAACTCAACCATATTATGATCACTGCTTCCTAAGTGTTCCCTTACTTTAAGATCTTTTATAAAGTCTGGTTCATTACATAGCACTAGGTCCAGAATAACCTGCTCCCTTGTGGGCTCCATGACAAGCTGTTCCAAAAAGCCATCTTGTAAGCATTCCATGAATTCCTTTTCTTTGGATCCACTGGCTACGTTATTTACCCAATCCACCTGCATATTGAAGTCCCCCATGATCACCGTGACCTTGCCTTTCTGACATGCCTTTTCTATTTCCCGGTACATGTTGCGCCCCTGTTGCGCCTTTTCTATTTCCCGGTACATGTTGCGCACAGACAGTGACCCCGCCGGGAATCAAACCTGGGACCCTGGAGCTGTGAAGCAATTGTGCTAACAACCATGCTACCGTGCTCCCCTAAACCATTTTAAAACCATTACTCTTTATTTACAGCTACTGTGCACAAACTGGACTAGCTGGATAAGGTTGGAACTCCTCCCTCCAAATCTCTGAAACACAATCATCTGATGTTACATTATCATTACATCAGCACAATGTGCCTCTGATGTTAATCCCTTACACCTCCCTTCAAGTCTTTATCCCTACATATTTATATCTTCATCTCCGCCCAAAGTCTCAGACTTCACAGGATTAGTTTCTGAGGTGCATTGACCAATCTCCCTCATCTTGTCCTGATCTTTCTGTAATCATCAGGGAAGTAGTGGTATTGTCACTGCTCTAGTAACCCAGAGATCCAGAGTCAAGCTCTGGGACCCGAATTCGAATCCTGCCTTGGCAGATGGTGAAATTTGAATTCAATAAAAATCTGGAATTAAAAGTCTAAAGGTGACCATGAAACCATTGTTGATTGTCGTAAAACCCATTTGGTTCACTAATGTCCTTTATAGGGAAGGAAATCTGTCATCCTTACCTGGTCTGGCAATGTGGTTGACTCTTAAATGCCCTCCGAGATGGACAATACATGTTGGCCCAGCCAGCGACGCTCACCTGCTCAAATTGAATTTTTAAAATAATCTGCTTACTTCAATTTAGTTTGAATAGCAATCAGTGACAATAACGAATGTTTCCCCCTTAACATCAAATAAGTCCATCCCTAGGTGCTCCCATGACCTTGATGGACAAATAGTGATAGTGGTTCATTTTGCTCTTGGCTATTCACTGCATGTGTAAAACAATTAGAAATCATTTCCTCAATAGAGCGAGTAATGCCTAATCATCAGATTGATTGTTGGGCTCTGGCATGACATTTTGCTATCTCAAAGTGACTTTGGGATGACTATTCTCTTATTGAAGATTAGAAATCCATACGGCATATTACTCCTTCCGTGCCTTCTTGGGTTTGAAACATTGTTCTCTGGAAAATTTCAAACACAATTCCAAACTGTAATCTCTTAAAGCAATAATGACCAAATAGCTTTATAAATGTGATCAGCAATTTGGATTCTTTGTCCAGAGATAATTGCCAAAATCAACTCTTTTCGGCTTCCGGTGACGGTGATGTACTGGACGCATATCAGGTGGCTCTCCTCCAGACCAGACTCAAACAGGCACTTTTAGGCGAATTTTGCCTGAAAATTCGATGGCAACTTAACCTCAACTGAGAGAAGAAAAGATTGGAACCAAAATGCCAGCAAACGGGAGCTCGAGAGGTCAAAGGGACGGCAGAAGTGGTGGGAAAGGCAACGAGCAGCAGGCGAGTGAGACGGTGAACCCCCGAGGCGAGGGGATCTCAGCCACCCAAGAGAGAAGGAGACTGCCGACCTGAGCATCAGCTCTGACCCCCCCACCTCCCCCCACCCCACCCACCCCTCACCACCTGAAGATGGATGGAAGACATTCCTCATGAGGGAGCTGACCGCCATGAAAGGGGCGATCGGTCGAAATCCAGGTGGCGGTCAAGGTAGGAGTGACAGAGGCGATAGTCATCATACAAAAATGATCAATGGATTGAGGAAGAAAGTGGAAGCACAGGGGGAAAAAAATCCACAAACTAGAGAAAGCCTCGACGGAACAGAGCGACGGGATTGTCGCCCTGGAGTCCCTGATGTTAAAAGATTGATGGCCGCCCAAGGCAACTTAAAGGGAAAGTCGAGGACCAAGAAAACAGGTCCTGACAACAGACTATTTGAATTGTGGGCTTGCCATAAGGTATTGAGAGTAGAGTCCTGACTGGCTACGTCGCCCAAATGCTGGGTAACCTAGTCGGGCGAGACAGCTTCTCCAAAAGATCACTCGGGTCGAAACCCAAGGCGAGGGAACAACCGAGGACGGTCATCGCATAGCTGCACCAATACCAGAATCATGCGAGTGCGAGTCAGTCCAAGGCGAGTATCTGGGAAGGACACAAAATCTGAGTTATCAAGACATTGGGCCAGACTTGGCAAAATGCAGGGTCGAATTTAATCAGGCTAAATCGGCCCTGTACAAGAACGGGATGTGATTCGGAATGCTGTTCACAGCCAGGTTCTAGATCACGTTCCAGAACAAGCAGTACTATTTTAACACCCTGGCGGAGGCAAACAAATTTGTACGAACCAACGGCCTGGACAAGGGGCAGGTGAGTCAGCGATGAAAATGGAATAGAGAAGGAAAGAGATTGAGACTTCTTCGACATTTGATATGTTTGTGCGGGATTGTGCCAAGTGCCCCATGTGGAGCTCCACCCCACACTCCCATTACATGGATGTGAGGTTAGAGAGAGGCTGTGCCAAGTGCCCCATGTGGAGGTCGGACACCGAGAAGGCCTTCTGCTAGAGACCATCACAGGCCACAGGTGAGTACACCACGAACAACCATAACTGGAAAGTCTCACCTTCCATGTTCAGGGAGGCACTGAGGGCGGGGATTGGGGAAGCGATTATACCGACAAGGCACGTAGAGACAGGGAAGAGAGGGAAGCTCGACAACAACTGATGGACTCCATCCTGGTGGTCGACAGAAAGTACTTTGAGGCCCCAACTGGAGAACGTCTAACAGAGAGGAAAAATCTGCAAATGGACTTTAACCTGCTATCCATCGGGAAGGCAGTGTATCAACTCCGCCAGACACGGGGGGACCTTCTGCAAACACGGAAAAAAGGCTGGTCACCTACTAGCCTACCAGCTAAGAATGCAGGCAGCCACAAGGGAGATAGAGTAGGTGAAGGACAGCAGAGGTGGACTGGTAGCCGAACCAAAAGAGGCCAACCATTTGCAACCTTCTACCAGGGACTGTATACCTCCAAACCACCCAATGGGGAAGTGGGGATGAACAAGTTCCTCTATGCATTGGATATGCCAATCATGGGGACGAGAGGTGGAGGGAGCTGGAAGCACCAATAGGACTGGGAAAAAGAATAAAGAACAAAAGAACAAAGAAAAGTACAGCACAGGAACAGGCCCTTCGGCCTTCCAAGCCTGTGCTGCCGGTCTAAACTAAAATCTTCTACACTTCCTGGGTCCGTATCCCTCTATTCCCATCCTATTCATATATTTGTCAAGATGCCCCTTAAATGTCACTATCGTCCCTGCTTCCACCACCTCCTCCGGCAGCGAGTTCCAGGCACCCACTACCCTATGTGTAAAAAAATTTGCCTCGTACATCTCCTCTAAACCTTGCCCCTCTCACCTTAAACCGATGCCCCCTAGTAATTGACCCCTCTACCCTGGGGAAAAGCCTCTGACTATCCACTCTGTCTATGCCCCTCATAATTTTGTAGACCACTATCAGGTCGCCCCTCAACCTCCGTCGTTCCAGTGAGAACAAACCGAATTTATTCAATCGCTCCTCATAGCTAATGCTCTCCATACCAGGCAACATCCTGGTAAATCTCTTCTGCACCCTTTCTAAAGCCTCCACATCCTTCGGGTAGTGTGGTGACCAGAATTGAACACTATACTCCAAGTGTGGCCTAACTAAGGTTCTATACAGCTGCAACATGACTTGCCAATTCTTATACTCAATGCCCCGGCCAATGAAGGCAAGCATGCCGTATGTCTTCTTGACTACCTTCTCCACCTGTGTTGCCCCTTTCAGTGACCTGTGGACCTGTACACCTAAATCTCTCTGACTTTCAATACTCTTGAGGGTTCTACCATGCACTGTATATTCCCTATCTGCATTAGACCTTCCAAAATGCATTACCTCACATTTGTCCGGATTAAACTCCATCTGCCATCTCTCCGTCCAAGTCTCCAAACGATCTAAATCCTGCTGTATCCTCTGACAGTCCTCATCGCTATCCGCAATTCCACCAACCTTTGTGTCATCTGCAAACTTAGTAATCAGACCAGTTACATTTGCCTCCCAATCATTTATATATACTATGAACAGCAAAGGTCCCAGCACTGATCCCTGCAGAACACCACAAGTCACAGCCCTCCAATCAGAAAAGCACCCTTCCATTGCTACTCCGTGCCTTCTATGACCTAGCCAGTTCTGTATCCACCTTGCCAGCTCACCCCTGATCCCGTGTGACTTCACCTTTTGTACCAGTCCACCATGAGGGACCTTGTCAAAGGCCTTACTGAAGTCCATATGGACAACATCCATTGCCCTACCTGCATCAATCATCTTTGTGACCTCTTCGAAAAACTCTATCAAGTTAGTGAGACACGACCTCCCCTTCATAAAACCATGCTGCCTCTCACTAATACGTCCATTTGCTTCCAAATGGGAGTAGATCCTGTCTCAAAAACTTCTCTCCAGTAATTTCCCTACCACTGACGTAAGGCTCACCGGCCTGTAGTTCCCTGGATTATCCTTGCTACCCTTCTTAAACAAAGGAACATCATTGGCTATTCTCCAGTCCTCCGGGACATCACCTGAAGACAGTGAGGATCCAAAGATTTCTGTCAAGGCCTCAGCAATTTCCTCTCTAGCCTCCTTCAGTGTTCTGGGGTAGATCCCATCAGGCCCTGGGGACTTATCTACCGTAATATTTTTCAAGACGCCCAACACCTGGTCTTTTTGAATCTCAATGTGACCCAGGGTATCTACACACCCTTCTCCAGACTCAACATCCACCAACTCCTTCTCTTTGGTGAATACTGATGCAAAGTATTCATGTAGTACCTAGCCCATTTCCTCTGGCTTCACACATAGATTCCCTTGCCCATCCTTCAGTGGGCCAACTTTTTCCCTGGCTACCCTCTTGCTTTTTATGTATGTGTAAAAAGCCTTGGGATTTTCCTTAACCCTATTTGCCAATGACTTTTCATGACCTCTTATAGCCCTCCTGACTCCTTGCTTAAGTTCCTTCCTACTTTCCTTATATTCCACACAGGCTTCGTCTGTTCCCAGCCTTTTAGCCCTGACAAATGCCTCCTTTTTCTTTTTGACGAGGCCTACAATATCTCTCGTTATCCAAGATTCCCAAAATTTGCCGTATTTATCCTCCTTCCGAACAGGAACGTGCCGGTCCTGAATTCCTTTCAACTGACATTTGAAAGCCTCCCACATGTCAGATGTTGATTTACCCTCAAACATCCTCCCCCAATCTAGGTTCTTCAGTTCCCGCCTAATATTGTTATAATTAGCCTTCCCCCAATTTAGCACATTCACCCGAGGACTACTCTTATCCTTGTCCACCAGCACTTTAAAACTTACTGAATTGTGGTCACTGTTCCCAAAATGCTCCCCTACTGAAACTTCTACCACCTGGCCGGGCTCATTCCCCGATACCAGGTCCAGTGCAGCCCCTTCCCTAGTTGGACTATCTACATATTGTTTGAAGAAGCCCTCCTGGATGTTCCTTACAAACTCTGCCCCACCCAGGCCCCTAGCACTAAGTGAGTCCCAGTCAATATTGGGGAAGTTGAAGTCTCCCATCACAACAACCTTGTTGTTTTTACTCTTTTCCAAAATCTGTCTACCTATCTGCTCCTCTATCTGCCGCTGGCTGTCGGCAGACCTGTAGTAAACCCCCAACATTGTGACTGCACCCTTCTTATTCCAGATATCTACCCATATAGCCTCACTGCCCTCTGAGGTGTCCTCCCGTAGTACAGCTGTGATATTCGACCTAACCAGTAGCGCAACTCCTCCACCCCTTTTACATCCCCCTCTATCCCGCCTGAAACATCTAAATCCTGGAACGTTTAGCTGCCAATCCTGTCCTTCCCTCAACCAGGTTTCTGTAATGGCAACAACATTATAGTTCCAAGACTAATCCAAGCTCTAAGTTCATCTGCCTGACCCATAATACTTCTTGCATTAAAACATATGCACCAGACCCGCTGTTTTCTGCAACATCTCCCTGTCTGCTCTTCCTCAGAGCCATACTGGCCCTATTCTCTAGTTCTCCCTCAATGCTTTCACCTTCTGACCTATTGCCCCCTGCCATACTAGTTTAAACCGTCCCGTGTGACACTAGCAAACCTCACGGCCAGGATATTTATGCCTCTCCAGTTTAGATGCAACCGTCCTTCTTATACAGGTCACACCTGCCCCGGAAAAGCTCCCAGTGGTTCAGATAACGGAATCCCTCCCTCCTACACCAGCTGTTTAGCCACGTGTTTAGCTGCTTGATTTTCCTATTTCTAGCCTCACTGACACGTGGCACAGGGTGTAATCCCGAGATTACAACCCTGGAGGTCCTGTCTTTTAACTTTCTGCCTAGCTCCCTGAACTCCTGCTGCAGGACCTCAAGCCCCTTCCTGCCTATGTCGTTCTTACCAATACATACAACTACCTCTGCCTGTTTGCCCCCCCCCCCCGTTCAGGATGCCCGCTACCCGTTCGGAGATATCCTGGATCCTGGCACCAGGGAGGCAACATACCATCCTGGAGTCTCTTTCACGTCCACAGAGGCACCTATCTGTGCCCCTGACTATAGAGTCCCCTATGACTATTGCTCTTCTGCACTTTAACCCTCACTGCTGAACATCAGAGCCAGCCGTGGTGCCACTGCTCTGCCTGCTGCTGTTTTCCCCTGATAGGCTATCCCCCTGACAGTATCCAAAGGAGTATACCTCTTCGATATGGGGACAACCACAGGGGATTCCTCCACTGACTGCCTGCCCCTTCTGGTGGTCACCCATTTCTCTGCCTGCACCTTGGGTGTGACCACATTTATATAACTGCTGTCTATGACGCTTTCCGCCACCTGCATGCTCCTAAGTGCATCCAACTGTTGTTCCAGCTGAACCATGCAGTCTGTGAGGAGCTCTGGTTGGGTGGACGTTCTGCAGATGAAGCCATCCTGGACGCTGGAAGCCTCCCAGACCTGCCACATCTCACAGTCAGAGCACTGCACCCCTCTAATTGACATTGCGTCAATTAATTAGTAAATTAAATTTAAAATTTTTTAAAAAGTTATTGTTAACTATGTTTTCTGGCACTAGATTTCTACTATAAATGTGAAAGCTAAATGCAGTACTCTCCAATCTCTGGCTTAGATACCCCTCTAAGTTATAATTAAGTAATTTTGTTTAATTAGTGCTTAATTTTAAGTGTTGTTATATAAATACAACATTTTTCAATAAAAATTATTTTAAAATTTTTTTTTTTTTAAATTGAGTGTAGATTCCCAACCAGCCAATCAGGTCACAGCTTTACTGTGATGTCACTTCAGTTCCCCCCCCCCCACACAATTTGAAAAGGTAATAAAAATAAATAAAAATCACTTACATTTCCAGGTTCTCAGATGCTCTCTGGTTCTCTCGCTGCAGATTATAAGTTACAGGCCAGAAGAAAGAGAACAAAACAGTAGGGAAAAATTACCTTCTCCCACTCTGCACCAAATTACCTCACTGCACCAAATTACCAAGTTCCAATTCCCACTGTGGATGTGTCTCACTCCGGCTGTGTCTCCTTTACTTGGTCGGTTTAAAATAAATAAATGTGACAAAAGCGGCCCGGGTTTTTGCTCCGAGGTTCAAACGGGGCCTGTTCCAACACCAACACGCGGCCTAGGGAGGGGAAGGTCGGCGAATTAAAACAACATACTGCGGAGATGGGGGGGGGGGGGGGGGAGAATTACCTTGAAATGGAACAGTGCGCGAATCCGGTCGAATCTGCAGGTTGGGAGCCTTCCTCCGCCGGCCCAATGCCGCCTCAAGCCCCGTTTTTCAGGCCTTGCTGCTCTGCTTCGTCTTCCGCCCTTAGGCCTCGCTCACGCTTCTTTTTTTTCTCATGGAGAGCATTAGCTCTATGAAAAATTTGCAGCCCTGGTCCCACACCCATGGGAAATGTTCGTGGACTAGGGGCACCCTGCTTCCGATGGGAATACAGGCCATGATATTGCTGATACCCTTCTCAATAGGCTTCTCAATTCATCGGGCGGACCGCACTGCGTCATCAGGCAAAGCAAAGGGTGGAGGGGTTTACCTCCTCATCAACTCCTCCTGGTGCTTGGATTGGCAAACCTGGCGAACTACTGCTTTCTGGTCCTGGGATACCGGACCGTGAAGTGCCGCCCATACTACCTTCCACGTGAGTTCACTTCAGCCATTATCACAGCTTCTACATCCCAACCCAGGCAGAAGTGAGGAAGGCGCTGGACGATCTGTACAGTTATAAACAACTACGAAACAGAACACCTGGTGGCTTTGTTCATCGTGGCCGGGGACTTCAAGAGTGTACTGCCAAAATTCCACCAGCACATCTCCTGACCCACCAGGGGTGACAATGCTCTTGACCACTGCTACACAAAAATCAGGGGCGCCTACCGTTCCATCCCCCGACCGCACTTTGGGAAATCAGACCATAAGACAGTGCTCCTTCTCCCGGTATATAAGCAGAACTCAAGTGGGAGAATCCAGCTCAGAAGATCGTGCGGTGCTGATCCGAGGAGACAGAAGAGCTCCTAAGAGACTGCTTAGCGACAGTGGACAGGTCCATATTTAAGAACTCAGCGACCAACTTAAATGAATATGCCACCACCGTCACAGACTTCATCAGCAAATGTGTGGACAACTGCGTGCCAAAGAAAGCAGTACGTACGTTCCGCAACCGGAAACCATGGCTCAATCGCAAGATTGACTCCCTACTGAAGGACAGGCCTGAGGCGTTGAAGTCAGGCGACCCTGACCGATAGAAGAAATCCAGGTACGACCTCCGCAAAGCCATCCGAGATGCCAAGAGAGAATATCAAACCAAGCTAGAGTCACAGACTAGCGTTACAGACTCTTGGCGGTTGTGGCAAGGCCTAAACAACATAATGGGCTACAAAGCGAAGCTGAGCAGTATCTCCAGCAGCAGCGCACCCTTCCTCGATGAACTCAATGCATTCTATGCTTGGTTCGAGCAGGAAAGCAACGGTCCGCTGTCGAGTGCCCCAGCAGCCCATAACACACCAATACCCACCAGCACAGCTCACAAAGTCAGATCGGCCTTCCTGAAAGTGAACCCTCGGAAGGCGACAGGTCCGGACGGGATGCCTGTTCGTGCACTCAGAGCCTGTGCTGACCAGCTGGCAGATGCGTTCGCGGACATCTTTCACCTGTCCCTACTCCACTCTGAGGTCCCCACCTGCTTCAAGAAGACCACCATCATACCAGTGCCAAAGAAGAACCAGGCAATGTGCCTCAGTGACGACTGTCCGGTGGCCCTGACTTCAGTCGTAATGAAGTGCTTCGAGAGGTTGGTCATGAAGCGCATCACCTCCATACTCCCAGAATGCCTTGATCCACTGCAATTCGCATACTGCTGCAACCAGTCCACAGCAGATGCCATCTCCCTGGGACTACACCCATCCTGAGAGCATCTTGACAAAAAGGTCTCCTACATCAGACTCTATTTATTGACTACATTTCCACCTTCAACACCATAATCCCAGCCAAGCTCATATCAAAGCTCCAAAACCTAGGACTTGGCTCCTCAGTCTGCAACTGGATCCTCGACTTTCTGACCCACAGACCACAATCAGTAAGAATGAACACCAACACCTCCTCCACAATAGTCCTCAATACCGGTGCCCCGCAAAGCTGCGTACTTAGCCCCCTACTATACCCCCTGTACACACATGACTGCGTGGTAAAATTTGGTTCCAACTCCATCTACAAGTTTGCTGATGATATGACCATAGTGGGCCGGATCTTGAATAACGACGAGTCAGAAGACAGGAGGAAAATAGAGAACCTAGTGGAGTGGCGAACCAACAACAATCTCGCCCTCAATGCCAGCAAAACTAAAGAGCTGGTCATTGACTTCAGGAAGCAAAGTACTGTGCACACCCCTGTCAGCATCAACGGGGCTGAGGTGGAGATGGTTAGCAGCTTCAAATTCCTAGGGGTACGTGTCCTGGTCCACCCATGTCGCGTTACCACCAAGGAAGCACAACAACGCCTATATTTCCTCAGGAAACTAAGGAAATTCAGCATGTCCACATTAACTCTTTCCAACTTTTACAGATGCACTATAGAAAGCATCCTATCGGGCTGCATCACAGCCTGGTATGGCAAATGCTCGGCCCAAGACCGAAAGAAACTTCAAAGTCGTGAACACAATCCATCTCACAAACCTGCCTCCCATCCATTGACTCCATCTACACCTCCTGCTGCCTGGGGAAAGCGGGCAGCATAATCAAGGATCCCTCCCACCCGGCTTACTCACTCTTCCAACTTCTTCCATCGGGCAGGAGATACAGAAGTCTGAGAACACGCACGAATAGACTCAAAAACAGCTTCTTCCCCACTGTACCAGACTCCTAAACGACCCTCATATTGACTGACCTGATTAACACTACACCCCTGTATGCTTCACCCGATGCCGATATAAAGTAGTTACATTGTGCTAATATAGATTTTCTTTTATTTTCTTTTCTTTTCATGTACTTAATGATCTGTTGAGCTGCTCACAGCAAAATACTTTTCACTGTACCTCGTTACACGTGACAATAAACAAACAAAATACGATACCCAAAAAAACCAAAGACCCGATGGAATGTGGATCATATAGACCCATTTCGCTGCTCAATGTAGACACGAAGATACTTGTGAAAGTCCTGACCAAGAGACTGGAGAACTGTGTACCGGAGGTGGTTGCAGAGGACCAGATGGGCTTTGTCAAGGGTAGGCAGCTCACTGAGAATATCAGGTGGCTGCTGAATGTAATGCAATGACCCCATCCGGCATCTTCCTGGACGCAGATAAGGCCTTCGACAGAACCCACGAATCCCCAAGTCTACACTGCAAAGGAGGACAAATATGGGCGGCCTGGCCTGACCGAACCTCCAATACTACCACTGGGTAGCCACAGCCAAAAGAGTGAGGGGATGGATACGAGAACCCGACACTGAATGGGTGAGGCTGGAGGAGTCCTCCTGCAAGGGAATGACCCACCGAGCCCTCACCACGGCATTGCTCACAGCCCCGCGCCCCCCCCCCCCCCCCCCCCCCCCCCCCCCCCCCCCCTGGCAAAATACACATCCTGCCAGTGGTGGTAGCTATATTAAGGATATGGAACCAAATGAGGCAGCATTTTGGTTTAACCGAAAATGGCCTCTATCTGCGGCAACCACAAATTCCTGCCAGCCATGCTCAACGGCACCATTAAAAAATTGATTCAGGATGATTTACATAGGGGACAGACTCGTGACCCTGGACAAACTGACGGAAGATCTGGAGCTAGCAGGAAAGGAACTCCGGCAACTTCAAATTAAACACTTTCTCCACAAGGATATGCAAGGTACCCTAGGGTCCCAAGAGACACGGTACTGGAAGAGCTAATTAACATGAACAGTAAAGAGAGGGGGGACTGTGGGAACATCTATGGACGGTTGCTGGGAAGGGCAAGGACATCACTGGACGGGGCCAGGCGAAAATGAGAGGATGAACTTGGGACAGAAGTGAGTTGGGGTCTCTGGAGCGGAGCACTGAGTAGGGCCAACTCCACCTCCAAGGCTAGGACCAAAATCTTGATGGATTAATAAGAATTATATGTTAATTCACTGATATTGTGACCCTGGGTTGAGGGAGGCTGGAATTGACCGCACGCTCGCGGGTGGAGGGAATGTATGTAAAATTTTGTAAATAAGAAACGTCACTACAAGTAAACACCAGATGCACTGTATGTTAAGTTGTTATTCTGTAAAAACTGAAAAATGCTAATAACAATATTTCAAAAAGAAAAATCTGCTGTTTTCATCCAATATGGTGATTTAGGCTTCTCCTGGCTAGTTTGATAAATCTCTCATTCACTGAGACCATCAGGTGGATCTCACATTCCACTGATTTGTTGAGTTGAGTTAAAGCTACACGGATTCTTAGAGAGCCATTTGGCTCTGTAATTATTCCTGAACACCATTGTGTTGGCATGGTGACCAATGAGATAACCCCTTGCTGCTGCATCTTCTCAATTTTACCCTCTACTTTATCCAAGAGCGGATAAGGGATTTTCCTTGGGGTAGAGAGGCAGATTGGTTAAACATCAGCTCATACATGGGGTGATATAGTTTTTAATTTCTCTTGGCCTGCAAGCAATTTTGGAAATTCCTTCCTGAATGTACTGCTGCCATGTTTATCAGCAATTTCATCCACTTTATTGATTTGCTTTAATTTAGGTCGAGTCATAGATCTTTACAGTGTGGAAACAGGCCCATCGGCCCAGCTGGTCCATGCCACCCAGTCTCTAGCACGTCTATCCCTCCAAGCATGCCTTTCTGCTGATAGAAAATTCTTGATTTTGAATGATGTAGCAAGGTTTGAGGATTTCCCAACTTTATATTTAATCTTTTCCATGATTTTGCCTTTGACTATCAATGTAGTCCCACCAGCACCCAGTAATTTGGTGGTTGCATTATCATCTTTTTTGAGCTATTGTACTTTGATAAAACCAAAACTCCTGCTCCTGTGTCTAATTTGAAACTCTGTGGGATATCCATCTACTTAAAGTGCAATATAGTCAACTCCATTCATTCACAGAGGTTCCTTCCCTTTGAAAAGCCATGAAGGTTGAAATCATCAATGATGTGTAGTGCGCAATATGTGGGAAAGGTGAGAGTTTACCAGTCTTGTAAAAATATAAATTTTTATTGAACATTTTTTGAACAGGGGCTGGTTTAACACAAACAGGGGCTGGTTTAGCACAGTGAGTTAAACAGCTGGTTTGTAATGCAGAACAAGGCCAGCAGCGCGGGTTCAATTCCTGTACCAGCCTCCCCCAACAGGTGCTGGAATGTGGGGACTAGGGGCTTTTCACAGTAACTTCATTGAAGCCGACTTGTGGCAATAAGCTATTATTAAAGGGCAGCACGGTAGCACAAGTGGATAGCGCTGTGGTTTCACAGCGCTAGGGTCCCAGGTTCGATTCCCTGCTGGGCCACAGTCTGTGCGGAGTTTGCACGTTCTCCACGTGACTGCGTGGGTTTCCTCCAGGTGCTCCGGTTTACTCCCACAGTCCAAAGACGTGCAGGTTAGGCGATTGGCCATGATAAATTGCCCTTAGTGACCAAAAAAAAGAGGTTAGCAGGGGTTATTGGGTTAGGGGGTGAGGGTGGAAGTGAGGGCAGTGACCCACTGAAGTGGGTCAGTGCAGACTCGATGGGCCGAATGGCCTCCTTCTGCACTGTATGTTGTATGTATCTTAAAATACAAAACAGATAAACCCCCAAAAGCCACCTGCCCCCCAATACCATCCTCCCTAGCTTTAGACTGTGACCAGTTCCTTGAAATACATGACAATTGGCTAAACCTCCCAATCGCACCTCTCAACATGTATATAATTTTCTCACAAGCTCCATGAGATCCCCCAGCCAAGCCGAGGCACAGGATGGAGAAGCTGATCTCCACTCCAACGGTACCCGCCTGCGAGCAATCAGCGAGGCGTAGGCTAAAATATTTACCCCGGCCCCTGACTGCAGCTCCGGCTGGGCCAACACCCCAACAATGGCCTCCCTTTGTAAGATCACCAAAATGGGAATGAAGAAGGAACCCCAAATGTTCGCTAGTTTAGGACAGGCCCAGAACATATGTAAATGATTCGCTGGGCCCCTCACACACCCCTCACACCTATCTTCTACTCCTCCAAACACCTGACTTTTCATTGTGATAATGTGAAATGTGCCCGATGCTCCACCTTTAGTTGGATGAGCCCGGGCCTTGCACACAATGAGATGGCATTCACCAGGACCTCTGGTGAACAACCCATTAAGAAGAAGCTAAAATGAGGAGCAAAGCAGTATGAAGAGGTTTTCTTGGAAGTATGGGTTTATTAATTGTGCCAATGCAAACTGGACATGCTACACATATGGCACCCCGAGTGAGCGTGCGGTCACATCCCTCAACCCAGGGTTGCACCATAAGTGAATCGAAATTTTGGCCCTCTACTTCTGGAATGAGCAGGTTTATAAGTAAAAACGTTAACAGACTATTTATTAATAACAAGAGGAAAAGATGACTACATGAAATAATAACAGAATAATCTACCGAATCCCAAAACCCACCCCCCCACCCAGTTCCACACAAGACAGACGCACAATGGGAATGGAGGGAAAAGGTTTAAACTGAAAAAGGGATTAATAGTTATGAGATTGTTCTTTGCTGCCGACATAGCTCTTTGTAGCCAGTGATCTCCTCATCATGTATCAAATCTGAAACTGCAGGTTGTAGAAAGCAGGCACAGAGAGAGAGATTGAAAGCTGCCTCGTGCCTGGATCTCTTTACAGCACACACCCAAAACAATATGGCGCTCTTCACAAGATTTATCTTCACTCTAGAACTTTCTGTCTGGGCCCACCAATTACAGACCCCAATAGGAAATTGTACATTCTTTAAATTTTTTTTTAGAATACCCAGTTATTTTTGTTTTCCAATTAAGGGACAATGTAGAATGGCCAATCCACCTAACCTGCACATCTTTGGGTTGTGGGGGTGAACCCCATGCAGACATGGGGAGAATGTGAAAACTCCACACGGACAGTGACCCAGGGCTGGGATTTGAACCTGGGTCCTCAGCGCCACAAGCGCCCTGGAAATTGTACATTCTGATTGGATGCTTGCCAAGTCTATCAAATCATCGTAAGAAGATTTACAACATCAGGTTAAAATTCAACAGGTTTGTTTCAAACACTAGCTTTCGGAGCACTGCTCCTTCCTCAGGTGAAGGAAGGTGAAGGTTCACTTGAGGAAGGAGCAGTGCTTCGATAGCTAGCGTTTGAAACAAACCTGTTGGACTTTAACCTGGTGTTGTAAGACTTCTTACTGTGCTCACCCAAGTCCAAAGCCAGCATCGCCACATCATATCAAATCATCATCACTGGTTCTACCACAGGACCTAAAGGGGATGTCTCGGCTTAATCCATCAAAATAGGGTTCCAACTCTGCCAAAAATCTGTTGTTGAAACAGAAATCCCAGATGGCACAGCAACGTTATAGCAGCTTAACCAGAAGACGGGTAGCAGGGAACAGAGATAAAAAGGCCAGACAAAAAGGGTTTGACAACAGTATCTTAATATTCTGACCAGAAGAACAGATCCAACGCTGGGCATTCCCTCCCTCGCCCTATCAGTACTGTGAGTGTATTTATATCACAGGGACTAAAACAGTTCAAAGGGCAGTTCAGCTGCAACCTCTCCAGTGTAGTCGAGGATGGTCAGTAAATGTTTCCCTTGCCAGTATTGTCAACATCGTACTAACAATTAGGGGGCCTCACGGTAGCATGGTGGTTAGCATCAATGCTTCACAGCTCCAGGGTCCCAGGTTCGATTCTCGGCTGGGTCACTGTCTGTGTGGAGTCTGCACGTCCTCCCCGTGTGGGCGTGGGTTTCCTCCGGGTGCTCCGGTTTCCTCCCACAGTCCAAAGATGTGCGGGTCAGGTGGATTGGCCATGATAAATTGCCCGTAGTGTAAGGTTAATGGGAGGATTGTTGGGTTATGGGTGTACGGGTTACGTGGGTTTAAGTAGGGTGATCATTGTTCGGCACAACATCGAGGGCCGAAGGGCCTGTTCTGTGCTGTACTGTTCTATGTTCTAATTGAAAAATAAATCTATCAAAACCAATGTATCTGTCTAAGGTGTGGAGCCAGAATTATTGATGATATTCCGGATGTGGTCTAACCAGAATTTGTTTTAACTGGAATAAAACTTCCTTCCTTTTATGTTCCAGCTCCATAGTTATTTATAAATTCCATTTGCATTGTGGTTCTTTTGTACCTGACCACCACATTTTAATGATTTATCTAGAGAGAGCCTTCAATCTCTTTGGATCTGCACTGATCCTAGCTATTGACTATTAAAATAATATGGAGATCTAATCCCTTTTTGATTGAACAGGTGACCTCTCATTTACCTGTGTTGAATTCCATTTGCCACAATTTCACTCACAAACTTAATCAATCAATGTCTTTTCGTAATTTAATGCTCCCAATTCTCTTTCAACTTGCCCGTACCCTCGCTGCATATAGGTCAGACTAATGTGTGTTTCTGTAGCTAATTATTCCTGGAACAGGTTGCTAGTCCTTTTTTTAAATTAAAAAATAAATTCTAATTAATGGGGCAATTTAGTGTGGCCAATGCACTCTGGGTTGTGGGGGTGAGACCCACGCAGACATGGGGAGAAAGTTCCAACTCCACATGGGCAGTGACTGGGGGCCAGGATTGAACCCGGATCGTCATCGCTGTGAGGCAGCAGTGCTAACCACTGTGCCGCCCAACAGGTTGTTAGTCTGAGACACACACATGCACACATACATATGCATACACACACACACCACATATATGCACACAGACACATGCACATACACGCGCGCGCACTCATACATACACACGCGCGCATACATGCACAAGCACACACACACAGCTAACCACTGTTCATTGAGCCCCATGCTCCCACCACATTTTATCATCTAACCCCAATCTTTGTGGCATTGAAAAACTTGGATAAAGAATTCTCTATGATGTAATTATCCAAGGTGTTAATAAATATAGTGAATATTTGAGGTGCCAGCACAGATCCACGTGGGACAGGTACAGCATGGGGTTAGTTACGCAGTAAAGCTCCCTCTACATTGTCCCCATTAAACACTCCAAGGACAGGTACAGCACAGGATTAGATACAGAATAAAGCTCCAACTGCAGTGTCCCCATCAAAGACTCACAGGACAGGTACAGCACAGAGTTCGATACAGCGTAAAGCTCCACTACACTGTCCCCATCAAACACTCCCTGGACAGGTACAGCATGGGTTAGTACAGAGTAAAGCTGCCGTTACACTGCCCTCTTCAAGCACTCCCAGGGCAGATACAGCACTGGGTTAGATACAGAGTAAAGCTCCCTCTACACTGTTCCCATCAAACATTCCCAGGACAGGTACAGCGCAGGGTTATATACAGAGTAAAGCTCCTTCAACACTATTCCCACAAACACTCCCAGGACAGGTACAGAATGGGTTAGATGCAGAATAAAGCTCCATCTACACTGTTCCCATCAAATACTCCCAGGACAGGTACAGCATGGGGTTCGATACAGAGTAAAACTCTCTCTGCACTGTCCCCATCAAACACTCCCAGGACAGGTGCAGCATGGGGTTCGATACAGGATAAAGCTCCCTCTACACTGTCCCCATCAAACACTCCCAGGACAGGTACAGCACTGGGTTAGTTACAGAGTAAAGCTCCCTCCACACTGTCCCCATCAAATACTCCCAGGACAGGTACAGCGCAGGGTTATATACAGAGTAAAGCTCCTTCAACACTATTCCCACAAACACTCCCAGGATAGGTTCAGGATGGGTTAGGTGCAGAATAAATCTCCGTCTACACTGTTCCCATCAAACACTCCCAGGATAGGTCCAGCACGGGATTAGATACAGAGTGAAGCTCCCTCTACACTGCTCCCATCAGACACTCCCAGAACACAGTAAGAAGTCCTACAACACCAGGTTAAAGTCCAACAGGTTTGTTTCAAATCACTAGCTTTCGGAGCACTGCTCCTTCCTCAGGTGAATGAACAGTTAAGTTCCAGAAACAATCTACTCAACCTCTCCAAACCCGGGATCAACCTAGTGAATCTTCTCAGGACTCCAATACCAGTATATCTTTTCTTTGATAACTGTTCTCGGTATTGGTGTAGTCGAATTAGTGCCTTGTACAGTTTTAGCAGTGCTTCCCTATTTTTATATCCATTCCCTTTGAAATAAAGGCCAACTTTCCATTTGTCAGCCTCTGACCTGCTGAACTTGCATGCTCGCTTTTTGTGATTTATGTACAAGGACCCCCAAATCCCTCTGTGCTGTAGTTTCTGCAGTCCTTCTCTATTTAAATAATGTTCAGCTCCTTTATTTTGAGACTGGGTGAGAGTGGGTGAGGGTGGGTAAGGGTGAGAATGGGTGAGGGTGAGAGTGGGTGAGGGTGAGAGTTGGTGAGGGTGGGTAAGGGTGAGAATGGGTGAGGGTGAGAGTGGGTGAGGGTGGGTAAGGGTGAGAATGGGTGAGGGTGAGAGTGGGTGAGGGTGAGAGTTGGTGAGGGTGGGTAAGGGTGAGAATGGGTGAGGGTGAGAGTGGGTGAGGGTGGGTAAGGGTGAGAATGGGTGAGGGTGAGTGTGAGTGAGGGATTCGTGCTCCTGTTAAAAATAACAAAGGATTTGGAAGAATTTGAAGGCAGTAGTGGTTGCGGGGGTGGAGGGGGGGGGGGGGGGGAGTGCTGGAGCGGGTGTGATGGGAACAGTTTGGCCCCAAAAAATGGAGGCACAGTGGTTAGCACTGCTGCCTCATAACGGCCAGGGACCTGGGTTCGCATCCGGCCTTGGGGTGACTGTCTGTTTGGAGTTTGCACTCCCCCGCACCCGTGTTTGTGTGGTTTACCTCCGGTGCTCCGGTTTCCTCTCACAGTCCCGAGATGTGCAGGTTCGGTGGATTGTTCATGATCAATGTGCAGATTTACGGGGATAGGGCGGGTGAGTGGTCTTGGGCAGGGTGCTCTTTCACCGGACCGGTGCAGACTTAGAATTAGAATTAGAATTAGAATTAGAACAGTACAGCACAGAAAAGGCCCTTGGGCTAATTGTGGCTGCGCCGGTCAATAACAGCCCCTAACCATTCTTTTTTTAAATAAATTTAGATTAGCCAATTATTTTTTCTAATTAAGGGGCAATTTAGCGTGGCCAATCCACCTACTCTGCACATTTTTGGGTTGTGGGGGCGAAACCCACGCAGACACGGGGAGAATGTGCAAACTCCACACAGACAGTGACCCAGAGCCGGGATCGAACCTGGGACCTCAGTGCCCCTAACCATTCTAATCCCATTTTCCAGCACTTGGCCCATAGCCTGTTTCCTTGCCTTATCCAGTGTACATCTAATTGCATCTTAAATGTTATGAGTGTCTCTGCCTTCACCACCCTTTCAGACAGTGAGTTCCAGACTCCCATCATTCTCTGGGTGAAAAATATTTTCCTCACATCCCCTCTAACCCTCCTGCCTTAAATCTATGCCTCCTGATTATTTACCCCTCCAGCAAGGGGAAGAGGTTTCTTCCTGTCTATTCCATCTATGCCCTTCATAATTTTATACATCTCAATAATGTCCCCCCACTCTGTCTCCTCTGCTCCAGAGAAAACAACCCCAGTCTATCCGATCTCTCTTCATAACTAGAACTCTTCAGCCCAGGCAACATCCTGCTAAATCTCCTCTTCATTCTTTCCAGCATTATCACATCCCTCCTATAATGTGGATTCCAGAACTGCACACAATAGATGGGATTTACCGGCTGTTCACACCGGCGGGAAATTCTGGTCCCAAACCGACGTACGGATTTTCCAGTGGCGAGGAAAATTCCATTGACATTGGCAGGACCGGTAGAACCCGCTGGTGGGCCGCCTCGTCTGCCGAAAAACACGCGGTGAAGTGGTCGATAAATCCCCCCCAGTACTCTAGTTGTGACCTAACCAAAGTTTTATACAGTTCTAGCATAACCTCACTGGCTAATAACCATATGCCTTCTTAACCACTATCCACCCACCCTGCTACCCTAAGGGACCGGTGCACATGCACATCAAAGTCCCTCTGATCTTCGGGGCTTCCCAGGGTCCGCAGTTTATCATGTATTCCCTTGCCTTGTTTGTCCTGCCCAAGTGCATCACTCCACACTTAACCAGATTGAATTCCATTTGCCACTGACCAGCCCATCTGACCAGCCCGTCTACATCCCCCTGTAACTAAGGCAATCCTATCCTACTTATTTCGCAATAACAATCAGTTTTGTGGTTTAATTCTTCAACATATTAAGAACGCTTCTTCGGAGTTCCTTCTGTACTCTTGGGACGTCAAAAGCGTTCTGTGGCTGGAAAAGTTTGGGAAATGCTGATTCATGTCCGCTTGAACTCTTTTCCGGTACATGCTTGTTATCAATCTCGTGACAGTATTTAATCATAGACTGAGTTCACTATCTGCTTTGAGCTGCATTCACAACAATCGAATAAATGTCTTGAGATAAAGTTCAAAAAAATATGAAACAAATGGCAAACGTGAATAAAATCCCCAAGTGTAGTGTGTGGCCCCGTGACTCAATTTCAGCAGTTTGAAAACAATTCTTTTATGTTTTATGTTTACAAATTAATTTTTAATATCTGTGCTCAAAGGAAGGAGGGATCATAAATTAATCTAGTTTATCTCAAGGTAACAGCAAATAGCTTCAAGGATCAATATCGAGTAACTTCTTGCCGGTACATTTAACATAGCCCTAACTGAATCCTAAAACTATGTGACTAAACTTTGACCTGAACTGTTAATGTTTCGGCAGCTGAAAGAAAAGATTTGCATTTACATAGAACAGTACAGGCCCTTCGGCCCTTGATGTTGTGCCGAGCAATGATCACCCTACTTAAACCCACGTAACCCGTATACCCGTAACCCAACAATCTCCCCATTAACCTTACACTACGGGCAATTTAGCATGGCCAATCCACCTAACCCGCACATCTTTGGACTGTGGGAGGAAACCGGAGCACCCGGAGGAAACCCACGCACACACGGGGAGGACGTGCAGACTCCACACAGACAGTGACCCAGCCGGGAATCGAACCTGGGACCCTGGAGCTGTGAAGCATTGAAGCTAACCACCATGCTACCGTGAGGCCCCGGTTTATATACAGCTCTTCACAACCATCCCATTTTTCAAAACAATTTACAGCCAATTACGTACTTTTTGATAAAAGCAAATTGCTGCGGATGCTGGAATCTGAAAAAACCCCAGAAAATGCTGGACAATCTCAGCAGGTCTGACAGCTTCTGTGGGGAGAGAACGGAGGTCAAGCTGAGCCTGGATAACTCTTTGGGTGCGATTCTCCGGTCTCATTACACTCTCGCTCAAACGAAACTGAACCGCTGAACAGTGGGAGAAACCAAAAACGAGAAATGCTCCGGGTGTCAAACAGTTTGCGATGAAACCGGCGGGCTCTCGTAGACAAAATCGGGATTTCACCTCAGCGTGGCGAGAAACCAATTATCACCACTTAAGCCCTATTTCCATACAATTAACAGGAGCCACCCCACATCCAACGGCCTCCCGTCATTCAGTAACCTCCCCAGCAGGTGCCAATGCTGGTGCCAATTAGTAGTCCTTTTAAAAATGTGAACCTGGCGGGGAGCTGAGGAGGTGAGTCGCCATTTTGCTGACAGGCAAAGAGCCCTGGGGCGCTGGGCTTACCGTCCTAGAGTTCGGTGAGGGGTGGGGGACCCTCGGCTGAGGGTAGGGGACCCTCCGCAGGTGTGGGCCACCACGGGAGGGTGGGGCTCCCCTGGGGTGGGGGGGGGGGCAACCAGGGGCAACCGCTCATGGCACACCATGCCAACCCCTGTATTGTGTGTAACCGTTCCTGGGGCAACTCTTGTTTCTACCTGTCTGCTTCACTGACCACCTTTCGCCCCCACCCACTGCCGAGGCCCCTGGCCGCGTGACTGAAGGCTATTACTGATTGGCAATTGGTGGTTAAGTGAGAAATTCACACATCCCAAGTGGATTCCCATGGGTGGGCGGGCCATGTAGCATGTGACAGTCATTGCCAATCACACATTG
The DNA here is from genome assembly GCF_902713615.1 of Scyliorhinus canicula. NCBI lineage: Eukaryota > Metazoa > Chordata > Chondrichthyes > Carcharhiniformes > Scyliorhinidae > Scyliorhinus > Scyliorhinus canicula. The sequence goes on along the minus strand of NC_052163.1, from coordinate 66,980,600 downwards.
GTGACTGTCCACTGTGCTTGAACACTGCAGGAGGCAACACCACACATGCAGCAGCCAACATCCAAACATCCAAGGAATGGGACATAGCTCCAGGGACATGTCCACAGCTGGAGAGTGGGTGGGGGCCATAGGGAGGAGGAGATTCCTGGAGAGATGGGCCAAAGGATTGGAGGTCAGCCCACATTAGGGAAGAAGGTGACAGAGGTGTCACTTTGGATGTGCACAAAGTGTTTATTGTGTTTGACAATTCCCCACCCTCCCGATGGTGCTGCTCCCTCCTCCAATCCCATCCCACCTTACCCCTCCCTACCACCCCTCCACCCTTTGCTCCCTCCCCGGCTCCCTCGGTGATCTTCGAAGTGCTTTGCCCTCCTAGCCCTACCACTGTACCCAGGATGTATATCTGAGGTGGAGGCAGCCAGCTGCTTACCTCGTCCCACTCGAGGGATCTGATGACCACCATCGCTACTCCATGGCACTCAGCGCCCCCTCCTCCCGGTCGGTGTCCTTAGGGTCCTGAGGTTCACCTTGGGATGGGGGGGGCAGCTGGTTCCAGACTCGGCTGCTCCTGCATCATCTGGCTCTGCCAGCCCTGGCAGTTCCCCATGATCTGCACCATTGTGTCAACGCCCTTGGTGATGCTCCTCAGTGACTGGAACAAGCTCCGAAACATCTCGGTCATTCCCATCTGAGAGTAGGACATGTCCCGCAGCACCTCATCAAGGTCGGCCTTGTACTGGGCAGCATCCCCAAAGCGAGGCGGACATTTTTCCAAGACCCTCAGCTATGGCCGTCACCGACTGCGCGACGCGTTGGACACCTTCACTACTGGTGCTGACATCATGCACCAGGCTCTCCACTGCACTCTACCCTAGCATTGTTGGCCTTAGTGTCAAGAATTGCCATGACACCTCCTTCTGGGACTCCTCCAATCGGCTATAGACATACTGGAGTGATGCTGACATCTCCCTCTGAATATCCCGGGTGCTCCCTATCGTCTCAATCAGCTCCTTGCTCCACAGGCTCAGCATCAGGCTGGGACCCAGCTGGGCCCTGGGATCCAGCAGCCCTCCAACTGCTGTCTCACCTGAGGGGGGGGTTCCTGCCTCCACCTGATGTGCATCAGCAGCAGTGTGGGGCTCACCAGATTGTGCCTGACCACTGACATTTCCCACCAAGGTGTGTGTATCTTCACTCGCGGAGGGTGGGGGTGACAACTGTGATGCCTCGACCGTGCCTTCTTCGGAGCTGTCCTTTTATGTACAAGATTATGAGGGGCATGGACAGGGTGGATAGGGAACAGCTATTCCCCTTAATTGAGAGGTCGGTTCCATGGGGGCACAAATTTAAATTGAGGGGTGGGAGGTTTGGGGGATTTTGGGAAAAACCTTTTTACCCAGAGGGTGGTGATGGTCTGGAGTGCGCTGCCTGGGAGGGTGGTAGAGGCGGGTTGCCTCACATCCTTTAAAAAGTACCTGGATGAGCACTTGGCACGTCATAACTTTTGAGCTGTGGGCCAAGTGCTGGCAAATGGGATTAGGATTGGCAGCTCAGGTGCCTTTCATGCGGCGGCGCAGACTCGATGGGCTGAAGGGCCTTTGCTGCAATGTATTTCTCTGTGAGGTGGTTTCCTGGGAGGCTGGAGAGGGTGCCGTCTGGGATAGGCCCGCACCATCAGCAGGAGGGCCTGCGGGAGAATGGACCTGTGGCCAGTGGGAGGGATGGGTCAGTCAGTTAGGCAATAACAACTCAGGTTTGACAGGTCCGCCAGGTGAGGCCTGATGGATCTTCACCTCTGCGACGCCCGCCATCCTCCATGTTTGTCACCACCCTATCCTCGGCCACAACGGTCACCTCCAGAGCACACTTCTCGAAGGAGGTGAGGATTCTTATGTCCAGCACCTCTCTGCCAGTCTGGACCCTCTCCCAGTGATTGTGGGAGACCTTTTCCTGAGGAGACACAGAGTGGGCATCATTAGCCACATGCGTGGTTCACAGTGCTGAGGGGGTGTGAAGGAAGGGTTGGAGGTTGATGGGAGAGTGGGGGGCCCCCGGGGGGGTTAGACGCTAGTGTCTACTCACTCGTGCTGCCCGGTTTAGGTCGTTGACCTTCTTCCTGTACTGGAGGCCAGTCCTCCTGGTCACACTCCCGATGCTCCCAGCCGCCGCCACCTCATCCCAGACTGCATTGGCCGCCCTATGGCTGACCCTCCTGGTCCCTCGGGGGAACAGGATATCCCTCCTGGGCCTCCACTGTATCTAGGAGCGCCCCGGATCTTGCGGCTGGTCTTCTTGGTGCCATTGTTGTGAGCTGGCTGAGCAAGTGACCTTGTTAGTGGGGTGGTGGGTTGGGGGTGGGGGGGCGTGGAGTGGTGCGGCTGGATAGAGGGTCAACGGTAAGTGGAGATTGACAAAGATGTCCTCCCCCTGTGTGCGTGGGTTTCCTCCGGGTGCTCCGGTTTCCTCCCACAGTCCAAAGATGTGCGGGTTAGGTGGATTGGCCATGCTAAATTGCCCGTAGTGTCCTAAAAAGTAAGGTTAAGGGGGGGGGGGGGGTTGTTGGGTTACGGGTATAGGGTGGATACGTGGGTTTGAGTAGGGTGATCATGGCTCGGAACAACATTGAGGGCCGAAGGGCCTGTTCTGTGCTGTACTGTTCTATGTTCTATGTTCTATGCCGTGAACAGAAAGACAAAGGCAATGTAAATGGGGGTGATCAAGGCTACGGAGGATGCTGATAGTGGCACAGAAAGAGATTAGAATGTGTTAATGGCAAAACAAAGGTTAGCAGTGTGTCAAAGCACAACTTGGAACAACAATCAGATGGTCCTAGTGGAGTGGAATGGGGGGAGGGGAGATGGCGGTAAGGGAAAAGCAGATTGATGGAACAAATGAAAATAAATTGATAGAAAAAAAATGGAGTGAAAGTGGAGGCGAGAGTTCGCAGTCAGAAGTTGTCGAGCCAGGGGCAGCACGGCGGCGCAGTGGTTAGCATTGCTGCCTCACGGCGCCGAGGATCCGGGTTCGATCCCGGCCCTGGGTCACTGTCCGTGTGGAGTTTGCACATTCTCCCCGTGTTTGCATGGGTTTTACCCCCACAACCCAAAAGATGTGCAGTGCAGGTGAATTGGCCACACTAAATTGCCCCTTAATTGGAAAAAAAGAATTGGGTACTCTGAATTTATAAAAAAAGGAAGTGGTTGAGCTCCATTTTAAGTTCCTAATTGGAAGATGAGATGCTGTTTCTTCGATTTGCGTTGATCTTCACTGGAACATTGCAGCAGGCCAAGGATGGGCGTGTGGTCATGAGAGCAGGACTGTGAAATGGCAAGCGACTGGAAGATCTGAGTCCTGTGTAGGAAGAACCAGAGGTGTCTGCAAAACAGTAACCCAGTCTGTGTTTAGACTCTCCAATGTAGAGTGGACCACATTGGAAGCAGCAAATGCAACAGACCAGATTGAAGGAGGTGCACGTTGAAGTGTTGGCTCGTGTAGACTTGAGAGATGAACATATACTACTAACATTGAAGAAGGTTCAACTCAATTTTATTAACTAACTACTAACTAACTGACACACGAGAACTGCGGGTTTAAATGATGCTAATTTAAACTAGAGACCTAAGCCTTGTCCAAACCAGTTGATTATCTCAGCACGTGTTGTGAGTCTGTGCTGGGCTGGATGGAACTCATCCATTGAGAGGCAGCACCCAGAATGAGCGGGAATCGTGGTGCCCTCTGCTTTTATAGTGTGTGTATTCTAACTGGTGATTGGCTGCGGTGTTCATGCATGTTGATTGGTCCCTATGTGTGTCCATCAGTATGTGTCTGCACCATGATACACTGGTGTATATTATGACACACGTGAAACGCTGCCTCACTTGAAAAGAGTGTTTAGGGCCTTGGATGGTGAGTAGGGAGGAGGCAAAGGTTACATCTTCTGCGATTTCATGGGACGGTGGCGTGGGAAGAGGGTGTTGTTGGGGTGATGGAGGTGTCGACCAGGGTTCCTGTAAAATGCTGACAGGGGGAGTGAGGGGAAGATACATTTGGTGGTGACATCATGCTGGAGTTGGCAGGACTGGCGGAGGATAATTCTTTGAATGCGGAGGTTGGTGGGGTTAAAAGTGAGGATAAGGGGACCCTCGGTTCTATCTTGGTTTGAGGAGGGAGGGGAAGGGGTGAGGGTAGAGGTGTGGGAGACAGGTCGGACATGGTTGCAAGCCACAATGGCGGGAAACTATGATTAAGGAAGAATGAAGACATGTCAGCAGCACCGTTTTGGAAAGTGGCATCATCAGAACAGATGCAACAGAGGCAAAGGAACTGGGGGAATGCAATTAAGTCCTTTCTGAAGTGTGTTCACTATTGTAATCTTTGTAGCCATGATATAGAGATGCCAGCGTTGGACTAGGGTGAGCGCAGTAAGAAGTCTTACAACACCAGGTTATAGTCCAACAGGTTTGTTTCGAATCACTGGCTTTCAGAGCACAGCTCCTTCCTCGGGTGAAATCTAAAGTTGGACTTTAACCTGGTGTTGTAAGGCTTCTTACTGTAATCTTTGTAAACATGGCAGTAAATTTGCACATGGCCAACTCCACAAACAGCAATGTGACAATACCCGATAGTCACCATTTTGAGATGTTGATTGAATGATAAATATTGGCCAGACTACCAGGGAGAACTGTCATTGCTGTTCCTCAGAATAGTGCCACGGCATCTTTGTCATTCCCCTCAGCAGGGAGATGTAGCCTGGGTGTGATGTCTCATCCAAAAGACTGAAATGCTGACCATATGCTGCACCCTCAGACTGCTGTACGTTGGCAACTGGGCTCATTGTTGTACCCACGATGACTAGCGGTTTCCCCATGAATGTTGCAACTTCGTCTTAGTGTCCCTTAAGTTCAAATGATGGATACCTGCCCTGATACTTTTTAGTGGGTGACCTTTCACCTGGACACTGACCCGGCAATTATCCAGCCGTATCCGCAGCTAAAGCCGGGGGCTCTACGCTGAGTGCCTGCTAGCCCCCACCAGACGGAGGAACGGTGGAGCTTTTGTGCCGTTTTTTTCGGTCGTAAAACACCACCATTCACATGCCGGAATCAGCACTTAGTCTCAAAGAATCCAGCCCAGTATCTTTGGACAATGACTGACAACTTGGGGGTCGTAGTCCCCACTCTAATGCAGCTTGTGGGGGTTATATTGAGAAACTTGGGGATTTTGTGGTCCATTGATTTTGGTTCACATTTAGAAAGCTCCTGAATTTCACTCAGTTGGTACAGCATCTCAACTCTGAGTTATAAGCTTGTGTGTTCAGCTCTATTGTAGAGCTTTGAGTGTATAAATCAGGCTGACACTCCACCGCAGCAGACTGAGCGAGTGAGTGCTGCACTGTCGAGGCAGCACATTTCAGGTGAAATGTTAAATCACAGCTCCATCAGATAGATAGAAAAGATTCTGGACGGCATTCTCTCACCCTGGGACCGGGCCGGAGAATCGCCGGGACGGGCGCGAATCGGGCCACGCTGCCCCGACGCCGGTCCACTGATTCTCCTGAGAGCGGAGAATCAACGCCATTGGCGCCGGTGCGGAGCCGGTTGGGGGCCGCTCTACGGGCCTCCCTGGCGATTCTCCACCCGGGATGGGCCGAGCGGCAACGCAGAAAAAACCAAGTCCCACCGGCGCTGTTCACACCTGCTCTTAACCAGCGGGACCTCGGTGTGGATGCATCCGGGGGCGGCGCTGTAGTGGGGCAGGGGGATCCAACCCCGGGGGGGGGAGGTGGAGGTGGGGGTCTGTGCTGTGGCATGGCCCGCAATCAGGGCCTACCGATCGGTGGGCCGGCCTCTCGGGCTAGGGGCCTCTTTTGCTCCGCGCCGGCCCCTGTAGCCCTACACCATGTTGCGTCGGGGCCGGCGTGGAGAAGGGAGCCACTGTGCATGCGCAGACCCATGGCACCCATCTGACACCGGGATCGGCAGATGGAGCGGCGTGGGTCGCTCCAGCCCCTGCTGGCCCCCTGTAGGGGTCAGAATCGCTGCTCCACGTTGACGCCGTCGAGAAGAGCGGCACCATTTACGAAGGCGTCAACACTTAGCCTCAGGATCAGATAATCCTGCCCTCTATGTATTCTATTCAAACAACAGCAGAAAATAAATGTGAATAGGAAATAAACTACTTTTGATTCACATTTTCAGGACTCCTCGTTGACTACAATATTGGCGATGAGGACAAAATGGACAGAGTTGCTGTCCACTCAAACTATGGCTGTTTGTCAACGCAAAGGAGCAAGGAAGACTGAGCTCTGCCGTGGACCGTATGCGTTATTTCTTCAGGGCGAATGATATTACTGGGGAATACCGAACCAATATTTACTCCTCCATCAACATCACTAAAAGAGATATTTCTGTTGATGGGACCTTGTTGTGGACAAATTGGCAATTATATTCCAAATCAATTGGCTGTAAATTCACCTGAGGAGATAGAACATAGGACATAGAACATAGAACAGTACAGCACAGAACAGGCCCTTCGGCCCTCGATGTTGTGCCGAGCAATGATCACCCTACTCAAACCCACCCTATACCCGTAACCCAAACAACCCCACCCCCCCTCCTTCACCTTACTTTTGAGGACACTAAGGGCAATTTAGCATGGTCAATCCACCTAACCCGCACATCTTTGGACTGTGGGAGGAAACCGGAGCACCCGGAGGAAACCCACGCACACACGGGGAGGACATGCAGACTCCGCACAGACAGTGACCCAGCCGGGAACCGAACCTGGGACCCTGGAGCTGTGAAGCATTTATGCTAACCACCATGCTACCGTGCTGCCATACACATGCAGATGTGCTCTGAATGCTAGTGATTCGAAACAAACCTGTTGGACTTTAACCTGGTGTTGTAAGACTTATTACTGTGCTCACCTCAGTCCAACGCCGGCATCTCCACATGATGACCAGATATTGGGGGTAATAATAAACCCCTGATTGTGAGGTGTGATGGGGACATTTACAGAAGTAACCCAGGGCTTGGTCAAGTATCTGATGCCGTTCTGGACTGTCTAATGTTTGCTGACCGTATGGATATATTGAGTGCACTGACCTTGGTCTACGTGGAACCAGCCAGTGATGCTCTTCACCGATGAGACATGTTTATAAACCAACACACATTCAACAGCACACAGTCATTGTAAATCAGCACTTTTTTATTCCACAAAAAGAAATCTCTTGTTACAATTAACAGCACTTTGCATTATTTTGCAGATTCTCCTTATAGTATTGAAGTTAATCTCTTTAGAATTTTCCATCTGATGGTTTCACCTATACTATGTATTGCAGTTGGTGATGGGTGTATCCTGCACACTGTAAATTGTTTAAGGGATAAAAATATAAATAAAAATTCATGAAAGAATAACAGCCAGAACTTTCAATCAGATATCTCTATTGGCATTGTCAGGCAGGGTTTCATTCCAGGGAATTATGGAGTGGGATTGTGCAACTTTTCATTTTGCGCTCCTGGGATTTGCCAGGTTTGGGGGAGGGGGGTGGGTGGGGATTGTGGGGGGTGGGGGTGCTGGCGGAGCAGTGGAGGGATGAAGCCTGGGGAGAAGCACATTGGCTCCACTGTTACCAAATTAATTGGCTCTTTCCGACTCCAGAAACTGGAATCATAGAATCCCTACAGTGCAGAAGGAGGCTATTCAGCCCATCAAGCCTCAACTGGCCCTCTGAAAGAGAACCCTAACTTAGACCCACGCACTCACCCTAGTCCTGATACCCCATTAACTAAGGGACACTAAGGGGTAATTTAGCATTGCCAATCCACTTCACCTGCACATCTTTGGGAGAAACTGGAGCACCCGGAGGGAAAACCACGCAGACATGGGAAGAAATGTAAACTCCACACAGACACCCAAGGTGGGAATTGAACCTGGGTCCCTGCCGCTGTGAGGCACCAGTGCTAACTACTGGGCCACCTTTCGTTAATCCTGACTCCATTCCCCAATCCCAGTAGTCCCGGTTCCTTTCTCAGGGGTCACTGGACAGTTGCCGGTGCCCCTATGTTATCTGATCCATGTGTGTAAACTTTCCCCATGTGACTCTAGAGAGCAACGACTGATGCACCACTAACCGGGGGGGGGGGGGGGGGGGGGGGGGGAGTCACTGTTAGGTTCCATCCTGCTTATTGTCTTGCCAACCCTGCAGGATTGGCCTGGAGGCCCCAGGAATTGAAGATCAATCTCCCAGGACAGCTCTCTGTACAATCCTGGTGAAAGAAATCTTTGGGACATTAAAAATGATTTGGTTTGTCAAAATCACATTCCTCCTCACCATAGATAAAAATATTCAAAATGGGAAAAGGGGCTTTTTTAGTTAATTGGATGGACATTGGGTAAAGGCAGAGGAAGACTGTGCGTCACAATGATGGATGTGTTTTCCCAAATAATGAGTGGAGAATGGGGCACGTAATGTGATAATACCTCCAGGAATAATTATACTTGGCAACCCCAATCCTGTCGTCACCTGACACACACACACACACAGTGTTCAGGAGCAGGAGTCTTGACTGATAACCCTCCTGTTACCCCCAAGTTGGCCTTTATGATGGCCTCGCTGGCCTTATCTATCTCTGCAACTGGAAACTAAGTCAGTTGATGCAGTCTCAGTGGTGGGAGACATCTCGTTGCCTGGGTTTCGCCAATATGTTGTGTCGCTGTGATCAAAATGTCCTGTTTCTCAACAGTTTCGCTGTCAGCTGAATCTCTTGTATTCATTTTAAGATGCAAAGTAAACTTCCATGAGGCAGGCGGCTGAGTGCATCCTGTAGAATATTCCCATCGGAAGGCTAACATTGACTATGGCGGCCCACATTTGGAACCCATAGAACTTTTCTTCAAGGCCATTAGCGAAATGGGGTCGAGCCCCAAAGGCTGGCATGATCCAGAACTAAGGAAAGAAAGTCAGAATTTTAAAACTTCTGTTAATTTCGTGGGAAAGAAGTCAAAACAACTCCTGAGCTTAACTCACTTTTTAATCTGCTTCCCAACCCAAGAACATGTATTGTAAGGATGCCTCCTGTTTATTCCCGATTTTCCCTTATTTTCCCTCTTATTTTGCAATTACAATTTTGATCCATTGATGATAAATGGACATGTGACTTTAAGGCAAAGCAGCTTGTAAGTGGCCTGCACCTTTAAATTCAAGCAGAGGATTGCAGCAGCAGGAGAGATCGGTGGTGACTCGATTTGATTGATTTGGCTGATGGCCAATGAAGTGGCAAAAGGGGCGGTGCTCTGGTCGGGGGCAGGTGGCGATTAGATCTGGTCACACTGCTGTACTTTGCACTGTCACAAGGCTTGGGTTCTCCTTCCACTTTCCATTCTGCAGGCTGGATGGAAGAATCTAACCAACTCACTCCAGGAATATCCACTTAATTCTCACTGTGAGTATCTGATAACTCTCTCTCCAGAAAAGGCTGTGCAAGCAGAATCCAGAATATGATCATTCTCTCGCTGCAAAAAAGATGTGAAGCAGAGACCAGAACCCAACATCTCTCTATCCAGAACATGTTGGTCAGAGGCCACACCTGGAAAAGCTGTGAGTAAGATATATTGTTGAACTGCAAAGAAGATCATTACAGGCTGTTGACCAGAGACCTTAAACCACACTCATACTGTGAAGAGTGTGCACTGAAGAACTCATCACCTGAAGCAAGGACTCTTACCTTTTGACCTTAATCCTCATTATTTTTCACCCATTCCCTTCCTCTCTGTGTTTATCCGTCTTGTGTGTGGGGGAAGTTGGTGGGGGGGGAGGAGCTCAGGTGTTCAAGGAGTTGCTCTGGATGTAACAACAGCTCAGATGAAGGTTTCACCAGAAGATGAAATGAGGTGAGGCCAGAGATCTAACTGCTTCTTGAAAACAGACATGGCTGGCTTCTCCATTTCTGAGACTAGGGGCTGGATTCTCCTAGTGCTGCCGTCAAAATCGCGTTCAGCGATTGGCCGGAGAATCCGTTTTATGCCGAAATCAGGGGCGGTGCTGTTTTATGGATGCTCCGCCCCCTCAAAGATGGCATCATCGCTGAGTACGGTGCGCACCATTGGGGCAGCCTCAGGGCGTCACTTGAGGCCCTCCCCGGATGGACCAGCACTACCACTGTTGGGGGAGAGCCATTCCGCTGACCAGCGAAGGCTGGGGATGCCTGGTGGGGGTTGTCCGGGGGTGGCAAGGGCGGTTATGGCAGGCCGGGTCCGCCGTGGCCAGTGCCATGTTGTATGGCGTGACCGCTTTAGGTTGCCGCCAGGTACATGACAGCAATTCTCTGTCTGTATCTGTATGTAACATCGAGGGCTTTACATGGCGCGGCTGCTAGCCCCCCACCCCACACCCCGGCCGCAACTTTCTGGTCGTAAGACCAGACACAAACACTGGACTTAGCCTCAAAATCGAAGAATGCAGCTGTAAGTAGTGACGCGAGGGCAGGATTCATGGACATCCGCAACAGCAAAACTGGCGCATCACCTGGACTAATTCAGCGACTGTGGAGGGTAGGGGCTAGCACCGGCGCTACGTGAAACACAACTGATTCCAATGAGAAATGGTCTGGGATTGACACTCAGGAGGCTGACAGGCTGCAGTCGCATATACACATTACAATCCCCACACACATCATCCCAGCTAATAAGATGGCGTTGGAGCGTACCCATCCCTTTGATGGGTCGGCTGGGACCAGCGGGCACCTAGGGGATGCCCTGGAGGGCCCCCATACAACCTGTGGCCCTAAGTTCACAGTGGGCAAGCCAGCGTTGTTCGCAGCTGCATGGCTGCCTTCTAGGCCACGGCAATGGTGCTCCGTTCCAATCCATTCTGACCCCACAGTGCACCTCCTGGTCACGTCCCGCTACTCCCCCCCGCTTTGGCAGAAGCCCCCCCCACCCCCAGTCAGCCAGCGGCATGACTGTCAGCAAACTATGGCGATGTTGGACACTTTCCGTACCCCCTCTCTCCCTCAGCAGCCATGATGCCTACTTCATTATTTTTAAAAGCACAAGTGAACCTCGCCATCGGGAATTCGCCCCAGTGGAGGTGGAGAATCGCGGGGCCCCGGGGAATACTAGGTCAGACCCGCTAATGATATGCCAACAGCGTTTCCTGTACGTGGATTCTGGAATGTATTGACGTGCTGTCAAGGCACCGGAGACTTGCGATTTGGCATGAAACCCACAATGTTTTGGCCTCAACTGCTTTCTGTGTTAGTGAATTTCACAGGCTCACCACTGTCTGGGTGGAGACATTTCTCCACAACTCTGTCCTAAATGGTCTACCTCATATCTTCAGACTGTGACCCCTGATTCTGGACATCCCCACCATTGGCAACATTGCATCTACCCTGTTTAGTCCTGTTAGAATTTGATAGGTTTATAAGCTTAGATGTTTATAGGTTTCTTATGAAATCCAGCGAATACAGCCCTAACCGATCTCAGCACTGACCCCGGCAGTATCTCAATAGTCACTACAAATTTGAAAAAGACCCTTTTATTCCTACTCTTTGTTTCCTGTCTTCCAACCAGTTCTCCATCCATCTCAATACACTATCCTTAATCTCACGTGCTTTAATTTTACACGCTTAATACTTCTCATTTGTGCATTGCAGGTTTCTGGATAAATTTGGGTTCAGGATATTCCTCTGTTGATGTATTTCAGTAAAATACATTAGCAGCTTCCTTGGGTAAAAGTTTCAATGTGAGCTAATTGGCCCTCACACCCGAGCTATATTGGATTGATTCATGCCATTGGCACAAATCCCATTGAAACAGACCCGATCTTGCTCACATCCGCCATGTGGTAGCAAACCGTGGTAGCACGGTAGCATGGTGGTTAGCATAAATGCTTCACAGCTCCAGGGTCCCAGGTTCGATTCCCAGCTGGGTCACTGTCTGTGTGGAGTCTGCACGTCCTCCCCGTGTGTGCGTGGGTTTCCTCCGGGTGCTCCGGTTTCCTCCCACAGTCCAAAGATTTGCGGGTTAGGTGGATTGGCCATGCTAAATTGCCCGTAGTGTCCTAAAAAGTAAGGTTAAGGGGGGGTTGTTGGGTTACGGGTATAGGGTGGATATGTGGGTTAGAGTAGGGTGATCATTGCTCGGCACAACATCGAGGGCCGAAGGGCCTGTTCTGTGCTGTACTGTTCTTCTATGTTCTATGTAGTGTGGGGTGTGAAACCCGCATTGACTCACCATGTGACCCTCCAGCCTGAGGAGATTTCCCAGATTCCTTAACCTTTCCAAATAACCTGAAGGGTCCAATCACTTAATTGGGTTGTTCTATCCCTCATTCCTCTTACCCAGGCTGCAAAGTGGCCACTCTGTGGTTGGATTGATATATATAGAGCCCTGACATGTCAATCAAAGGTTCAAAGGATGACCTGCACTAATCGTGCTCAGCCATTAGTCACAAAATGTTTTGGATGCACACACTCCAGAGAAACACAACTCGCAATGAGCTTGGTTAAAAAAGGAGGGTGACCTCTAATTTCATAGCCATCATTGCCCTAACAGAAAATGTAAGTATTTAAAATTCTTCACATCGAGGGGAACGGCAATCAGGAACTACCACCCCCACCCCTCCCCCTATAAATGCTGTTGAAGTTGAGGGTCCATGGAAAATTTCAAAAGCAGGTCGATGGATCTTTGTTGGGCAAGGAAAACAAGGGATATGGAGCAAAGGCAGGTTAAAGGAGTTAAAGCACAGATTAGCCATGATTTAGTTAAATGTTGGGACAGGTGTGAGCGGCTGAATGACCTTATAAATCCATGTTGAGAAGGAGGAGACAATCCCTATAAATCCATGTTGAGTAGGAGGAGACAGTACTGATCCCTGAAAAAGGTCTGGCAATGTTCACTTAGGCTAATATGCTTCAGCTAAATCCCCAACAGAAGAGATGAAGTGGTCTTTGCTCTCATTGACTGTTTATGAGACCTTGCTGTGTACAAATGATCAGCCACAGTCACTTCTACATCACTGACCACACTTCAGAAAACAAACTCATTGGCTCTCTCGAGGGTGAGAAAGGCTCATGGTTTCAAACTTACAATAACATTGGCCAAGAGTAAAAATGAGGTGATCTCCTTCAAAATCCTTCGCTTGCAGCTGAGCCTATTGGCTGAGGCAGGGAGTTGTTCTTCGGGGATATTGTAAGTATGCTCCAGGTTGCTTGAAACAGCTTCATGATCATTGCAGATGCTGGTGTGGATGGAGTGAGTTCCTGAAATGGTCCCCTGGAAATGATGCTTCATGACATCCCCTGGGAGGCAGTGAGAGGTGTTCATGTTGGCAAAAACCTCACTGATGGAGCTCCTGGCACCTGGGTGACCTTCCTGCACAAATGGTTGCCGACACAAACCTTCCGCGATGAAGACATTTTGCAGAACGTGCTGAACAATTGTGAGGAGGGAGAAGAGAAGGTTAAGGACATTCAGCAGTTCCAGGGATTGCACAGCAACTGTAGCTACAACACTGAAGTATGAGATGAGAAACTGGCCCATTGCTGTGCAAAGCAGTAACCCAATATCTAGACACCTCATTGGGTTCTTATCACTGTTCCTGCTCCTTTCCTCAAATCTGTAGATGAAGGACCCAATGAAGGAGCTGATGGACATCAGGGTGAGAGCTGCTACGTTAAAGATGTAATAAGCAGTTAGAGCACGCGCCTTCCTTCCTTCATCTGTCACTTCCATTTCATAGATAATAAAGATTACCAGGCCAATGAAGACCACAGCAACCCCGAGCACTGGGCCAAGAACCATGCCACGGAAGTGGAATTTCAGCTTTCGGTGCTGTTGATGTTCGTCTATCAATCTGCCTACATTCCTCCACATCACGTACAACATTGCGGAGGCCAGCAGACTGTACTCAATGTTAAATGGGTACAGGTAGTAATAAGCAGTCTGGAAGATATGGAAGACATTTGTAGAGCAAAAGCATCCACCATCCACACCACCTAAAGAGCAAAGAAGAAATCACTTTTAGCATCAGATTTACCAGGATCATACTGAAGCCAATCAACTGCGTTCCAGTGGCGGCCATGGAGTGAGTGGTCGCGCACTTGGTGGCTCCTGCTTGAGGTGGAATTGTCTGGACCTTTTCACTTTTCACTTGCTGGTACAAGCATGAACAGTGAGAGATAGGGGGCGGGATTCTTTGCCGGCGCCCGGTGGTTTCGCGATAGCGTGTGGCTGCCCCACAATGGGAAACCCCATTGACCGGCTGACGTAACGGAGAATCCCACTGGCGGGTCAGGGCAGAAATGTGGCGCGGCGGGGCGGAGAATTAGGAGGCCTTGCGCTTTCACTCATTTAATGAGTTTGAAAGTGGATGTTGTGTTTCTTCAGAGATGGGGGGGCAGACGAGATTGAGAAAGGGATGGGCCGGCATCGGGGCGCTGTGGCGAGATTCCCGTGCCCTCCCGTCGATTCTCCGACCCGCCGCAGGGTCAGAGAATCCTGGCCATAATCTTTCAGCATGTCCAATTCACCTAACAAACACGCCTTTCGGGAATTGTGGGAGGAACTTGGAGCACCCGGAGGAAACCACGTACACACGGGGAAAACGTGCAGATTCTGCACAGACAGTGACCCAAGCCGGGAATCGAACTTTGGACCCTGGTGCTGCGAAGCAACAGTGCTAAGCACTGCGCTACAGTGCTCACAAGTAGGCTTACAGGTGAGAGAGAGAGAGCACCCAGGTGGAGGAGGTTAGGCATAAGTGGGGGGAGGAGCTGTGGCGGGCACTGGGGGCTGGAGTAGGGAGCTGGAGAGGCTTTGCGTGGGTTAATGCGTCCTCATCATGTGCAAAACGAAGTCTCATCCAGTTTAAAGTGGTGCACAGGGCCCACATGACGATGTCTAGGATGACTGGGTTCTTTTCAGGGGTGGAGGATAAGTGCGGGAGGTGCGTGGGAAGGCGAGCGAACCATGCTCATAAATTTTGGGCGTTTCCGAAGTTGGACGGGATTTACAGATATGGGGCAGAATTCTCCGACCCCCCGCAGGGTCGGGGAATCGCCCAGGGCCGGCGTAAATCCCGCCCCCACTGTGGCTGGAATTCTCCGCCACCCGGGAATCGGTGGAAGCGGGAATCACGCCCCGCCGATCGGTGTGCCCCCCGTGGCGATTCTCCGGCCCGCGATGGGCCGAAGTCCCGCCACTGACAGGCCAATCCCGCCGACGTGGTTTAAACCACCTCTGGTGCCAGCGGGATTGGCGACGCGAGCGGGCCCCCGGGGTCCTGGGAGGGGTGCGGGGCAATCGGACCCCAGGGGGATCCCCCACGGTGGCCTGGCCCGCGATCGGGGCCCACTGATCGGCGGGCGGGCCAGTACCGAGAGGGCACTCTTTTTCTACCGCCGCTGCCACGGCCATGGTGGAGGCTGTAGCAGCGGCGGAAGAGACCCCCCTACCGCGCATGCGCCAGTGGTGACATCAGCGGCTGCTGACGCACCGGCGCATGCGGGGATCGGCGAAGGCCTTTCGGCCAGCCCCGACACCAGCTGGCGGGCGCCAAAGGCCGTTGGTGCCAGTTTTGGCGCCGGCCGGCGGAGCGGAAACCACTCCGGCGCGGGCCTAGCCCCTAAAGGTGCGGAGAATTCCGTGCCTTTGGGGAGGCCTGAAGCTGGAGTGGTTGGCGCCACTCCGCTACGCCAGGATCCCCCGCCCCGCCGGGTAGGGGAGAATCACGGCCATGATGTCAAAGATTTTGGGTGTAATGATAGCTCCGAGCCCAGAGGTGGCAATATTAGAGTATCGGAGGGTCCCGGGCGTGCAGGTGATGAGAGAGGCTGACGCATTGGCCTTTGCCTCCCTGATAGCCCGGAGATGGATTTTGTTGGGCTGGCAGGGCTCAGAGACGCTGAGCGTAGGGGTGTGGGTGAGTAATTTGGATGAGTTCCTGCACTTAGAGAAAATCAGGTTTGCCATTGGGGGGCAGAGGAGGGTTCATCTTGAGTTGGAAGCTGCTCATCGACTTCTTTAAGGAGTATTGAGTTGCCAGCAGGGGTGGGGGGGGTTTATTTTTAAGTTAAGATTGGGATAAAAGTTGAACAAGGGTGAGGAGGACAGGCGCCAGGGTGGCACTGTATAACACTGCGGTACAGTACTGGTGGATAAAGGTCTGTCACTGTATAACTCTGCGGTACAGTACTGGTGGGTATAGGTCTGCCACTGTATAACAGGGGTACAGTACTAGTGGACAAAG
Organism: Scyliorhinus canicula; assembly: GCF_902713615.1. NCBI lineage: Eukaryota > Metazoa > Chordata > Chondrichthyes > Carcharhiniformes > Scyliorhinidae > Scyliorhinus > Scyliorhinus canicula. Next base: position 66,964,345 of record NC_052163.1, on the reverse strand, counting down.
GTCTGTCACTGTATAACTCTGCGGTACAGTACTGGTGGATAAAGGTCTGTCACTGTATAACACTGGGGTACAGTACTGGTGGATAAAGGTCTGTCACTGTATAACTCTGCGGTACAGTACTGGTGGGTATAGGTCTGCCACTGTATAACAGTGAGGTAAAGTACTGATTGGTACACTTCTGTACCTGTCCTGGTATTGTTTGATTGGGACTGATTAAATCTGTATCTTGTGCCGTGCTGTACCTGTCGTGTGAATGTTACCTGGGGACGGTGTAGAGGGAGGTGTACTCTGCAGCTACTCTGTATCTAACCCCATGCTGTACCTGTCTTGGAAATGCTACCTGGCGACAGCGTGGACAGAGCTTTATTCTGTATCTAATACTGTGCGGTACCTGTCCTGGGAGTGTGTGATGGGGACAGTGCATGGGGAGCTTTATTCTGTACCTAACCCCGTGCTGTACCTGTCCTGGGAGTGTTTGATGGGGACAGCTTTGAGGGAGCTTCGCTCTATATCTAACACCGCACTGTACCTGTGAAGGGGACAGTGTAGGGGGAGCTTAACTCTGTATCTAACCCCGTGCTGTACCTGTCCTGGGGGTGTTTGATGCGGACAGTGTACAAAGAACAAGGTGGTGCAGTGGATAGCACTGGTCACTGTCCGTGTGGAGTTTGCACATTCTCCCCGTGTCTGCGTGGGTTTTGCCCCAACAACCCAAAGATGTGCAGGTCAGGTGGATTGGCCATGCTAAGTTGCCCCTTAATTGGAAAAAATAAATAATTGGGTACACTAAATTTATAAAAAAGAAAAAAAAAGAACAAAGAACAATACAGCACAGGAAGAGGCCCTTCGGCCCTCCAAGCCTGCGCCGACCATGGTACCTGCCGAAACTAAAACCGTCTGCACTTACAGAGTCCGTATCCTTCCATTCCCAACCTATTCATATATTTGTCTAGATGCCCCTTCAATGCCGCTATCGTACCTGCTCCAACCACCTCCCCAGGCAGCGCATTCCATATATTTACCACCCTCTATGTAAAACAAACTTGCCTCGTACATCAGTTCTAAACTTTTCCCCATACACTTTAAACCTGTCCCCTAGTGCTTGGCTCTCCTACCCTAGAAAAGAGCATTTGACTATCCACTCTGTCCATGCCATTCATAATCTTGTAGACCTCTATCAGGTCGCCTCTCAACCTCCATCGTTCCAGTGAGAATAGACCGGGTTTATTTAACGTCTCCTCATAGCTAATGGCCTCAATACCAGGCAACATCCTAGTAAACCCCTTCTGTACCCTCTCCAAAGCATCCATGTCCTTATAGTAGTGTGACGACCACAATTGTACATAATATTCCAAATAAGGCCTAATTAAGGTCCTGTACAGGTGCAACATGATTTGGCAATTTTTATATTCAATGCCCCGACTTTTTAAAAAAAAATTTAGAGTACCCAGTTCATTTTTTCCAATTAAGGGGCAATTTAGCGTGTTCAATCCACCTACCTTGCACATATTTGGGTTGTGGGGGTGAAACCCACGCAAACACGGGGAGAATGTGCAAACTCCACACGACAGTGACCCAGAGCCGGAATCGAACCTGGGACCTCAGCGCTGTCGGACTGCAGTGCTAACCCACTGTGCCATCGTGCTGCCCTCAGCATGCCTTCTTAACCACCTTATCCACATGCGTTGCCACTTTCAGTGATCGGTGGACATGTACGCCCAGATCTCTCTGCCTGTCAGTACTCGCAAGAATTCTACCATTTATTGTGTAATTCCTACATGCATTGGACCTTCCAAAGTGCATTACCTCACACTTGTCGGATTAAACTCCGTCTGCCATTTCCCCACCCAAGACTCCACCAGTTTATATACTGCTGTATCCTCTGACAATCCTCTTCACTATCGGCAACTCCAACAATTTTTGTGTCTTCTGCGAACTTATTAATCAGACCAGTTACATTTTCTTCCAAATCATTTACATACACCACGAACAACAAATGCCCCAGAACTGGGGCAGCATGGTAGCATGGTGGTTAGCATCAATGCTTCACAGCTCCAGGGTCCCAGGTTCGATTCCTGGCTGGGGCACTGTCTGTGCGGAGTCTGCACGTCCTCCCCGTGTGTGCGTGGGTTTCCTCCGGGTGCTCCGGTTTCCTCCCACAGTCCAAAGATGTGCGGGTTAGGTGGATTGACCAGGCTAAATTGCCCTTAGTGTCCTAAAAAATAATGTTAATGGGGGTTGTTGGGTTACTGGTATAGGGTGGATACGTGGGTTTGAGTAGGGTGATCATTGCTCGGCACAATATTGAGGGCCGAAGGGCCTGTTCTGTTCTGTACTGTTCTAATTCTAATTCTAACTTATGCCTGTGGGACGCCGCGATCACAGCCTTCCATTCAGAAAACACTCTTCTACTACTACCCTCTGTTTGTGTCCAAGCCAGTTCTGTATCCAACTTGCCAGCCCTCTACTGATCCCATGTGACTTCACCTTTTGTACCAGTCTACCTTGTCAAAGGCTTTACTGAAGTCCATGAAGTCTCATCTATCATCTTTGCCACTTCCTTGAAAAACTCGATCAAATTAGTGAGGCACGACCTCCCCTTCACAAAACCATGCTGTTCATCACTGAAAAGTTCATTTGTTTCCAAATGTTAGTAAATCCTATCTCCAAGAATCTTTTTCAATAATTTCCCTACCACTGATATAAGGTTCACCGGCCTATAATTTCCTGGATTAGCCCTGCTGCTCTTCTTAAACAATGGAAAAACATTGGCTACTCTCCAGTCCTCTGGAACTTCACCTATAGCCAATGAGGATACAAAGATTACTGTCAAGGCCCCAGCTATTTCCTCCCTTGCCTCCCTCAGTATTCTGGGGTAGATCCCATCAGGCTCTGGGGAATTATCTACTTAAATGCTTTTTAAGATGCCCAACAGCATGGTAGCAGAGTGGTTAGCACGGTTACTTCACAGCGCCAGGGTCCCAGGTTCAATTCCCGGCTGGGTCACTGTATGTGTGTCTGCATGTTCTTCCTGTGCCCGCGTGGGTTTCCTCCGGGTGCTCCGGTTTCCTCCCACAGTCCAAAGATGTGCAGGTTAGGTGGATTGGCCATGATAAATTGCCCTTAGTGTCCAATAAGGTTAAGTGGGGTTACTAGGGTTACGGGGATAGGGTGGAGGTGTGTGGGGCCTAACTGGAGTGCTCTTTCCAAGGCCCGGTGCAGACTCAATGGGCCAAATGGCTTCCTTCTGCACTGCAAATTCTATGTAACACCTCCTCTTTATTAATATCAACATTACTCACAATATCTACACACTCTACCCTTTATTCCTCATCCACTGAGTTCTCCTCTATGGTGAACACTGAGGCAAAACAGGGGCTGTTTAGCAGAGGGCTAAATCGCTGGCTTTGAAAGCAGACCAAGGCAGGCCAGCAGCACGGTTCGATTCCCGTATCAGCCTCCCCGAACAGGCGCTGGAATGTGGCGACTCAGGGCTTTTCACAGTAACTTCATTTGAAGCCTACTTGTGACAATAAGCGATTTTCATTTAGTATCTCTCCCATTTCCTTGATTTCATGCATAGATTCCCTCCAATATCCTTGAATGGACCAACCCTTTCTCTGGCTACCCTCTTGCTCTTTACATGTGTATAAAATGCCTCAGGATTTTCCTTAATCCTGTTTGCCAACGACATTTCATGACCCCTTTTAGCCTTCCTAACTCCTAACTTAAGTTCCTCCCTACTTGCTTTATATTCTTCAAGGGCTTCATCTGTCCTAAGCCTTTTAGACCTTACGAATACTTCCTTTTTCTTTTTGACAAGGCTCATAATATCCCTCGTTATCCAGGGTTCCCTATACTTGCCACCCTTACCTTTCGTCCTCACAGACACATGCCGGTCCTGACATTTGAAAGCCTCCCACATGCCGGATGTTAATTGTTCCTCAAACAGCCTCGCCCTGTCAACACTCTCCAGATCCTGCTTAATTCTGTTGTAATTAGCCTTCCCCCAGTCTAACACATTCACCTGAGGACCACTCTTGTCCTCTTCCATAAGCAGCTTAAAACTTACAGAATTATGATTGCTGTTCACAAAATGATCTCCTACTGATATTTCGATCACCTGGCTGGGCTTATTTCCCAGCACCAGGTCTAATACGGCCCCTTCCCGAGTTGGGTTGTTTACATATTGTTTCAACAAAAGCTCCTGGATGCTCCTTACAAATTCTGCTCCATCCATGTCCCTAGTAGAATGTGTGTCCCATAAATATAGGGAAAGTTGGAATAACCCAGCACAACAACCCTATTGTTTATGCATCTTTCCAAGATCTGTCTGAATATCTCCTGCTCCATCTCCCTCGGGCTGTTAGGAGGTCTGAGGGGTCACTGTCTATGCGGAGTCTGCACATCCTCCCCGTGTGTGCGTGGGTTTCCTCCGGGTGCTCCGGTTTCCTCCCACAGTCCAAAGATGTGCAGGTTAGGTGGATTGGCCTTAGTGTCCAAAATTGCCCTTAGTGTTGGGTGGGGTTACTGGGTTATGGGGTTAGGGTGGAGGTGTTAACCTTGGGTAGGGTGCTCTTTCCAGGAGCCGGTGCAGACTCGATGGGCCGAATGGCCTCCTTCTGCACTGTAAATTCTATGTAATCTATGTAAACCCACAACATTGTGACAGCACCCTTCCTATTCCTGAGCTCTACCCATATTGCCTCACTGCCTGAAGCCTCCAAGGTGTCCTCCCTCAGCACAGGTGTAATATTCTCCTTAACCAATAATGCATTGCCTTCTATCCAGCCTGAAGCATCTGATGTCCAGTTGCCAACCCTGTCCTTCTTTCAACCAAGATTCTTTAATAGCAACAACATCATAACTCCACGTACTAATCCAAGCTCTAGAGAGAGCTTTACACTGCATCTAACCCCATGCTGTATCTAACCTGTGCTGGGAGTGTTTAATGCCCCCACACTTTATCGACCCCCCCCCCCCCCCCCCCCCCCCTCCGTCACCCTCTCCAGCCCCGGCGAGGCTCCTGGGAACGCCCCTTCACCCCACCTCTATTTGGCAAAGTCCCCCAGGACCTCGACCCTGGTACTTTCAGCTGGGCATCTTGGCAGCGCACCCAGGCATCCTGGCAATGCCATGGTGGCACTGCCAAGGTACCTGGGTGGCATTGCCAGGGTGCCATTCTGGCAGTACCTAGGTGCCGGGGGAGTGCCAAGGTGCCACCCTGACCTGTTCCCGACCACTCTGGGATCTCCAATGGTCTGCGAGATTCCCCCAGGTGCCGTTACATCTGGTTATCGTTTGTGTGGAGCAGTTTTAAATGGCGCTCTGTCGAGGTCTCCCAGGTGCAGCCAGTGTGTCCCAGACGCCGGGTGAATCCAGCGTCTGGGTATTTAACTGAGCCATCGGCTTATTGAAATATGTTTATTGGGATCTCGCTGAGCGAGGTTGAGGTACAGATCTCGGCGGGCGGCGTGAATAGTGTGATCAGCCTAACGGAGCGTTGGAGCTCTGTGCCGGGCACAATGGGGTGGGTGAACCACACCCTAGGTGTTTGAAATGGATTGTGCTTTCCCCCCCAGGACAAATAAATGGATGAGCACAAAAATGAACAGATGCGAGGTGAGGCATTGATCCGCTGTGCGATTGGATATTTACCTCTGAGGATCCAGCTTTGGTTGTCTGGCTGTTTCTCACCTTGTGCACCCGTCTGATGAATGGACTCATCTGCTACAGCCGACATCCACAGCGTTAAGTTACACACCAAGGAAATGCCCAATCCGCACCTGTGTACAACACGACCCTAAAGAATCAGGCTGTGGATCACAACAAATTACAGGCCAAGAATAAACTGTACACCTTCACTCAGATTCATGAAAAATGGTCAGAATATATTAATAATAATAACCTTTTATTGTCACAATTAAATGATAACCTGGATTTCTAACTGTGATTGTAATGTTGAGAAACATCTCACTGGGTCCAGGCAATAATGGAGATGAAAGCGGAGTCGGAGACATTAGAATCAGAGAGGAAAATGTTGGTCAAAATTCTGAGCTACAAAAAGGAGCAGATGGTGAGGTTTGAGGATTGCATTCTCTCCCGTGACACCTCTGCTTCTGAAGCTACCATTACACCAATGGTGGGATTTAGGGAGTGAGAATGCATAAGAGGTCAGAAAAGAGGGCCACAGAGTTCGAAACATAGAATCCCTAAAGTGCAGAAGGCGACCATTCGGCCCACTGAGTCTGCACCCACCCTCTGGAAGAGTACCCTGCCTAGACCCACATCCCTGCCCTACCCCCATAATCCCACCTAACCTGCACATCCCTGGACATTAAGGGGCAATTTATCATGACCAATCCACCTAACCTGCACATCTTTGCACTGTTGGAGGAAACTGGAGCACCCAGAGAAAACCCATGCAGACACGGAGAGAACGTGCAAATTCCGCACAGTCATCTAAGGCCAGAATCAAACTCAGGTTTTGGCGCTGTGAGGTAGCAGTGCGAACCACTGTGTCACCCAGTTGCTGGGCAGGAGGAGATTACGGAGATGGGTGATTCACAGCCACGGTAAGATTTCAATACAGGATGGGAATTTTAAATTTGAAGTTCAGGGAGATTGAGGGTAACTGGAGACCAACGGAAGATCGGAGATTGTGCAAGAGAGCATTGGAATAGTCGGGTCTGGAGGTGGCAAAGACATGGATGAGGGGTTCAGCGGCAGTTGAGCTGATGCAGGGTCAGGGATGGCCAATGTTGAGAGAGTTGACGCCAGTACTTTTTGTGATATGTGGTTGGAGTCTCAGTTTGGGCTCAAATAGAGCAGCAACTTTACAAACAATTTACCTGAGTCGAAGTGAGTGGAAGCTGAAGGGAATTGTGACGTGGGTGCAGAATAATTGGTGGAGAGAATGTGATGGCTTCCAACTTCACAATAGTTAGCTGGATGAAACTGCAGAAAGTGGAAAATAAGTCCGACAACAAAGACAATGGCAGATTTGTGAACGGTCATGGGTTGTAGCTGACTCCAGACCTATGAATGATGTTTTCCAGTATGTAAATGAGAAAGAGGTGAGCCCAAGGCTTGCGAGGAACACTGACCAAAGAATTAAGCACTGGCATCATCTCCCTCAGAGTAATACAAGCTGAAATAAACAAAGAAGCTCACCTTGTGGTGTCCTGTTGTACCTGAATGCAGTCTTTGGAATGGGCCCAGAGAAAGTATGACTGGATTAGGAAACAAAAAACAAACTTGCATTTGTATAGCGCCTCTCAGGACCTCAGGACTTTCCAATCAACGATCTGATCTGCTGGCTGCCAATGCTTTTGAAATGCCGTCACTGCTATAATGTAGGAAATGTGGCAACCAATTTTCACATAGCAGAGGTCCCATAATAAACAGTCAGATAATGACCAGACAATCTGTTTTAGTGATGGTGATTGAGGGGAAAGTATTGGCCAAGACACTTGAGACAACTCCCTTGTTCTTCAACATATCCCCGAGTTGTTTGACATCCACCCGAGAGGCAGACTGGCCTCAGATTAACATCTCAGACAGCGCCTCCAACAGCGCAGCACTCCATCAGTACTGCAATGAAGTGTCAGCCTAGACTTTGAGTGAGACTTGAACTCCCAAATCTCCTAACTCAGAAGCAAGAGCATGGTGGATGTAGTGGTGTGGTGGTGTTGACGCTGGGCTTGTAATCCAGAGACCCGGAGTAATGCTCTGGTGAACTGGGTTCAAATCTCACCGTGGCACATGGTGAAATTTGAATTCAATACAAATCTGGAATTCAAGGTATCTAGTTCATTGTTGCCCTTACCTGGTCTGTCCTACATGTGACTCCAGATCCATAGCAATGTGGTAGACTCATAAATGCTCTCAGGGATGGGTAATAAATGCCGGCCCAGCCGAGGTTCCCGAATCCCACTGCATTCCAACACACTTTATTATTGTCCAGAACAGGGCAGAGAGAAAGCGTAAATTCACCACTGCTACCTCCTTGAAACTCCCAAAGAACAAAGAAAAGTACAGCACAGGAACAGGCCCTTTGGCCCTCCAAGCCTGTCGTGCTGCCAGTCTAAACCAAAATCTTCTACACTTCCGGGGTTCGTATCCCCCTATTCTATGAAATATTCCCATCCTATTCATGTATTTGTCAAGATGCCCCTTAAGGGCATCACCCCCTCCCCTCGAAGGGATTGTCAGCAGATTGCCAGAAAACCCAGTTATCTCCCCCCCCCCCCCCCCCTCCCCTCCTCTGCTGGTGATGTAAACTCACTACAGAGTAATTCAAGTAACTTTCTGCAACTCACTTACCTGCGTCAAAATAAATACGATCTGAATACTCGGGAATAGAAATTGAATCACAAGCTCGCAGCCTTTAAACCCAGAAACGTGGACGATCCGAAAGGTGTCAAGTAGCAAACTGCAAGCTCCAAACAGCAGCAAACCTCCTGCCAATTAGAACACAGATCAGGACCAATGACTGAGCCAAAAGATAAATATTTCAGTTGCTGACAACCTGAAATAAAAACACAATAATGCTGGAAAAACACTGTGCACCTGTGAATAGGGATACAGTTAATGTTGGCTTAACGTTGTAACCTGGGGCGGTATTCTTCACTACCCGGCAGGGCGGGGCGGGAGGGTCCCGGTGTACCGGAGTGGCGAGAACCACTCCGGCGTCGGGCACCTTTAGCGGCTAGGCCCGCGCCTGAGTGGCTGGCGCCCCGCCGATCGGCGCGAACGGCCTTTGCCGGCCGGTGTGAGTCCGCGCATATGCCGGAGCGTCAGCGGCCGCTGACGTCACCCCGGCGCATGCAAGGTGGAGGGGGTCTCTTCCGCCTCCACCATGGTGGAGGCCGTGGCGACAGTGGAAGAAAAAGAATGCCCGCACGGCACAGGCCCGCCCGCCGATCGGTGGGCCCCGATCACGGGCCAGGCCACCGTGGGGGCACCGCCCGGGGTCAAATCGCCCCGCCCCCACCCCCAGGACCCCGGACCCGCTCGCACCGCCTGCTCCTGCCGGCAGCAGAGGTGCTCTGTTTCCCGCCAGCAGGAACGGCCTGTCAGCGGCGGGACTTCGGCCTATCGCGGGCCAGAGAATCGCTGTGGGGACACGCTGACCGGCGCGGCGTGATTCCCGCCCCCGCCGATTCCCGGGTGGCGGAGAATTCCGGCCACGGCGGGGGTGGGATTCACGCTGGCCGCGGGCGATTCTCTGACCCTGCGGGGGATCGGAGAATACCGCCCTTGGTTCACAAGCTGGATGGGTTCCAGGAGTACCTACAGCACCAGGAGGCGAGTTGTGAATGAGGGACGGTGGGATAAGGAAACATTGTTCATTGTGGAGAAGAGCTCTGAAGTATAAGTTTCTCTGCCAGCTTAGTGACCTCTAGAATGGGGTGAAGGGGCCTCAAGAGAGCAAACGTCCAGCAGGCCTAATCATAATTGCCACCGCTGCTCCTACCCTACGTGGGCCTAATAACTGGGCCTACTTCCACCCTGACCATACCTGGGATTGGCAAGGGTAGAGAGGTGGAGAAACCCAGCACTCTTCCATGCAGCAGGAAGATCTGACCTCGGATGGCCTGGTCCCCGGGGGTTGGGTGCAGTGTGGGTGAATGTGGTGTTTGGCCTCTAACCCCAACTTTCCTTCATGTGTTGATTTTCCAATTTGGCGCAGCAAGAAATTCAGCCCAAGGACCTTCCAAGCGAAGTATTTCAGCATGTACTATGACAAAGAAAGATCCCAAGGGAAGAAGATCTGAGAGGCCATGATTCAACCCCATGGAAGGAAATGGCCTTCATAACGAACATCATCGGCAGGACTCTCCTGCTCACTCCTCAATGTTGGACAAACATCATGATCTCTCCGGGATAGCCGAGGCAACAGGAAGTGGGTAAGCTGTGACCAGTGCATCTCAATAAACGGCCGTTGCAGTTGGAGCCACTCATCCATCACTGTGTCATACACCATCCACAATCTAACCCTGAAGTGTGGGAGCAAGAGGGGATTATATAAACAGCACTTTGTACTCAAACTGTGGAAGTGGATTAAATGGATGGATAGGGTGGAGCACATTCCTTCCTTTCTGTTTTATGTAAGTTTATTAATGGGATGAAATATGTTTGAATCTTTTCAGTAAGTGACAGATTATGAAGTATTTATTGTGGGGTGCAGACATTGAAATTTCTTACCTCTCAACCACACAGGTCCAGCATGGGAGTCCTTGTAAAGAATAGCATGATTCTGTCGAGCAGTGTAGGAAACATAGAACAGCATCCATCCGATAGTTAGGACCATCACAACTGTGAGAGATATCAGGACCGCATCCTGGCCCACTGGCACGTCACTGAAAGCCCCTCCACAGATTAGAGCTGTACCCAGGAAGAAAGCATTGATAGCCAGCAGCCCTGACAGCAGTCGGCTTCCTCGGGTGTGGGCCTTGATAGGCTGGGTTAATGCTGAAGCTGGAATATTGCCAAGTCTCCACTCACTCGTCTCGTGTGGTGATGCTGTCTCATTTGCTTCTTCCGCCATCCTAAGTGTTTCTGATTTGTTAATGAACATAAAGAATATTCAGCATCACAAAAAGTGTCAATAAACCCTGACCCTCTATTGACATTTCAGCAGCACCATCACCAGGGTAAACATATGTGCTTTGGATAACATATATTCTTTAGAAACTATATCCTCCAAGTCATTCCCGCCTTATCCCCTAATGCATTCCCACCAGATCCCCTAATGTATTCTCACCTTATTCCCAGTGTATTCCTGCCTTATTCCCGAATGCATTACCACCAGATCCCCAATAAATTCTCAATTTATCCCCCAATGCATTCCTGCCTTATCCCCAAATGATTTACCACAATATCCCTAGGCATTCCCACCATATCCCAATAATGCACTCCCACCTTATTCCCCAATGCATTTTCACCTTGGTCCCCAATGCATTACCGCCATATCCCTCAATATATTAACATTTTAGCACCCAATGCATTTCCACCTTATTTCCCAATGCAGGACTAATATCCCCCAATGCATTTCCATCTTATCCTCCAATGCAATCCCACATATTCCCAATGCAATCCCACATATTCCCAATGCAATACCTGCATATCCCCAATGCATCCTCACCTTATTCGGCGATGCAATATTCCCAATGTATTCACACCTTATTCCCCAATGCATGACCACCACACATAGAACATAGAACATAGAACAGTACAGCACAGAACAGCCCCTTCGGCCCTCAATGTTGTGACGAGCCATGATCACCCTACTTAAACTCACGTATCCACCCTATACCCGTAACCCAACAACCCCCCCCCCCCCTAACCTTACTTTTATTAGGACACTACGGGCAATTTAGCATGGCCAATCCACCTAACCCGCACATCTTTGGACTGTGGGAGGAAACCGGAGCACCCGGAGGAAACCCACGCACACACGGGGAGGACGTGCAGACTCCACACAGACAGTGACCCAGCCGGGAATCGAACCTGGGACCCTGGAGCTGTGAACCATTTATGCTAACCACCATGCTACCCTGCTGCCCTAAAATGCTTTCCAAAGCACTCCCACCTTATCCCCAATACATTCCCACCTTATCCCCAATACATTCCCACCGTATCCCCCAATGCAATCCCACACATCACCCAATGCATTTCCTGCATACCCCCAATGACCACATTATCCCCCAATGCATTACTACCATATCTCCCAATGCATTTTCACCACTTCCCCAATGCAATCCTACATACCATCCAATGCAGTCCCTGCAAACCCCAATGCATTCTCACCTTATCCTCCTGTACATTACCACCTCAGCCACCAATGCATTCCCCAATGCATTCCCACCATATACCCCATTGGTTTCCACCATACCCCTATTGCATTCCCAACTTGTTCCTCACCGCATTCTCACCTTATCTCTAAATGCATTATCACCTTATTCCACAATGAATAATTACCATTTCCCCAATGCTTTCCCCTGTTTTCCCCAATTCATTCCCACCTTATCCCCCAATACATTCCCACCTTATAGCTGATGCATTACCACCATATCCCCCAATGCAATCCCACCGTATCCCCAATGCATTACCATTGTATCCCTCAATGCATTCCCAGCTTTGTATTCCCAGTGAGCCAGAGAAGACACAGCCAGAGTGAGACACAGCTAAGAGTAAGTTTGGGAATTTGAAGCTAGGTGGGAATTCGAAGCTGGGTGGGGAGGAGATGCTTTTTAACCCTGGTAAGTGACTGGTAAGTAGTTTTTCTTTTTCTTTTTCTTCTCATTGGTATATTTATTGCTTCTTTTGTTTGGAATTGTAGTTGTATAAGTTAACCAAAGATTTAAGACATGGCAGGAGATCCCAGACCCGTGTCATGCTCCTCGTGTGCGATGTGGGAGTTCAGGGACGTGGCCGATGCCCCTGACTCCTTCATGTGCAAGAAGTGTGTTCAGTTGCAGCTCTTGTTAGACCGCTTGATGGCTCTGGAGCTGCGGATGGACTCACTTTGGAGCATCCGCGATGCTGAGGACGTAGTGGATAGCACGTTTAGCGAGTTGGTCACACTGCAGGTGGAAGTTACTGAGGGAGATAGAAAATGGGTGACCAAAAGAGTAAGAGTAAAAAAGGCAGTGCAGGGTTGACCTGCGGTCATCTCCTTGCAAAACAGATATACCGCTTTGGATACATTTGAGGGAGATGGCTCGCCAGGGGAATGCAGCAGCAGCAAGGTTCATGGCACCATGGCTGGCTCTGCTGGGCAGCAGGGCAGGAAGAAGAGTGGAAGGGCTAGAGGGGTAGGGGACTCGATCATAAGGGGAATAGACAGGCGGTTCTGTGGACGCAATTGAGACTATAGGATGGTATGTTGCCTCCCTGGTGCACAGGTCAAGGATGTCTCTGAGTGGCTGCAGGACATTCTGGGGGGGGGGGGGGGTGAACAGCCAGCTGTCGTGGTGCACATAGGCACCAACGATATAGGTAACAAACGGGACAAGGTCCTACAAACTGAATTCAGGGAGTCAGGAGTTAAACTAAAAAGTAGGACCTCAAAGGTAGTCATCTCAGAATTACTACCAGTGGCACGAACTAGTCAGAGTAGGAATGTCAGGATAGATAGGATGAATGCGTGGCTCGAGAGATGGTGCAAGAGGGAGGAATTCAAATTCATGGGGCATTGGAACCGGTTCTGGGGGAGGTGGGACCAGTACAAACCGGACAGTCTGCACCTGGGCAGGACTGGAACCGATGTCCTGGGGGGGGGGGGTGTTTGCTAGAGCTGTTGGGAGGGTTTCAACTAATGTGGCAGGGGGATAGGAACCAATGCAGGAAGGTGGAAGGTAGTAAAACAGGGACAGAAACAAAATGCAGTAAGGGGGAAAGTGTAAGGCAGAAAAGGGTGACAGTACAAGGTACAGTGACTGAGGGGAGCTCAGTGAATAGGCTCAGTAATACTAAAAGGAATAAAACTGGAAGTAAAAACATTAATGGTAAGCGATGCAGCAGGTTGTTACATGAAGATATGGGTTCAACGACAAGGAAAATTAGGAGAAAGGTTAAGAGGAAATCTTACTTAGGGGAGGTTACTGATCGAGGTGTTAAGATTCAAAACAGAAGTATAAAAGCCAACATAAGTGTACTTTACCTGAATGCTCATAGTATTCGGAATAAGTTAAATGAGTTGATGGTGCAAATCATCGTGAATGACTATTATTTAGTGGCCATTACTGAAACATGGTTAAAGGATAGTCAAGACTGGGAGTTAAATATACGAGGGTATCAAACTATTCGGAAGGACAGAGTGGATGGTAAGGGAGGTGGTGTAGCTCTGTTATTTAAGGATGACATCCGGGCAATAGTTAGGGATGATATCGGTGCTATGGAGGATAAGGTTGAATCCATTTGGGTGGAAATCAGGAATAGTAAGGCAAAAAAGTCACTGATAGGAGTAGTCTATAGGCCACCAAATAGTAACAATATGGTGGGGCAGGCAATAAACAAAGAAATAACGGATGCATGTAGAAATTGTACAGCAGTTATCATGGGGGATTTTAATCTACATGTCAATTGGTTTAACCAGGTCGGTCAAGGCAGCCTTGAGGAGGAGTTTATAGAATGTATCCGCAACAGTTTCCTACAACAGTATGTAATGGAACCTACGAGGGAACAAGTGGTCCTAGATCTGGTACTGTGTAATGAGACAGGATTGATTCATGATCTCATCGTTAGGGATCCTCTCAGAAGGAGCGATCACAATATGCTGGAATTTAAAATACAGATGGAGGGTGAGAAGGTAAAATCAAACACTAGTGTTTTGTGCTTAATGAAATGAAATGAAAATGAAAATGAAAATGAAATGAAAATCGTTTATTGTCACGAGTAGGCTTCAATGAAGTTACTGTGAAAAGCCCCTAGTCGCCACATTCCGGTGCCTGTCCGGGGAGGCTGGTACGGGAATCGAACCGTGCTGCTGGCCTGCTTGGTCTGCTTTAAAAGCCAGTGATATAGCCCAGTGAGCTAAACCAGCCCCAGTAAACAAAGGAGATTACAATGGGATGAGAGAAGAACTAGCTAAGGTAGACTGGGAGCAAAGACTTTATGGTGGAACAGTTGAGGAACAGTGGAGAACCTTCCAAGCGATTTTTCACAGTGCTCAGCAAAGGTTTATACCAATAAAAAGGAAGGACGGTAGAAAGAGGGAAAATTGACCGTGGATATCTAAGGAAATAAGGGAGAGTGTCAAATTGAAGGAAAAAACATACAAAGTGGCAAAGGTTAGCGGAAGACTAGAGGACTGGGAAATCTTTAGGGGGCAACAGAAAGCTACTAAAAAAGCTATAAAGAAGAGTAAGATAGATTATGATAGTAAAGTTGCTCAGAATATAAAAACAGATAGTAAAAGTTTCTACAAATATATAAAACAAAAAAGAGTGGCTAAGGTAAATATTGGTCCTTTAGAGGATGAGAAGGGAGTTTTAATAATGGGAGATGAGGAAATGGCTGAGGAACTGAACAGGTTTTTTGGGTCGGTCTTCACAGTGGAAGACACAAATAACATGCCAGTGACTGATAGAAATGAGGCTATGACAGGTGAGGACCTTGAGATGATTGCTATCACTAAGGAGGTAGTGATGGGCAAGCTAATGGGGCTAAAGGTAGACAAGTCTCCTGGCCCTGATGGAATGCATCCCAGAGTGCTAAAATGGCTAGGGAAATTGCAAATGCACTAGTGATAATTTACCAAAATTCACTAGACTCTGGGGTGGTCCCGGCAGATTGGAAATGGGCAAACGTGACACCACTGTTTTTAAAAAAGGAGGTAGGCAGAAAGCGGGTAATTATAGGCCAGTGAGCTTAACTTCGGTAGTAGGGAAGATGCTGGAATCTATCATCAAGGAAGAAATAGCGAGGCATCTGAATGGAAATTGTCCCATTGGGCATACGCAAGCATGGGTTCATAAAGGGCAGGTCGTGCCTAACTAATTTAGTGGAATTTTTTGAGGACATTACCAGTGCGGTAGACAATGGGGAGCCATTGGATGTGGTATATCTGGATTTTCAGAAAGCCTTTGACAAGGTGCCACATAAAAGGTTGCTGCATAAGACCATAAGACATAGGAGTGGAAGTAAGGCCATTCGGCCCATCGAGTCCACTCCACCATTCAATCATGGTTGATTTTGCATGCAATCATGGTTGCATAAGATAAAGATGCATGGCATTAAGGGTAAAGAAGTAGCATGGATAGAGGATTGGTTAATTAATAGAAAGCAAAGAGTGGGGATTAATGGGTGTTTCTCTGGTTGGCAATCAGTAGCTCGTGTTGTCCCTCAGGGATCAGTGTTGGGCCCACAATTGTTCACAATTTACATAGATGATTTGGAGTTGGGGACCAAGTGCAATGTGTCCAAGTTTGCAGACAACACTAAGATGAGTGGCAAAGTAAAAAATGCAGAGGATACTGGAAGTCTGCAGAGGGATTTGGATAGGTTAAGTGAATGGGCTAGGGTCTGGCAGATGGAATACAATGTTAACAAATATGAGGTTATCCAATTTAGGAATAACAGCAAAAGGGATTATTATTTAAATGATAAAATATTAAAACATGCTGCTGTGCAGAGAGACCTGGGTGTGCTAGTGCATGAGTCGCAAAAAGTTGGTTTACAGATGCAACAGGTGATTAAGAAGGCAAATTGAATTTTGTCCTTCATTGCTAGAGGGATGGAGTTTTATGCTCAATTGTATAAGGTGTTAGTGAGGCCACACCTGTAGTATTGTGTTCAGTTTTGGTCTCCTTACCTCAGAAAGGACGTACTGGCGCTGGAGGGTGTGCAGAGGAGATTCACTAGGTTAATCCCAGAGCTGAAGGGGTTGGATTACGAGGAGAGGTTGAGTAGACTGGGACTGTACTCGATGGAATTTAGAAGGATAAGGGGGGATCTTATAGAAACATATAAAATTATGAAGGGAATAGATAGGATAGATGTGGGCAGGTTGTTTCCATGGTCGGGTGAAAGCAGAACTAGGGAATAGCCTCAAAATAAGGGGAAGTAGATTTAGGACTGAGTTGAGGTGGAACTTCTTCACCCAAAGGGTTGTGAATCTATGGAATTCCTTGCCCAGTGAAGCAGTTGAGGCTCCTTCATTACATGTTTTTAAGGTAAAGATAGATAGTTTTTTGAAGAATAAAGGGATTAAGGGTTATGGTGGTCGGGCCGGAAAGTGGAGCTGAGTCCACAAAAGATCAGCCATGATCTCATTGAATGGCGGAGCAGGCTCGAGGGGCCAGATGGCCTACTCCTGCTCCTAGTTCTTATGTTCTTATCCACCAATGTGTTACCACATTATCCCCAATGCATTCCCGCCTAATCCCAATTGAATCCCCACCTTATCCCTGGATGTCTATCCCACATAAACCATGTCCCACATTCCTGCCTGATTTCCATCATATCCCCTGTACATTCCCACCTTATACCCAATGCATTCTCACCTTATCCCCAAATGCATTGCCACTTTTCCCAAATGCATTCTCACCTTATTCCACAATGCAGTACCATTTTATCCCCCAATGTATTCCACATATCCCCCAATTCCCTGCACTCCCTGCATATTCTGTATGTATTCTGACCATATCCCTAAATAAATTAACACTTCAGCCACCATGGCCTTCCCACCTTATCCCCAATGCATCCCACCCCTATCCCCGAATGTAATCCCACCATATCCTGCAATGCCTTATCCCCAATGCATTTCCATTATATCCCCCCATATGTTCCCACATTATGCCCCCCATGCATTCCCACAACATCCCCAAATGTATTCCCACTACTCCCAATGCATTTCCACCATATTCCCTAATGCAGTACCATCTTATCCCCAATGCATTTCACATGTCCCCCAATTCATTCCCTGCAGATCCCCCAATTCATTCCCTGCAGATCCCCCAATTCATTCCCATCTTATCTACCAATGCATTACCACCATATCCCCCAATGCAATCCCACATACCACCCAATGCTGATATCCCAAATGCATTCTCACAGTATCCCTAAGTACATTAACACCTCAGCATTTCCACCATATTTCCCAATGCATTACCATCTTATACCCCAATGCATTACCACTATATACCTCATTGCATTACCACTCTATACCCCATTGCATTACCACCATACCCTCAATGCATTCTCACCTTATTCCTTGACGTTTGCTCACCATATCCCTCAAAGTATCATTGCCATATCCACCAATGCATTCCTGCCTTCTACTCCAATGCATTGCCGCCTTATCCCCCAATGCATTACCAGCATATCCCCAAATGTATTATCACCTTATTGCCCAATGTATTCACATCCTATTCCCCAATGCATTACCACTATATACACCCAATGCCTTACCACCATATCCTTACCTAATTTACAGTGCATAAGGAGGCCATTTGATCTATTGAGGCTGCACCGGCCCTTGGAAAGAGTACCATACTTAAGCACACACCTCCACCCTATCCCCGTAACCCAGTAACTCCACCTAATCTTTTTGGAAACTTCCTCATACATTGCAGTATTAATGTAAGCCTACTTGTGACAATAAAGATTATTATTATAGCCCACTGTACATTCCCACCTTATACCCCAATGCATTCCCATCACATCCCAATGCATTCCTTGCATATTCCCCAATGCATTCTCACCTTATCCCCAAATGCATTACCACTTTGCCCAAATGCATTCTCACCTTATTCCCCAATGCATTGGAGGATAATTATCCCCCAATGCATTCCACATATCCCCCAATTCATTCCCTGCATAAAGGGCAATTTAGCATGACTAATCCGTCTAACCTGCACATCTTTGGACTGTGGGAGGAAACCGGAGCACCCGGAGGAAATCCACACAGACATGTGGAGAATGTGCAGACTCCGCACAGACAGTGACCCAAACTGGGAATTGAACCCGGGACCCCGGAGCTGTGATGCAACCGTGCTAACCACTGTGCTACCGTGCAGCCTACCTGAAATGCATTTGCACTGTATTTCCCCACTGCATTGCCACTATATCCCCAATACATTATCACCTTATCCCCAATTCTTTCTCACATTATTCTCCAATGCATTCCCACCATATCTCCAATGCATTCCAAAATTATCCCTCAATGCATTCCCACCTATTCCCTTGATGTATTCCCGCAATGCGTTCCCACCATAGCCCCCAGTACATTCCCATCTTATCCCCAAAAGCATCCCCATCATATCCCCAATGCAAAACTACCTTGCCCCCAACACAGTACCATCTTATTCCCCAATGCAATCCCACATCCTCCAATGCATTCTCCCCTTATCCCTCAATGCGTTTCCACTATATCCCTTACGCATTTCCACATATCCCCCAATTAATTCCCTGCATACTACCCCATAATGTTCCCACCATATTCCCAAATGCATTATCACATTTGCCCAATGCATTACTACCATATCTCCCAATATATTTCCACCTCACATAGCACCTAATGCATTCCCTGCATATCCCCAAATGCATTCTCACATTATCCTCAGTACATTACCACTTCAGCTGCCAATGCAGCCCAACCATATTCCCCAATGCAATGTCACCTTATTCCTCAAATCATTTTCATCTTATCCATCAATGCCATATCCACGAATGAATTCCTTATCCCCAATGAATTCCCACCTTATCCCTTAATGCATTACCACCATATCTCCAATGCATTCCCATATTTCTTCCAAATGCATTCCCATCTCATACCCAATGCATTCCCACCTTATTATCCAGCTAATCACCAAATGCATTACACCTTACCCCTCAATATATTCCCACCTTATTCCCCACCTGAGCCACCAATGCATCCCCACCATATTCTCCAATGCATTGCCGCTATATCCCTCAATGCATTACCACTTTATCTCCTAATGCATTCCCACCTTTTCACAGACAGTAACTTCATTGCAGTATTAATGTAAACCTACTTGTGACAATAAAGATTATTATTATATCCCACTGTACATTCTCACCTTATCCCCAATGTATTCCCACCATATCTCCCAATGCATTCCCTGCATATCCCCCAATGCACTCTCTACTTATCCCCCAATGCATCACCACCTTATTTCCCAATGCAGTACTATCTTATCCCTCAATGCAATCCCACTTACCGCCCAATGCATTCCCTGCATGTCCCCCAATGCATTCTCCCCTTATCCACAATGCATTGCCACCTTATTCCTCAATGAATAACCACCGTATCCCCAATGCATTCCCCTGTTATTCCCAATGCATTCCCACCTTACCTGCTGATGCATTACCACCATAACGCCTGATGAATTCTCAACCTTATTCCGCAAAACATTACCACCATATCTCCCAATGCATTCCCACCTTATTCCAAATGCATTTCCACCTCATCCCAGTACAATCCCACATACTACCCAATTCACTGCCTGCATATCAACAATGCATTCTCACATTATGCCCATGTACATTACCATCTCAGCTGCTAATGTATCCCCACCATAATCCCCACCATTATCAACTGATGCAGTCCCACCTTATCCCCCAATGCATTCCTACCATATCTCTCAGTCGATTCTCAATCGCACTTCTGCAAAAAAATTCTAATCTGAAATCATTACTTTGACCATTTGAACTGATCGGCTGATCGGCTTACCCAGGAGAGCCCAGGAGATGAGCGCAAGTTTCTGTCACAGTCTCTGTTGGGTTTGAATCAGCAGAGTATTTATACTGGTCAGAGGCGTGAGAGTGTGCAAATTGGCACAGGATAATCTACACAGCCCTTGCCATTCTGAAAGACAACTCAATAAATTTCACATAATCAGCAATCTAAACTTCAAGGGCTGTATGAAGTTTAGAAATGTTGCAACAATGAAGAGTGATTTATAATGACAATATATTATAGCCCAATTCACAATTCCAGTTCTTGATGAACGTTAGAGATGATAATGCAACTAAACAATAGGCTGTTTGCTTTTCAACTCTTCAGAGAAGTAATCAGTCTCTGAGATTTTTAACAAATGACCCTGGTTAAATGCCATTTATTGTTAAGCTTTTTTGTATTCATTCATGGGATGGGTGCTTCATTGGCTCAGCCCATTCCTAATTGCTCCTGAGAAGCTGGTGGTGAGCTGCCTTCTTGAACCTCTACAGTTCAAATAGCGTAGGTACACCCATAGGGTAATAACATGATCGGTACTCAAGTAACTCATGCACCGTAGTATTACAAATCATCAACTAATGGAATTAAAGTTTGCTTAGTTCAAAATCAAACATTTCCAGGACAGGAAAGGCATGTGCAGAAGCGATACTGTCCCATCTACATCCCTTTACACTGTCCCTATCAAACACTCCCAGGACAAGTACAGCATGGGGTTAGATACAGAGTAAAGCTCCCTTTACACTGCTCCCATAACACACTCCCAGGACAGATACAGCATGGAGTTAGATATAGAGTAAAGCTCCCTCCACAGTGTCCCCACCAAACACTCACAGGACAGATACAGCACGGGGTTAGCTATAGAGTAAAGCTCCCTCTAAACTGTCTCCCTCAATCACTCCTGGGACAGGTCCGGCACCTGATTAGTTACACTGCTCCCATAACACACTCCCAGGACAGATACAGCATGGAGTTAGATATAGAGTAAAGCTCCCTCCACACTGTCCCCATCAAACACTCCCAGGACAGGTGCAGCACGGGGTTAGATACAGAGTAAATCTCCCTCTACACTGTCCCCATCAAACACTCCCAGGACAGGTGCAGCACGGGGTTAGATACAGAGTAAAGATCCCTCTACACTGTCCCCATCAAACACTGCCCGGGCAGGTACATCACAGGGTTAGATACAGAGTAAAGCTCCCTCTACACTGTCCCCATAACACACTCCCAGGACAGGTACAGCATGGGGTTGGGGGGAAAAAGACAGAAAGTAGAAATTCGTCGGCAGAGTCAGAGGCCTCTCGGGGCTCAATGGTGGAAAAGATGGCTGACGCAGCCTCTCGCACTCCGGCCACTCCACAACAGCCGAGATGCTTACGAGCACCTTGGCGTCAGAGTTTTGACAAAAAAACTGGCAGATTGTGTTGGGAGACCTCTGCAAATCTGAATGGCTTTGTAGAGGGCCAATGAAAGAGTGAAGGCCCATGGAGCCACGATAATAGGCTTGGAGGTCGCCCTTTCAAGCATAGTGACCAGATTGCTTCACTGGAAACGGACATGTGTCTTGTGGCTGAAGTGAATAAAAGGCCAAGGTGAATGATTTGGAGAATCATTCTCAGAGGCCAAACGTCCGGATTGTGGGGCTGCCGGAGGGGATGGAAGACCCACAGTCTCCCACAGAGTATTTTGCCGAGAATTTCTAAAAGATGGTGGGGGACAGTGGATTCACATCCCCTCCTGAATTTGACCGGGCCCATCGTACACTCTGGCAGAAGCCTTGCCCTGAGGAACCACTGCGTGCGGTAATCAGGAAGTTTAATAACTTAAAAGAAAAGGAGCACGTCCAGAGATGGGCGAGGGAGCATCCTGACTACGAATGGGTAGGCCACACCATTTGGTTCTACCAAGATGTGGGAGCGAAGCTGGCGAGGAAGACGGCTACGTTCAACAAAGCCAAGGCCGCCGTGTACAAAAGTGGAATCCGGTTTTAGGTGGTGTACCCAATGTGGCTAAGAGTGATTTTTATGGGAAAGACCTGTTATTTTGATGTGCTGGGAGAGGCAAACTCCTTTGTAAAGAAACATGAGTGGGTGGGGTGTGATTGAGTTTTTTTGGGTATTGGAGTGGGCATGTTAAATTGTTGACTTGTTGAGTTTCCATAATGACTTAGACCAGGCCTTTGGGATAGAATCATAGAAATTACAGTGCAGAAGGAGGCCATTCGGCCCATTGATTCTGCATCGGCCCTTGGAAAGTGCACCCCACTTAAGCCCATCCCATCCCTGTAACCCCGTAACCCTACCTAACCTTTTTGGACACTTAGGGCAGTTTAGAATGGCCAATCCACCTAACCTGCACAACTTTGGACTGTGGGAGGACACCGGAGTACCCGGAGGAAACCCACGCGGACACGGGGAGAACGAGCAGACTCCGCACAGACAGTGACCCAGCCGGGAATTGAACCTGGAACCCTGGAGCTGTGAAGCAACTGTGCTAACCACTGTTATACCGTGCTGCCCCAGGCCAATTAGAATATAAGTTCCCTGATTAGTGGCCCAATCAGGGAACCTGGTTCTCGGTATATACCAGCGAGTGCAGATAGCAAGCTGAATGCACCTAGTTGTTCAGCTATTGGGTTTATAAATAAAAGGAATTCTGGTGACGGGACTTCTGTGGACTTATTACAGTCGTGTTGAGGAAAACGGAATGACCCGAAGAATCTGCTCGTCAGCAGCTTCTGCTTATTGAGGGTAAGCCACTGAGAGGCAAAAAGCCTTTATTCGGAAAGTTGGACTCTTTTGGCCCTGCAGTGGAAGGCTGGGCCCAATATGCAGAGCGGATGAAGTACTTCTTTAGAGAAAACAATATAATTCCGGATGAAAAGCAATGGGTCATTCTGCTGACCGCGTGTGGGCCAGCAGCCTTTGCCATTATGCACAGTCTCACTTTTCCAGAGGCACCGGACACAAACACTTTCCAGGAATTGACGGACTTAGTAAGAGAGTGCAGTGACCCTCAGCCATCTCTGATCCTGCGAAGGTACCAGTTTTGCTCAGCATCCTGAGATACGGGGGAGTCAGTCACTAATTTTTTAACAAGATTAAGGCGATTAGCAGAGGCTTGCGAATTCGGCCTGACACTAAATGAGACGCTCCGAGACTGGTTGGTGTGCGGAATAAATGATTTAGCAATACAGAAACGTCTGTTAGCAGAGGCCGAGCTGGATTGCAAACAAGCATTGCAGCTGGCATGGTCCTTAGAAAAAGCAGTGAGCGGAGCACATGAGTTACAGGGTACTCCAATGGAGGTGAAACTGGGTTAAGGGACTATTGCTGGGGGATAGGCAACTGTATAGCCACCCTCGGGAATGACTCGGATACAAAGGAACCCATGCCCATTTGCAGAACCGCTCCCAAGCAAGGGAAAATTAGGACCAGACAGACGGCAGCCCCTGCAGCCTTCTGCCCAGCAAGATATTGTAGCTGTTACCAGAAATTGGAGCCAGAGAGTAGAAAGACACCAAGAGGCCCAATGCAGGGGCCACGACAACACTCGCCGAGAAAGCCAATTCAACACAGGTGAAAAGGTATGGATCAGAAATTATGAGATAAATGTGGGAAAACATGTAGTAAAAAAGCACCTGGACCAGCTGTAGGTCTCAGATTTGTTTCCTCCCCCAGACCTGGCTCAGACCAGCATACTAGGACCCTGGAGAGTTCTCCCTGACAGACTATTCACGCCCCTCAGGCACCACTGGTGAGGACATCGGACTCGGAAATGGACACCATGGGTAACGCCGCGGCTGTCCCACTGCCGCCGGAGGAAGGGGGCGAACCGCCCCTCAGGCGCTCTCATCGGAAAAGATGGGCACCTCGCCATTATACCCTCACTACGCGGAGGCCGGAGTGGAGGATCCAGACCCGGCACAGAAACGAAGAAGGAGACCCATGAGTCACGCGGACACGGGGGCTCCTCGGACTTTGGAGGGCAGGGGTGTAATGACTTCGACCAGGCCTTTGAGATTGGCTAATTAGAATACGAGTTCCCTTATTGGTGGCCCAATCAGGGAATCCCTTTCTGTGTGTATAACAGGGAGTGTCAGATCCTCTGCACTCCCGGTGTAGACAGAAAGCTGAATGCATCTGGTTGTTCAGCTGTTGGTTTTGTAAACAAAAGGAATTCTGGCAAAGGGACTTCTGCCTCTGTGGACTTATTACACTTTCCATGTTCATGTTTGCACTTTCTGTTCTTGTTGGGGTTGATGTTTTACTGTTAGGGCATATGTTTTGGGTTTATTTTTATGTGGGGTTCTGTTCTAGTTGTTATGTAAATATATAGCTCCCTGTTGGGGTACAATGTTTTAAGGAGTTTTTATACTTTGCTTTGTAATCATTTTTCTTCACTCTAGTTGGGAGCTGCCCTGCTCAGCGAAGAGTTAGCTAATGGAAGCTGTGTTGAGTGAAAGACGGCAGCTCATTATAATAGTTCCGTTTTCGATAATGAGCGTAGAGTTCTTGTTTTATTTAGGTTTAGGTTCATTAGATGTAGGCTTTAGTTGCTTATATTCATATTACAGTCATCTGTATGCGTATTTGGGTATGGCGGTATCTGAGGGTGAGGACGAGGGGGGAGACAGGGATGGGGTTTGCTGACAGTGACTGCAGATTTTTCTTTGTTTGGTCTTGTTAGTGGGTTTGGTGGCCACCTTGGGTGGGCCTGGTTGCTGCACCTTCTATGTATCTGTTGCATTATGCCTCTGGATTGAGGGGGTGTGGGAGGCCCAAAGTGTGTTTGGTCACCTGGAATGTCAGGGAGTTGAATGGCCCAGTGGAAAGGTCACCTTAAGAGTTTAAATGCTGATGTGGTCTTTCTGCAGGGGACTCACTTGTGGGTCATAGACAAACAAGGTTGTGGAAGGGGTGGGTGGGACACGTTACTCATTTGGGCTTTGACGGTAAGGCCCGGGATGCAGCGGTATTAATTTACAGTGCAGAAGGAGGACATTCAGCCCATCGAGTCTGCACCAGCTCTTGGAAAGAGCACCTACTTAAGCCCATGCCTCTACCCTCACCCAGTAACCCCACCTCACATTTTGGACACTAAGGGCAATTTATCATGGCCAATCCACCTAACCTGAACGGGCGGTATTCTCCGCTCCCGATAAAAATCGGGATGGCCGTCGTGAAATCGGCCAAGCTTCACGACGGCCCATACGGCCCCGCTCCCGAGCTATTCACGCCCCGGAAATGGGCTAGGAGCGGGGCCACGGGTGTCACACGTCAAATGACATGAAAAGGCTGCGACTCCCCAATGACGCTGCTCCGCGCCGTAAAAAGGCGCGAGGAGCCCCCCTCTCTCTCCCTCCCTCTCTCCTTCTCCCCCCACCCTCTCTCTCTCTCTCTCTCTCTCTCTCTCTCCTCTCTCTCTCTCTCTCCCTCCCTCTCTCTCCCCTCCTTCTCCTTCTTCCCCCCCCTTCTCCTTCTCCCTCCCCTTCTTCTTCCCCCCACTCTCTCTCTCTCTCTCCCTCCCTGTCTCCTTCTCCCCCCTTCTCCCCCCACCCTCTCTCTCTCTCTCTCTCTCTCTCTCCCTCCCTCACTCCCCCCCCCTTCTCCTTCTTCCCCCCCCCTTCTCCTTCTCCCTCCCCTTCTTCTTCCCCCCACTCTCTCCCCCCCCCCCCCCCCCAACTGTTCGCTGTGTTCTCCGGGACGCCAGCCCCGGTTTGCTCACAGTCCGGCGGTCCACTCACCTCCTCGTCAGCCACGTCGACTGGCTGACGAATTTGAAAAGCAGATGTGTCAGCCGGCGTACTCAACTTGCGTGCCGACGTCGGGACTTCGGCCCATCTGGGCCGGAGAATAGCGGGAGGCCGGTTTTGGCCGTTTCGGGCAATTTGATGGGGTTATTCACGGGAAAGGTGGTCGGAAAAATTTGCGTGTTGGGGAGAATAGCGGGAGCGTGTCGGACCGGCGTCGCAGGAAAAACGGCCGTCCCGCTATTCTCCGCACCGGTGTGGGGTCGGAGAATTCCGCCCCTCATCTTTGGACTGTGGGGGAAACCAGAGCACCCGGAGGAAACCCACCCAGACACTGGGAGGATGTGCAGACTCTGCACAGACAGTGACCCAAGCCGGGAAACGAACCTGGGACACTGGAGCTGTGAAGCAACTGTGCTAACCACTGTGCCACCGTGCTGCCCCACATTTTGTTGATTTGTTACTAGATTCAGCTCCCTCCTAGTGTCCGCCATGGAGGTTAGGTGCAACATTATTAGCGGACAAGAGATTTTGTGAACGTATGTCCACCACCATTAGGGAATACATTAAATTTAAAACAAGTAAATCTATCTTGCCTTTTACACTGTGACAAGCCCTTAAGGTGGTTATCAAGGGGGAGATAATTTCCTACAAAGTGCACATGGTAAAGACAGCAAGAGTGGAGTGGCAGAGGCTGGTGGAAGCCGTCCTTGAGGTGAACCATCCGGACTCACTAACCTCAACCCCGGAATTGTTGACAAGTAGGAAAACGTTGCAGACACAATTTGAACTAAAGTCAATGGATAGGGCGGAGGGACACTTGTGACACTCGGGAAGGGGAGAGGTCTAGAAATACGGGGAGAAGGCCAGTCGCCTCTTAGCTCACCAGCTGAGGCAACAGACGGCTTTCCTGGGAGATCATACAGGCTTGATCAGTAGCCTGGTTCCAGCCCCTCCTCCGGTTAATGGGGCTTTTAAAATGTTATATCAGGTTCTCCAAAGATTGGAGCCTCCGGCTGAGGGTTCAGTCATGACAGATTTTTTGGATAGATTATCCATTCCCAGTTGTGGAAGCAGAGAGGTGGGAGGAGTTGGAATCCTCGTTTAGCCAGAGGAAATTCTGAAATGGATGGGGTTGATTCAGACTGGTAAAGCTCCTGGCCCTGATGGCTTCTCCATTAAATTTTACAAGAGGTTATCGGAGCAATTGGTACTTCTAATTCTAGATATCTCTAATTATTCATTATCCCTGGGTTCATTGCCCCCTACCCTTGCGCAGGCCTATATCGTCTTGATCCTGAAGAAAGATCCAACAGAGTGTGGGTCGCATTGACCTATTTCACTTTTAAATGCAGATGTTATGGTACTTGCCAAAGTGCTGGCACTGTGGTTGGAGCCCTGCCTCCCAGATAGGCTTTGTTCGGGGTCATCAATTTTCTTTTTTTTTTAAATAATTTTTATTGAAAGAGTTTTTCCATACAAACATTTACCCCTACTAATTTTTAAATTATTTACAACACAATCCCTCTAGGCAAATGTCCCCCCACGACCCTTGCTGCCCCCCCTCCCCTCCCCCCCTCCCCCCCCCCCCCCCCCCCCCCCGGGTTGCTGCTGCCACGACCCCGAACGTCTATCTCTGATCTAAAAAGTCAAGGAAAGGTTGCCACCGCCTGGCGAATCCCTGTACCGACCCTCTCAGGGCAAATTTGATCCTTTCTAGCTGAATATAGCTAGCCATATCGTTAATCCAAGTTTCAACGCTTGGAGGCCTCGCGTCCTTCCATTGAATTAATATCCTTCGTCGAGCCACTAGGGACGCAAAGGCCAGTATTCCGGCCTCCCTAGCCTCCTGTACCCCCGGTTCTACCCCGACCCCAAAGATCGCAAGCCCCCATCCTGGTTTGACCCTGGACCCCACCACCTTCGACACCGTCCTTGCCACCCCCTTCCAGAACCCTTCCAGCACCGGACATGCCCAGAACATATGCACATGGTTCGCTGGGCTTCCCAGACATCTGACACACCTGTCCTCACCCCCAAAGAACCGGCTCATCCTTGTCCCCGTCATGTGAGCTCTATGCAGCACCTTAAATTGAATGAGGCTCAGTCTCGCACACGAGGAGGAAGAGTTGACCTTCTCCAGTGCATCCGCCCACGTCCCGTCTTCTATCTGCTCTCCCAGCTCCCCTTCCCACTTGGCTTTCAGCTCCTCCCCTGATGCTGCTTCCGCCTCCTGCATTATCTTGTAGATGTCTGATATCTTCCCCCCTCCGACCCAGACCCCCGAGAGCACCCTATCACTCGCCCCCTTACTGGGGAGCAGGGGAAACCCCTCCACCTGCCGCCTAGCAAATGCCTTCACTTGTAGATATCTGAACATGTTTCCCGGGGGGAGCTCAAACTTCTCCTCCAGCCCTCCCAGGCTCGCAAACCTCCCCTCTATAAACAGGTCCTTCAGCTGCCGTATGCCCACCCTGTACCAGCTCTGAAATCCCCCGTCGATGTTCCCCGGGATGAATCTATGGTTCCCTCTTATTGGCGCCGCCAACAGACCTCCCATTTCCCCCGTATGTCGCCTCCACTGCCCCCATATCTTGAGGGTGGCCGCCACCACCGGGCTCGTGGTGTACCTCGTGGGGGGGAGCGGCCATGGTGCCGTTACTAGGGCCCCCAGGCTTGTGTTGCCACAGGACGCCCTCTCCATTCGTTTCCAAGCTGCCCCCTCCCCTTCCATCATCCACTTGCGCACCATTGACACATTTGCCGCCCAGTAGTACCCCGAGAGATTGGGGAGTGCCAGCCCTCCACTGTCCCTACTCCGCTCCAAAAAGACCCTCCTCACCCTTGGGGTGCCATGCGCCCACACGTAGCTCATGATGCTACTCGTCACCTTTTTGAAGAAGGCCCTAGGGAGGAAGATGGGCAAGCACTGAAATAAAAACAAGAACCTTGGGAGGACCGTCATTTTGATTGACTGCACCCTCCCCGCCAGCGACAACGGTACCATGTCCCACCTCTTAAATTCCTCCTCCATCTGTTCCACCAGCCTGGAAAAGTTCAACTTGTGGAGGGTCCCCCAGTTCCTTGCCACCTGCACCCCTAAGTACCTAAAGCTCTTTCCTGCTCGCTTGAAGGGGAGTCTCCCAATACCCTCTCCCTGGTCCCCCGGGTGTATCACAAAAACCTCGCTTTTGCCCAAATTTAGTTTGTACCCCGAAAAGTCCCCAAACTCTGCTAATAGTTCCATTATCTCCGGCATTCCCCCTTCTGGGTCTGCCACGTACAGCAGTAGATCATCCGCATACAGCGATACTCGATGTTCCTCCCCTCCCCTAGTCAGTCCTCTCCACCCCCCTGAACCCCTCAGTGCCATCGCCAACGGTTCAATCGCCAGTGCGAAAAGTAGGGGGGATAGGGGACATCCCTGCCTGGTCCCTCGATGGAGCCCGAAATACTCCGACCTCCTCCCGTTTGTCACTACACTCGCCGTCGGGGCCGAGTAGAGCAACTTCACCCACTTAATAAACCCTTCCCCAAACCCAAACCGTTCCAACGTCTCCCACAGGTACTCCCACTCCACCCTATCGAATGCCTTCTCCGCGTCCAGCGCTACCACTATCTCAGCCTCCCCCTCCACTGCCGGCATCATAATTACATTCAGCAATCTCCGCACGTTCGTGTTGAGCTGCCGCCCCTTCACGAACCCCGTCTGGTCCTCATGGATTACCCCTGGCACACAATCCTCTATTCTAGCTGCCAGGATCTTTGCCAGCAACTTGGCATCCACGTTCAGAAGCGAGATAGGCCTGTAGGACCCGCACTGCACGGGGTCTTTATCCCGCTTCAATATCAGGGAGATCAGAGCCTGCGACATTGTCGGGGGCAGAACCCCCCCCTCTCGCGCCTCATTAAAGGCTCGTACCAGTACCGGTCCCACCAAGTCCACATTTTTCTTATAGAATTCCACCGGGAACCCATCTGGCCCCGGCGCCTTCCCCGCTTGCATCTGACCTATTCCCTTGACTAGCTCCTCTAGCCCTATTGGCGCCCCCAGCCCTTCTACCAGCCCCTCCTGGACCCTTGGGAACCTCAATTTGTTTAGGAAGTCCTCCATTCCCCCTCTCCTCGTCGGCGGCTCAGACCAATACAACTCCTTGTAAAAATCCCTGAAGACCCCGTTCACTTCTTGCCCCTTCTGCACTACCTTCCCGCCCCTCTCCTTCACTCCCCCAATCTCCCTAGCCGCATCTCGTTTGCGAAGCTGGTGTGCCAGCATCCTGCTCGCCTTTTCCCCATACTCATAGACCGCGCCCTGTGCCCTTCTCCACTGCGTCTCTGCCTTCCTGGTGGTCAGCAGGTCGAACTTGACCTGCAGGCTGCGCCGTTCTCCCAGCAGCCCCTCCTCTGGTGCCTCCGCATATCTCCTATCCACTTCCAATAGCTCCCCCACCAGCCTCTCCCTCTCCTGCCTCTCCTTTCTTTCTCTGTGCGCCCTTATGGAGATCAGCTCTCCCCTGATCACTGCCTTCAGGGCCTCCCAGACCATCCCCACCTGCACCTCACCCGTGTCATTCAAGTCCAGATAGTTCTCAATGCTCTTCCGGACCCTTTTACACACCTCGTCGTCCGCTAACAGCCCCACATCCAGCCGCCACAGCGGGCGCTGGTCCCGCGCCTCCCCCATTTCCACATCCACCCAATGCGGTGCATGATCAGAGATCGCAATGGCCGAGTACTCAGCTTCCCGTACCCTCGGGATCAGCCCCCTGCTCAACACGAAGAAATCGATTCTGGAGTACACTCTATGGACGTGGGAGAAAAAGGAATACTCCCTCGCCCTCGGCCTACCAAACCTCCATGGGTCTACTCCTCCCATCTGCTCCATGTACCCCCTCAGCACTTCTGCCGCTGCCGGCCTCCTATTGGTCCTTGAGCTCGATCTGTCTAGCCCGGGGTCCAGCACTGTGTTAAAGTCCCCCCCCATGATCAAGCCCCCTGCCCCCAGTCCCGGAATGAGGCCCAATAGGCGCCTCATAAAACCCGCGTCATCCCAGTTCGGGGCATATACGTTGACCATCACCACTTTCTCCCCCCTGCAGCTTACCCTTCACCATCACATACCTACCCTCCTTATCCGCCACCACCTCCTCCGCCACGAACGACACCCTCTTTCCCACCAGAATCGCCACCCCCCGGTTCTTTGCGTCCAATCCAGAGTGGAACACCTGTCCCACCCACCCCCTTCTCAGGCGAACCTGGTCCACTACCTTCAAATGGGTCTCCTGTAACATTGCTACATCAGCCTTCAGTCCCTTCAGGTGTGAGAATACCCTTGATCTCTTGACCGGCCCATTCAACCCCCTCACGTTCCAAGTGATCAGCCGGGTCGCGGGACGACCCGCCCCCTTCCCCTGCCGATTAGCCATGTCCTGTTCCCTGCTCGCCCCGGGTCGACCTTCCCCTTCTGACCCGCTCCCCATGGCGATGTCCCCCTCCCCCCACCTCTCCAGTCCTCCACTTCCCGTTTCTGGTCTTTTCAGCAGCAACCCGGTGTCCCTCCCTAACCCCCCCCCCCCCCCCCCCCCCCCCAGGCTAGGACCCCTCCTAGCCGCGATGTACCCTCCATCGTACTCCCGTAAGTCAGCTGGTTCACGCTGACCCGGCTGCTCCTGCCACACTCCGACTCCCCCCGGCTCGGGGGGGGGGCCTCCCCCCCCCTTGCCACTCCTCCCTGGCCCCGCTCCAGCGCGGGAAAGGTCGCCATTGCTAGCCACGCCCCGCACTCCTCCCCTCCCCCCTCCTCTGCCCCGCGCGCGGGAAAACAGAGGAAAGCCCGCGCTTTCGCCCTGCCACACCCCACCCCGCCATCTTCAGTTCCACCCCCGTCCCCGCCCATGCCTGTAAAGAACCCCCCCTAGGAGCCCATATCCCCGATCTGCTCTCCCCCCCGTCCCACCTCCCCAACTTAACATTATAAATAACAGATAAATAACAAATAACAATGTACTTAACAGTCGCCCTCTACCAAACAGCATAAATAACCATAAATAACCATGAATAACCACAATAACAATAACTAAGGGAAGTTGGCAAAGGGGGAAAAAACATCAGAAGAAAAACCACAGCAAGAGTTCAAAATCCAAACAAAGAATTCAGCTGAAAGTACCCGAGCGGCTACGGCCGCCAAGTATCCCCTGGGTCTAATTCGAGTCCAGTTTCTCTTCCTGTACAAAGGCCCACGCCTCCTCTGGGGACTCAAAATAGTGGTGTTGGTTCCTGTAGGTGACCCACAAGCGCGCTGGCTGCAGCATTCCGAACCTGATCCGTTTTGCATGTAGCACCGCCTTCGTCCGGTTGTACCGGGCCCGCCGCTTTGCCACCTCCGCACTCCAGTCCTGGTAGACCCTCACCGTCGAATTCTCCCACTTGCTGCTCCTTTCCCTCTTGGCCCACTCCAGCACTCTCTCACGGTCGCTGAGTCGCTGGAACCGCACCAGCACCGCCCTCGGGGGCTCATTTGCTCTTGGCCTCCTAGCCATGACCCTGTAGGCCTCTTCCAGCTCCAGGGGCGAAGGGACGGCCCCTGCCCCCATCAGGGAGCTCAGCATTTCTGCTACATATCCCGGGAGGTCTGACCCCTCCAGGCCTTCTGCCAGGCCCAAGATCCTCAGGTTCTTCCGCCTCATTCGGGTATCCAGCTCCTCAAAACGGCTCTGCCATTTCAGGTGGAGTGCCTCGTGCACCTCTACCTTTCCCACGAGGACCGTGGCCTCCTCCTCCCTCACAGTCATCTCCTGTTGCAGCTCCCGAATCGACGCCTCTTGGGTCGCCTGGGCTCCCATCAGCCTGGTGGTCGTCGCATTCATTGACTCCAAGAGCTCCATTTTCAGCTCCGTAAAGAAGCGCAGGAGAGCGGCCTGCTGCTCCTCCGCCCATTTCCTCCATTCCTCGGGTGCGCCACCGGCCGCCATTTTGGTCTTCTTCCCCCGCTTTTTTTTGGGAGCTGCTGTTGCTTTCTTTACCACCCCACTCCGGGTACCGACCATAAAGTTGGTCTGGTTCTCTTCAGGGAGCCTTCCCCCACCGGGATTTGTCCTTACAGCGCCGTTGGGGCCCTCCAATCGGCCTGAAAACACCTTTGTAGCTGGAGCAGCCAAACGTGCGACTTAGCTGGTCATAGCCGCAACCGGAAGTCGGGGTCATCAATTTTCAGCCAGTATACGTTGTCTGCTCCTCGGTACCCGAACCAGAGGTGATTGTTTCCATAGATGCTGAAAAGACATTGATAGAGTGCAGTGAGAATATCTCTTTGAGATTCTTGGGAGATTTGGATTTGGACAAAAGTTTATTTGTTTATTGTATAGGGACCCCACTGATTGTATTCACACAAATGCTATGAATTCTGGCCACTTTCCACTGAATGGGGGCACGTGCTTTGGCAATAGAACCACTCGCTATAGCGCTGACATCTTCTGTTAAAGATAAATCGGGGAGGGTGGAGCATAGAGTGTCCTTGTACGTGGATGACCTGCTTCTTTATATTACAGATCCAGTATCCACTATGGATGGGATAAAGAAATTGCTTTGGAGCTTTGGCTCCTTCTCTGGGTACAAGTTGAACTTGGGTAAGAGTGAATACTTCCCGGCTAACCCCCTGGGCAGGAGAACCAATTAGAGGACGTTACCTTTTCACCACGCCAGAACTAACTTTCATGATCTGGGTATCCAGGTGACCCATGATTGTGCCTCACTCCATATACTAAATTATACTAGTCAGGTTAATGGTGTCAAATCTGACCTTCAGAAGTGGGACAATCTTCCTGTCCTTGGCAGGCAGGGTCCAGACATTAAAATGAATGAGCTCCCCAACGTCTCCCCACTTTTCTCCCCAAGTCCTTCTTTGTGAAAGTTCATAAGTCAGTGTCCTCATTTATTTGGGTGGATAAAACTCCAAGTATCCACAGGGAGACAGACAATCAGGAGGCTTGGCTCGACCCAATTTATTCTTTTACAATTAGGCAGCCAACATTCAGAAGGTATTGTTGTGGTTCAGTGATACGGGTTCCATATGGGACAAATGGAGGCGAGCTCCTGCAAGGTTTCTAGCCTTGGTGCAATAGTAACCACATTGTTGCCTTTCTCTATGGTGTGATTTTCCCTGAATCCGGTAGTGGTGTCTATCCTGAGAATTTGCAATCAGTTCAGGCAGCATTTTAAGCTCCGTTCCCTGTCTTTGCTAGCACCCATCTGCAACAACCACCTTTTTCTGCCATCGGGTTTGGACATTTAGGTCATGGGAGGGGAAGGGCTTGGAGAGGTTTGGCGACCTGTTTCTGGAGGGAAGGTTTGCCAACTTTAAGGAGTTGTTGGAGAAATTCCAACTCCATGGTTCCAATCTGTTTCGGTACTTTAAGATTCACGATTTTTTTTGTGCAATGCTTTTCCCTCTTTCCCCTTGGTACCACCCTCCTCCCAGTTAAAGAGGATTTTGTCTTTGGGGGGAGTATTTTGTGCATACACAGCCAGATCCTATTAGCGCAATCGGCTGTGTTGAATGAGGTAAAGGTGAAATGGGTCCCATTCTGAACGATGAGTTATGGAGCGAGGCTCTTCACAGGGTAACTCCACGTCCTCTTGTTCTCGGTTTAGTCTGATCCAATTCAAGGTGGTGCACAGGTATATCTGACCAAGGTAAGGACGAGTGGGTTTTTCTCTGGTGTGAGAGGTGTTCTCGGGGCTAGCTAACCACATTCATCTGTTCTGATGTGGTCCTGAGCTAATATGCTTTTGGGTCTCTTTCGTCAACACCTTGTCGGAGATACTCAATGTTGATTTGGAGGTTTGTCCACTGGTGGCCTTTTTCAGAGTATTGGTCTCGCTGTGCTGCTGACGGGGGTGAAGGCTTCACTACGGTGATAGCCCGGAGATTAATTCTATTTGGGTGGAGATCTCCTACTCCACCTTGTGCCTAGGCTTGGTTGGGTGACCTCATGTCATTCGTACATTTGGAGAAGGTCAAGTACACTGTTAGAGGGTTGGGAGAAGGGTTCTACCTACGATGGCAGACATTCATTTCCGTTTTTAAAGAGCTAGTCACCGTTTAGTTTTTAGGGTTAGTGCATTTTCTTGTGTATCTTGTTATGTGTTTATTGTGTAACTGGTTGGTTCTTTTGTACAATTTTGTTTTTTATGAAAATTTTTAATAAACATACATAAAAAAAACAAAATAAAGCTCCCTTTACAACGTCCCAATCAAACACTCCCAAGACACGTACAGCACGGGGTCCGATACAGGGTGGAGATCGCTCTGCACTGTCCCCATCAAACATTCCCAGGACAGGTACAGCACAGTTAGATACAGAGTGCAGCTCCCTCTACACTGTCCCATTCAAACACTCCCAGGACAGGTACAGCACAGTTGGATACAGAGTGCAGCTCCACCTTCACTGTCCCCTTCAAATACTCCGAGGACAGTAATGATTTGGAGTAAAATGTAATTGGTCTGATTAGTAAGTTTTTGGACAACACAAAGATGGGTGGAATTGCGGATAGCGATGAGGACTGTCAGAGGATACAGCAGGACTTAGGTCGTTTGGAGACTTGGGCGGCGAGATGGCAGATGGATTTTAATCTGGACAAATGTGAGGTAATGCATTTTGGAAGGTCTGATACAGGTAGGGAATATACAGTGAATGGTAGAACCCGCAAGAGTATTGACAGTCAGAGAGATCTTGATGTACAGGTCTACAGGTTACTGAAAGGGGCAACACAGGTGGAGAAGGTAGTCAAGAAGGCATTTGGCATGCTTGCCTTCATTGGCCGGGCATTGAGTATAAAAATTGGCAAGTCATGTTGCAGCAGTATGGAGAGCGTCAGCTATGTGGAGAGGTTGAATAAACTTGCTTTGTTCTCACTGGAACGAAGAAGGTTGAGAGGCGACCTGATAGAGGTCTACAAGATTATGAGGGGCATAGACAGAGTGGATAGTCAGAGGCTTTTCCCCAGGGTAGAGGGGTCAATTACTAGGGGGCATAGGTTTAAGGTGCGAGGGGCAAGGTTTAGAGGCGATGTATGAGGCAAGTTTTTTACACAGAGGATAGTGGGTGCCTGGAACTCACTGCCGGAGGAGGTGGCGGAAGCAGGGACGATAGTGACATTTAAGGGGCATCTTGATAAATACATGAATAGAATGGGAATAGAGACCCAGGAAGTGTATAGATTGTAGTTTAGTTGGGCAGCATGGTCGGCACAGGCTTGGAGGGCTGAAGGGCCTGTTCCTGTGCTGTACTTTTCTTTGTTCTTATCAGAGTCACAGTGAGTATCAGAGTCACAGTGAGTATCAGTGTCACAGTGAGAGTATCAGAGTCACAGAGAGAATATCAGAGTCACAGTGAGAGTATCAGAGCCACTGTGAGTATCAGTCACTGTGAGTATCAGAGCCACAGTGGGAGTATCAGAGTCACAGTGAGAGTATCAGAGCTATTGTGAGTATCAGAGCCACAGTGAGAGTATCAGAGTCACAGTGAGAGTATCAGAGTCACAGTGAGAGTATCAGAGCCACAGTGGGAGTATCAGAGCCACAGTGAGAGTATCAGAGTCACAGTGATTATCAGAGCCACAGTGAGAGTATCAGAGTCACAGTGAGAGTATCAGAGCCACAGTGGGAGTATCAGAGCTATTGTGAGTATCAGAGCCACAGTGAGAGTATCAGAGCCACAGTGAGAGTATCAGAGTCACAGTGAGAGTATCAGAGCCGCTGCTCAGAGCCACAGTGAGTGTATCAGAGCCGCTGCTCAGAGTCACAGTGAGTGTATCAGAGCCGCTGCTCAGAGTCACAGTGAGTGTATCAGAGTCTCTGCTCAGAGCCACAGTGAGTGTATCGGAGCCTCTGCTCAGAGTCACAGTGAGTGTATCAGAGCCTCTGCTCAGAGTCACAGTGAGTATCAGAGCCACAGTGAGAGTATCAGAGCCTCTGCTCAGAGCCACAGTGAGTGTATCAGAGCCTCTGCTCAGAGCCACAGTGAGTATCAGAGCCACAGTGAGAGTATCAGAGTCACAGTGAGAGTATCAGAGCCTCTGCTCAGAGCCACAGTGAGTGTATCAGAGCCGCTGCTCAGAGCCACAATGAGTGTATCAGAGTCACAGTGAGTGTATCAGAGTCACAGTGAGTGTATCAGAGTCACAGTGAGTGTATCAGAGTCACAGTGAGTGTATCAGAACCGCTGCTCAGAGTCACAGTGAGTGTATCAGAGTTACAGTGAGTGTATCAGAGCCACAGTATCAGAGCCACAGTATCAGAGTCACAGTATCAGAGTTACAGTGAGTGTATCAGAGCCACAGTATCAGAGTCACAGTGAGTGTATCAGAGCCGCTGCTCAGAGCCACAATGAGTGTATCAGAGCCTCTGCTCAGAGCCACAGAGTGTATCAGAGCCGCTGCTCAGAGCCACAATGAGTGTATTCGAGACACAGTGAGTGTATCAGAGCTACAGTGAGTGTATCAGAGCCTCTGCTCAGAGCCACAGTGAGAGTATCAGAGCCTCTGGTCAGAGCCACAGTGAGTATCAGAGCCACAGTGAGTGTATCAGAGCCTCTGCTCAGAGCCACAGTGAGTGTATCAGAGCCTCTGCTCAGAGCCACAGTGAGTATTAGAGGCACAGTGAGAGTATCAGAGCCACAGTGCGTGTATCAGAGCCTCTGCTCAGAGCCACAGTGAGTGTATCAGAGCCTCTGCTCAGAGCCACAGTGAGTGTATCAGAGTCACAGTGAGTGTATCAGAACCGCTGCTCAGAGCCACAGTGAGTGTATCAGAGTCACAGTGAGTGTATCAGAACCGCTGCTCAGAGTCACAGTGAGTGTATCAGAGCCTCTGCTCAGAGTCACAGTGAGTGTATCAGAGCCGCTGCTCAGAGTCACAGAGTGTATCAGAGCCACAGTGAGTGTATCAGAGCCTCTGCTCAGAGCCACAGTGAGTGTATCAGAGCCTCTGCTCAGAGCCACAGTGAGTATTAGAGGCACAGTGAGAGTATCAGAGCCTCTGCTCAGAGCCACAGTGAGTGTATCAGAGCCGCTGCTCAGAGCCACAGTGAGTATTAGAGGCACAGTGGGAGTATCAGAGTCACAGTGAGAGTATCAGAGTCACAGTGAGAGTATCAGAGCCACAGTGAGTGTATCAGAGTCACTGTGAGAGTATCAGAGTCACTGTGAGAGTATCAGAGTCACAGTGGGAGTATCAGAGTCACAGTGAGAGTATCAGAGTCACAGTGAGAGTATCAGAGCCACAGTGGGAGTATCAGAGCTATTGTGAGCATCAGAGCCACAGTGGGAGTATCAGAGTCACAGTGAGAGTATCAGAGCCTCTGCTCAGAGCCACAGTGAGTATTAGAGGCACAGTGAGAGTATCAGAGCCACAGTGAGAGTATCAGAGCCACAGTGAGTGTATCAGAGCCACAGTGAGTGTATCAGAGCCTCTGCTCAGAGCCACAGTGAGTGTATCAGAGCCTCTGCTCAGAGCCACAGTGAGTGTATCAGAGCCACAGTGAGTGTATCAGAGCCACAATGAGTGTATCAGAGCCACAATGAGTGTATCAGAGCCGCTGCTCAGAGTCACAGTGAGTGTATCAGAGCCTCTGCTCAGAGTCACAGTGAGTGTATCAGAACCGCTGCGCAGAGTCACAGTGAGTGTATCAGAGTTACAGTGAGTGTATCAGAGCCACAGTATCAGAGCCACAGTATCAGAGTCACAGTATCAGAGTTACAGTGAGTGTATCAGAGCCACAGTATCAGAGTCACAGTGAGTGTATCAGAGCCGCTGCTCAGAGCCACAGTGAGAGTATCAGAACCGCTGCTCAGAGTCACAGAGTGTATCAGAGCCACAATGAGTGTATCAGAGCCGCTGCTCAGAGCCACAATGAGTGTATTCGAGACACAGTGAGTGTATCAGAGCTACAGTGAGTGTATCAGAGCCTCTGCTCAGAGCCACAGTGAGAGTATCAGAGCCTCTGGTCAGAGCCACAGTGAGTGTATCAGAGCCTCTGCTCAGAGCCACAGTGAGTATTAGAGGCACAGTGAGAGTATCAGAGCCACAGTGAGTGTATCAGAGCCTCTGCTCAGAGCCACAGTGAGTGTATCAGAGCCGCTGCTCAGAGTCACAGTGAGTGTATCAGAGTCACAGTGAGTGTATCAGAACCGCTGCTCAGAGTCACAGTGAGTGTATCAGAGCCTCTGCTCAGAGTCACAGTGAGTGTATCAGAGCC
Source organism: Scyliorhinus canicula (assembly GCF_902713615.1). NCBI lineage: Eukaryota > Metazoa > Chordata > Chondrichthyes > Carcharhiniformes > Scyliorhinidae > Scyliorhinus > Scyliorhinus canicula. The sequence goes on along the minus strand of NC_052163.1, from coordinate 66,925,132 downwards.
GCTGCTCAGAGTCACAGTGAGTGTATCAGAGCCTCTGCTCAGAGTCACAGTGAGTGTATCAGAGCCGCTGCTCAGAGTCACAGAGTGTATCAGAGCCACAGTGAGTGTATCAGAGCCTCTGCTCAGAGCCACAGTGAGTGTATCAGAGCCTCTGCTCAGAGTCACAGTGAGTGTATCAGAGCCACAGTGAGTGTATCAGAGCCTCTGCTCAGAGCCACAGTGAGTGTATCAGAGCCTCTGCTCAGAGCCACAGTGAGTATTAGAGGCACAGTGAGAGTATCAGAGCCTCTGCTCAGAGCCACAGTGAGTGTATCAGAGCCGCTGCTCAGAGCCACAGTGAGTATTAGAGGCACAGTGGGAGTATCAGAGTCACAGTGAGAGTATCAGAGTCACAGTGAGAGTATCAGAGCCACAGTGAGAGTATCAGAGTCACTGTGAGAGTATCAGAGTCACTGTGAGAGTATCAGAGCCACAGTGGGAGTATCAGAGTCACAGTGAGAGTATCAGAGTCACAGTGAGAGTATCAGAGCCACAGTGGGAGTATCAGAGCTATTGTGAGCATCAGAGCCACAGTGGGAGTATCAGAGTCACAGTGAGAGTATCAGAGCCTCTGCTCAGAGCCACAGTGAGTATTAGAGGCACAGTGAGAGTATCAGAGCCACAGTGAGAGTATCAGAGCCTCTGCTCAGAGCCACAGTGAGAGTATCAGAGTCACAGAGTGTATCAGAGTCTCTGCTCAGAGCCACAGTGAGAGTATCAGAGCCACAGTGAGTGTATCAGAGCCACAGTGAGTGTATCAGAGCCTCTGCTCAGAGCCACAGTGAGTGTATCAGAGCCTCTGCTCAGAGTCACAGTGAGTGTATCAGAGCCTCTGCTCAGAGTCACAGTGAGTATCAGAGCCTCTGCTCAGAGCCACAGTGAGTGTATCAGAGCCTCTGCTCAGAGTCACAGAGTGTATCAGAGCCACAGTGAGTGTATCAGAGCCTCTGCTCAGAGTCACAGTGAGAGTATCAGAGCCACAGTGAGTGTATCAGAGCCGCTGCTCAGAGTCACAGTGAGTGTATCAGAGTCACAGTGAGTGTATCAGAGCCGCTGCTCAGAGTCACAGTGAGTGTATCAGAGCCTCTGCTCAGAGCCACAGTGAGTGTATCAGAGCCTCTGCTCAGAGTCACAGAGTGTATCAGAGCCACAGTGAGTGTATCAGAGCCTCTGCTCAGAGTCACAGTGAGTGTATCAGAGCCACAGTGAGTGTATCAGAGCCGCTGCTCAGAGCCACAGTGAGTGTATCAGAGCCTCTGCTCAGAGTCACAGTGAGTGTATCAGAGCCACAGTGAGTGTATCAGAGTCACAGTGAGTGTATCAGAGCCGCTGCTCAGAGCCACAGTGAGTGTATCAGAGTCTCTGCTCAGAGCCACAATGAGTGTATCAGAGCCACAGTGAGAGTATCAGAGCCTCTGCTCAGAGCCACAGTGAGTGTATCAGAGCCACAGTGAGTGTATCAGAGCCTCTGCTCAGAGTCACAGTGAGTGTATCAGAGCCACAGTGAGTGTATCAGAGCCGCTGCTCAGAGTCACAGTGAGTGTATCAGAGCCTCTGCTCAGAGTCACAGAGTGTATCAGAGCCACAGTGAGTGTATCAGAGCCGCTACTCAGAGTCACAGTGAGTGTATCAGAGCCGCTGCTCAGAGTCACAGTGAGTGTATCAGAGTCTCTGCTCAGAGCCACAGTGAGAGTATCAGAGCCACAGTGAGTGTATCAGAGCCTCTGCTTAGAGTCACAGTGAGTATCAGAGCCACAGTGAGAGTATCAGAGCCTCTGCTCAGAGCCACAGTGAGTGTATCAGAGCCTCTGCTCAGAGTCACAGTGAGTGTATCAGAGTCACAGTGAGTGTATCAGAACCGCTGCTCAGAGTCACAGTGAGTGTATCAGAGTTACAGTGAGTGTATCAGAGCCTCTGCTCAGAGCCACAGTGAGTGTATCAGAGTTACAGTGAGTGATCAGAGCCACAGTATCAGAGTCATAGTGAGTGTATCAGAGCCACAATGAGTGTATCAGAGCCTCTGCTCAGAGCCACAGAGTGTATCAGAGCCGCTGCTCAGAGCCACAATGAGTGTATTCGAGACACAGTGAGTGTATCAGAGCTACAGTGAGTGTATCAGAGCCTCTGCTCAGAGCCACAGTGAGAGTATCAGAGCCTCTGGTCAGAGCCACAGTGAGTATCAGAGCCACAGTGAGTGTATCAGAGCCTCTGCTCAGAGTCACAGTGAGTGTATCAGAGCCTCTGCTCAGAGCCACAGTGAGTGTATCAGAGCCTCTGCTCAGAGCCACAGTGAGTATCAGAGTCACAGTGAGAGTATCAGAGCCACAGTGCGTGTATCAGAGCCGCTGCTCAGAGTCACAGTGAGTGTATCAGAGTAACAGTGAGTGTATCAGAACCGCTGCTCAGAGTAACAGTGAGTGTATCAGAGCCTCTGCTCAGAGTCACAGTGAGTGTATCAGAGTCACAGAGTGTATCAGAGCCGCTGCTCAGAGTCACAGTGAGTGTATCAGAGCCGCTGCTCAGAGTCACAGTGTATCAGAGCCACAGTGAGAGTATCAGAGCCACAGTGAGTGTATCAGAGCCTCTGCTCAGAGCCACAGTGAGTGTATCAGAGCCTCTGCTCAGAGCCACAGTGAGTGTATCAGAGCCACAGTGAGTGTATCAGAGCCTCTGCTCAGAGCCACAGTGAGTGTATCAGAGCCACAGTGAGTGTATCAGAGCCGCTGCTCAGAGCCACAGTGAGTATTAGAGGCACAGTGGGAGTATCAGAGCCACAGTGAGTGTATCAGAGCCTCTGCTCAGAGCCACAGTGAGTGTATCAGAGTCACAGTGAGTGTATCAGAGCCGCTGCTCAGAGTCACAGTGAGTGTATCAGAGCCTCTGCTCAGAGCCACAGTGAGTGTATCAGAGCCGCTGCTCAGAGCCACAGTGAGTATTAGAGGCACAGTGGGAGTATCAGAGCCACAGTGAGTGTATCAGAGCCTCTGCTCAGAGCCACAGTGAGTGTATCAGAGTCACAGTGAGTGTATCAGAGCCGCTGCTCAGAGTCACAGTGAGTGTATCAGAGCCTCTGCTCAGAGCCACAGTGAGTATTAGAGGCACAGTGAGAGTATCAGAGCCACAGTGAGTGTATCAGAGCCTCTGCTCAGAGCCACAGTGAGAGTATCAGAGCCACAGTGAGTGTATCAGAGCCTCTGCTCAGAGCCACAGTGAGAGTATCAGAGCCACAGTGTGTGTATCAGAGCCTCTGCTCAGAGTCACAGTGAGTGTATCAGAGCCACAGTGTGTGTATCAGAGCCTCTGCTCAGAGCCACAGTGAGTATTAGAGTCACAGTGAGAGTATCAGAGCCACAGTGAGAGTATCAGAGCCACAGTGAGTGTATCAGAGCCTCTGCTCAGAGCCACAGTGAGTATTAGAGGCACAGTGAGAGTATCAGAGCCACAGTGAGTGTATCAGAGCCTCTGCTCAGAGCCACAGTGAGTGTATCAGAGTCACAGTGAGTGTATCAGAACCGCTGCTCAGAGCCACAGTGAGTGTATCAGAGTCACAGTGAGTGTATCAGAGCCGCTGCTCAGAGTCACAGTGAGTGTATCAGAGCCTCTGCTCAGAGCCACAGTGAGTATTAGAGGCACAGTGAGAGTATCAGAGCCACAGTGAGTGTATCAGAGCCTCTGCTCAGAGCCACAGTGAGAGTATCAGAGCCACAGTGAGTGTATCAGAGCCTCTGCTCAGAGCCACAGTGAGAGTATCAGAGCCACAGTGTGTGTATCAGAGCCTCTGCTCAGAGTCACAGTGAGTGTATCAGAGCCACAGTGTGTGTATCAGAGCCTCTGCTCAGAGTCACAGTGAGTGTATCAGAGCCACAGTGAGTGTATCAGAGCCTCTGCTCAGAGCCACAGTGAGTATTAGATCTGCAGTCACTGCTCCGGGAGCCCTCTCGCTGCTTCTGTGTAACTGACTCCCCCGATGTCTCCCAGGGATTTACAGTCGACGCAATGAGCGACAAGTATCACAAGGCAGCTCGGGATGGTTACCTGGATCTGCTGAAAGAGGCCAGCAAGAGGGATCTGAACTCGCCTGACGAGGATGGAATGACCCCCACTCTCTGGGCTGTTTACCATGGCAACCTGGAGGCACTGAGGCTGATAGTCAGCAGAGGGTAGGTGCTCATTGTGGCCGCGGGACATTCACTCGCCCCATGGTTCATCCTTATCGTTTCCTTCATCTCCCTCTGCCTCAAATAATCCCACAACAGGGCAGGAGACCGTTCGCCCCCTTTGTGGCTCTCCCAAATGTTTTACCCACTTAGTCCCACTCTCCCTGTTCTTCCCGCTCAGCCATCAGTAAACACCTTTCTGAAGCTGTGAGCGAGTGGTTTTCCTGCCCCGGTATATATTTTTCCTTTTCGCCGATTTAAAGTATTGGTGACCCTCTGTGAGGGGCATTCACAAAGCTACAGACCCCCCCTGCACCAAACTCACTGAGATACTGAACCCCGACAGAGGGGCTGCATTTCAGATGAGACATTAAAACCAAGACCCTACCTGTCTGTCCAGGTGGGTGCAAAAGATCCCATGGCGCAATTTAGAAAAGGAGGAAGTCAGTTTTCCCCGGTTTCCTGGCCAATATTTGTTCCTCAATTGACGGCAGGACAGACTGTGTCATTCTCACATTGCTGTTTGAGCTTGTTGCGTACAATTTCGACGACATGCTGGCTACTTTACAGCAGTGTATTTGAAAAGGAGAGATAGGGACAGTAAATAAATACACATTGCTGTCCTGATCCACACAGAAGGCTGGAAAGTGGTTTGATAATTGTTGTGAAAAATGTTATATAAATGTACATTTCTCTGTTTATTTATCCAATCCCTGTTTGAAAATTACTGTTGCTCTTTCAGATAGTGCATCCCAGATCACAACAAAACCAGCCCCCATGGACCCCTGGCTCTTTTGGCAATCTTCTTAATTTTGTGTCCTCTTGTTCTCGACCTTCCTGCCAGTGGAAACCATTTATCCTTATTTATTCTATCGAAAACCTTCAAGATTTCAAACACCTCCTAACAAACCTTCCCGTCATCTTCTCCACTTAAAAGAACAATCACAATTTTGCTGGCCGCGCTGTAGCAGATTAGCTAAATTAGTTGGGCGGCTGGTTTGCAATGTGAACACCATGGGTTCAATTCCTGTACCAGCTGAGGTTACCCATGAACCTTCTCAACCTTGCCCCTTGCCTGAGGTATGGTGACCCTCAGGATAAATCAGCACCAGTCAGCTTCCCCCTCAAAGAGGAAAGCAGCCTGTGGTGATATTTACATTTATGTAAGTGAATGTCCCACCACCTCATTTTGTTGTTTTTCAATTGAACTTATGTTTAAATTTAATGAGCGACTTTCAGACCTGTTCAAATGTGTCATTGCTGGAATACCCTGTCAGTTTACCTTGAAGAGAGGGTGAGGATAGTGATAGTCTTGTAGAGAGAGTGAGGACAGGGTTAGTCTATAGAGAGAGTGAGGACAGGGTCAGTCTGTAGAGAGAGTGAGGATAGGGTTAGTCTGTAGAGAGAGTGAGGACAGCGTTAGTCTGTAGAGAGTGAGGATAGGGTTAGTCTGTAGAGAGAGTGAGGATAGGGTTAGTCTGTAGAGAGAGTGAGGATAGGGTTAGTCTGTAGAGAGAGTGAGGACAGGGTTAGTCTGTAGAGAGAGTGAGGATAGGGTTAGTCTGTAGAGAGAGTGAGGACAGGGTTAGTCTGTAGAGAGAGTGAGGACAGGGTTAGTCTGTAGACAGAGTGAGGACAGGGTTAGTCTGTAGAGAGAGTGAGGACAGGGTTAGTCTGTAGAGAGAGTGAGGACAGGGTTAGTCTGTAGAGAGAGTGAGGATAGGGTTAGTCTGTAGAGAGTGAGGAGAGGGTTAGTCTGTAGAGAGAGTGAGGATAGGGTTAGTCTGTAGATAGAGTGAGGATCGGGTTAGTCTGTAGAGAGTGAGGATAGGGTTAGTCTGTAGAGAGAGTGAGGACAGGGTTAGTCTGTAGAGAGAGTGAGGATAGGGTTAGTCTGTAGAGAGAGTGAGGATAGGGTTAGTCTGTAGAGAGAGTGAGGACAGGGTTAGTCTGTAGAGAGAGTGAGGACAGGGTTAGTCTGTAGAGAGAGTGAGGACAGGGTTAGTCTGTAGAGAGTGAGGATAGGGTTAGTCTGTAGAGAGTGAGGACAGGGTTAGTCTGTAGAGAGTGAGGAGAGGGTTAGTCTGTAGAGAGAGTGAGGATAGGGTTAGTCTGTAGATAGAGTGAGGATCGGGTTAGTCTGTAGAGAGTGAGGATAGGGTTAGTCTGTAGAGAGAGTGAGGACAGGGTTAGTCTGTAGAGAGTGAGGATAGGGTTAGTCTGTAGAGAGAGTGAGGATAGGGTTAGTCTGTAGAGAGTGAGGATAGGGTTAGTCTGTAGAGAGAGTGAGGAGAGGGTTAGTCTGTAGAGAGAGTGAGGACAGGGTTAGTCTGTAGAGAGTGAGGATAGGGTTAGTCTGTAGAGAGTGAGGATAGGGTTAGTCTGTAGAGTGAGGACAGGGTTAGTCTGTAGAGAGAGTGAGGATAGGGTTAGTCTGTAGAGAGAGTGAGGATAGGGTTAGTCTGTAGAGAGAGTGAGGATAGGGTTAGTCTGTAGAGAGAGTGATGACAGGGTTAGTCTGTAGAGAGTGAGGATAGGGTTAGTCTGTAGAGAGAGTGAGGATAGGGTTAGTCTGTAGAGAGTGAGGATAGGGTTAGTCTGTAGATAGAGTGAGGATCGGGTTAGTCTGTAGAGAGTGAGGATAGGGTTAGTCTGTTGAGAATGAGGACAGGGTTAGTCTGTAGAGAGAATGAGGACAGGGTAAGTCTGTAGAGAGAATGAGGACAGGGTTAGTCTGTAGAGAGAGTGAGGACAGGGTTAGTCTGTAGAGAGAGAGAGTGAGGATAGGGTTAGTCTGTAGAGAGTGAGGACAGGGTTAGTCTGTAGAGAGAGTGAGGACAGGGTTAGTCTGTAGAGAGAGTGAGGACAGGGTTAGTCTGTAGAGAGAGTGAGGACAGGGTTAGTCTGTAGAGAGAGTGAGGACAGTGTTAGTCTGTAGAGAGTGAGGATAGGGTTAGTCTGTAGAGAGTGAGGACAGGGTTAGTCTGTAGAGAGAGTGAGGACAGGGTTAGTCTGTAGAGAGAGTGAGGATAGGGTTAGTCTGTAGATAGAGTGAGGATCGGGTTAGTCTGTAGAGAGTGAGGACAGGGTTAGTCTGTAGAGAGAGTGAGGAGAGGGTTAGTCTGTAGAGAGAGTGAGGACAGGGTTAGTCTGTAGAGAGTGAGGATAGGGTTAGTCTGTAGAGAGAGTGAGGATAGGGTTAGTCTGTAGAGAGTGAGGATAGGGTTAGTCTGTAGAGAGTGAGGAGAGGGTTAGTCTGTAGAGAGAGTGAGGACAGGGTTAGTCTGTAGAGAGAGTGAGGACAGGGTTAGTCTGTAGAGAGAGTGAGGACAGGGTTAGTCTGTAGAGAGAGTGAGGACAGGGTTAGTCTGTAGAGAGTGAGGATCGGGTTAGTCTGTAGAGAGTGAGGACAGGGTTAGTCTGTAGAGAGAGTGAGGACAGGGTTAGTCTGTAGAGAGAGTGAGGATAGGGTTAGTCTGTAGATAGAGTGAGGATCGGGTTAGTCTGTAGAGAGTGAGGATAGGGTTAGTCTGTAGAGAGAGTGAGGACAGGGTTAGTCTGTAGAGAGTGAGGATAGGGTTAGTCTGTAGAGAGAGTGAGGATAGGGTTAGTCTGTAGAGAGTGAGGATCGGGTTAGTCTGTAGAGAGTGAGGACAGGGTTAGTCTGTAGAGAGAGTGAGGAGAGGGTTAGTCTGTAGAGAGAGTGAGGATAGGGTTAGTCTGTAGAGAGAGTGAGGATAGGGTTAATCTGTAGAGAGAGTGAGGACAGGGTTAGTCTGAGAGAGAGTGAGGATAGGGTTAGTCTGTAGAGAGTGAGGATAGGGTTAGTCTGTAGAGAGTGAGGAGGGGGTTAGTCTGTAGAGAGAGTGAGGACAGGGTTAGTCTGTAGAGAGAGTGAGGATAGGGATAGTCTGTAGAGAGAGTGAGGATAGGGTTAGTCTGTAGAGAGTGAGGACAGCGTTAGTCTGTAGAGAGAGTGAGGATGGGGTTAATCTGTAGAGAGAGTGAGGATAGGGTTAGTCTGTAGAGAGTGAGGACAGGGTTAGTCTGTAGAGAGAGAGAGTGAGGACAGGGTTAGTCTGTAGAGAGAGTGAGGATAGGGTTAGTCTGTAGAGAGAGAGTGAGGACAGGGTTAGTCTGTAGAGAGAGTGAGGATAGGGTTAGTCTGTAGAGAGAGTGAGGAGAGGGTTAGTCTGTAGAGAGAGTGAGGATAGGGTTAGTCTGTAGAGAGAGTGAGGACAGGGTAAGTCTTGGAGAGAGAGTGAGGAGAGGGTTAGTCTTGGCTGTGATTCCAGTTATGCTCCAATAGTTTATTCGGGGCAACCAGGAAGGGCAAGGGCCTAGGGGTTACAAGGCCTCTGGAAACCCCCACCCTCAAAGCAGTCGATGACTTTGGAAGGCGAGTGGAGGGGTGACGGGAAGCGAGCGGGCAAATGGAAATGTTGGGAGAGGAGGTTATATGAGTGGAGGGGAGGGGAAAGGAACGGTAATCAATGTGAAATGGATCCCGAGCTGTATCTTTCTCATGAGATCTCCTTGGGATTTGCTTGGTAGCTATGGAGCCTTGCTTTGTATGAGGGAGATCCTTCGCTAATTTGAGCTCCTCTGTCACATGTGAACAGAGATAGTTTTGGAAAAGAAACAGCTGTAGAAAGAGCAGCTCTATTCAGGAGCTGGTTTCTCTGGCTTCTGCTCCCAGTTGTATCAGAGGCAGGACATGCCGATATGGGCCGTCTCAGTCTGATCAGACTGATAATTGAACCTGTGACCCTGTGTTGTGTGTTGGATCCCAGACCATGCTACACTTCGCTTTCTCCCAGTGCGAATGACAATCCGTGTCTCCTGATGCAGAGAGGCTCACACTGAAAGATTAATGATTGTGACATAATCTTTGTACGTTTACTGAGTGAGAACCAACAGCTAATTACTGAGAAACAGTACCCATGTAAATATTATATAACTCAGCCGGAACAGAGTGCAATGGGATCAGTAGTGCGATGGGCAAAATACTGGTCAAGATTGTGCTCAAAAATCCTGCTAGCCTTCAGTTATATTCTGTCGTAATCCCTATTTACTATATAATTCCGACACAGTGTTAATGGTGTCTTGGGGATCTGATGCCTGGTCTTAGCTTAATAATAATAATAATCTTTATTAGTGTCAAAGTGGGCGTACATTAACACTGCAATGAAGTTACTGCAAAAATCCCTAATTGGCACACTCTGGGACCTGTTCAGGTACACAGAGAGAGAATTCAGAACGTCCAATTTCCCTAACAGCGTGGGCGCAATTCTCCGCTCCCCAGGCCGGGTAGGAGAATCGCGGGAGTGCCGCTCTGGCACGCCCCGCGATACTCCCACTCCCCCCAAAATGGCTTGTCGCGATTTGCGACACACCGCTCGGAGAATCGCGGGTCGCTGTTTTTCATGGCGACCAGCGATTCTCCGGCCCGGATGGGCCGAGCGGCCTGCCATTCCCGACCTGTTCACGCCGGCGGCAACCACACCTGGTCGCTGCCGGTGTGAACAGCGCGCAAAAGGTGAGTTTGGGGCCTGTGGGGGGCGGAGAGGGGATTGAGCACCACGGCCATGCTCGGGAAAGGACTGGCCCGCGATCTGTGCACACTGATTGTCGGGCCGGCGTCGCCAAGAGACGCACTCTTTCCCCTCCGCAAGATCAAGCCGCCACATATTGCGGGGCAGCGGAGGGGAAGACGGCAACCTGCGCATGCGCGGCTGACGTCATTAGGCGCCGCCGGCCGCATCATTCTTGGCGCGCCACCTTGACCCAGTGTCAAGGCCCGGCGGCCGAAATTGAAAAAATGCTGCTCCTAGCCCACCGGGTGGGGAGAATAGGGGGCGAGGAGCAGCCTCCGATGCCGAAACACTCCGGGTTTCACGACAGCGTCAGCCGTTGCGGAGAATTCCGCCCCATGTCTTTCAGGACTTGTGGGAGGAAACCGGAGCACCCGGAGGAAACCCACAAAGAAATGGGGAGAACTTGCAGACTCCGCACAGACAGTTACTCAAGCCGGGAATTGAACCTGGGTCAATGGCGCTGCGAAGCAACAGTGCTAATCACTGTGCTTACCGTGCTGTCCTCTGCAGTCTCCTTACAGTTCACCCCCACCACCCAACTTTGTATCATCTGCGAAGTTGGAGATACTACATTTAGTTCCTTCACCCAAATCATTAATATATATTGTGAACACTTGGGGGCCCCAGCACAGATCCCGGCCCTACCCCATCATTTACTGCCTGCCAATAAAATACCCATTTATTCCAACTTTTTGTTTCCTGTCTGCTAACCAGCTGTCTATCTATCTCAACCCACTACCCGCAACCCCATGCGTTTTAACTTTATACAATAATTTGTGGAGTTTTACTCCCGAAATTCCTATTAAAAAGTTGGACTAATTCAATGTAGTGCAGGGGGCTTGCAGAGACCCAGAGTAAATCTCGCAGCTTTAGCTGTGGATACAGGCTCCCGCACTTCCGGTTCGGAGTCCACGCATGCAGGAGAGGGGTTACTGGGCAGGAGAGGGGTTACTGGGCAGGAGAGGGGTTACTGGGCAGGAGAGGAGTTACTGGGCAGGAGAGGGGTTACTGGGCAGGAGAGGGGTTACTGGGCAGGAGAGGGGTTACTGGGCAGGAGAGGAGTTACTGGGCAGGAGAGGGGTTACTGGCAGGAGAGGGGTTACTGGGCAGGAGAGGAGTTACTGGGCAGGAGAGGGGTTACTGGCAGGAGAGGGGTTACTGGGCAGGAGAGGGGTTACTGGGCAGGAGAGGGGTTACTGGCAGGAGAGGGGTTACTGGGCAGCAGAGGAGTTACTGGGCAAGAGAGAGGTTACTGGGCAGGAGAGGAGTTACTGGGCAGGAGAGGGGTTACTGGGCAGGAGAGGGGTTACTGGGCAGGAGAGGGGTTACTGGGCAGGAGAGGGGTTACTGGGCAGGAGAGGAGTTACTGGGCAGGAGAGGGGTTACTGGGCAGGAGAGGGGTTACTGGGCAGGAGAGGGGTTACTGGGCAGGAGAGGGGTTACTGGGCAGGAGAGGGGTTACTGGGCAGGAGAGGGGTTACTGGGCAGGAGAGGAGTTACAGGGCAGGAGAGGGGTTACTGGCAGGAGAGGGGTTACCGGCAAGAGAGGAGTTACTGGGCAAGAGAGGGATTACTGGGCAGGAGAGGGGTTACTGGCAGGAGGGGAGTTACTGGGCAGGAGAGGGGTTACTGGGCAGGAGAGGGGTTACTGGGCAGGAGAGGGGTTACTGGGCAGGAGAGGAGTTACTGGGCAGGAGAGGGGTTACTGGGCAGGAGAGGGGTTACTGGGCAGGAGAGGGGTTACTGGGCAGGAGAGGAGTTACTGGGCAGGAGAGGGGTTACTGGCAGGAGGGGAGTTACTGGGCAGGAGAGGGGTTACTGGGCAGGAGAGGGGTTACTGGGCAGGAGAGGGGTTACTGGGCAGGAGAGGGGTTACTGGGCAGGAGAGGGGTTACTGGGCAGGAGAGGAGTTACTGGGCAGGAGAGGGGTTACTGGGCAGGAGAGGGGTTACTGGGCAGGAGAGGGGTTACTGGGCAGGAGAGGAGTTACTGGGCAGGAGAGGGGTTACTGGCAGGAGGGGAGTTACTGGGCAGGAGAGGGGTTACTGGCAAGAGAGGAGTTACTGGGCAGGAGAGGGGTTACTGGCAAGAGAGGAGTTATTGGGCAGGAGAGGGGTTACTGGGCAGGAGAGGGGTTACTGGGCAGGAGAGGGGATACTGGGCAGGAGAGAGGTTACTGGGCAGGAGAGGGATTACTGGGCAGGAGAGGGGTTACTGGCAGGAGAGGGGTTACTGGGCAGCAGAGGAGTTACTGGGCAAGAGAGAGGTTACTGGGCAGGAGAGGAGTTACTGGGCAGGAGAGGGATTACTGGGCAGGAGAGGGGTTACTGGGCAGGAGAGGGGTTACTGGGCAGGAGAGGGGTTACTGGGCAAGAGAGAGGTTACTGGGCAGGAGAGGAGTTACTGGGCAGGAGAGGGGTTACTGGGCAGGAGAGGGGTTACTGGGCAGGAGAGGGGATACTGGGCAGGAGAGGAGTTACTGGGCAGGAGAGGGGTTACTGGGCAGGAGAGGGGTTACCGGGCAGGAGAGGGGATACTGGGCAGGAGAGGGGTTACTGGGCAGGAGAGGGGTTACTGGGCAGGAGAGGGGTTACTGGCAGGAGAGGGGTTACTGGGCAGCAGAGGAGTTACTGGGCAAGAGAGAGGTTACTGGGCAGGAGAGGAGTTACTGGGCAGGAGAGGGGTTACTGGGCAGGAGAGGAGTTACTGGGCAGGAGAGGGGTTACTGGGCAGGAGAGGGGTTACTGGGCAGGAGAGGGGTTACTGGGCAGGAGAGGGGTTACTGGGCAAGAGAGAGGTTACTGGGCAGGAGAGGAGTTACTGGGCAGGAGAGGGGTTACTGGGCAGGAGAGGGGTTACTGGGCAGCCGAGGAGTTACTGGGCAAGAGAGAGGTTACTGGGCAGGAGAGGGGTTACTGGGCAGGAGAGGGGTTACTGGGCAGGAGAGGGGTTACTGGGCAGGAGAGGGGTTACTGGGCAGGAGAGGGGTTACTGGGCAGGAGAGGAGTTACTGGGCAGGAGAGGAGTTACTGGGCAGGAGAGGGGTTACTGGCAGGAGAGAGGTTACTGGGCAAGAGAGAGGTTACGGGCAGGAGAGGGGCTACTGGGCAGGAGAGGGGTTACTGGGCAGGAGAGGGGTTACTGGGCAGGAGAGGGGTTACAGGGCAGGAGAGGGGTTACAGGGCAGGAGAGGGGTTACTGGGCAGGAGAGGGGTTACAGGGCAGGAGAGGGGTTACAGGGCAGGAGAGGGGTTACTGGGCAGGAGAGGGGTTACTGGGCAGGAGAGGCATTACTAGATTGGAAAGCAGTTATTTTCCATTATGTTGAGCCTTCATTGCCCCCTTTCGCTGTCCAGAAACCTACTCCATTAAAGATCGTTAGGGTGATCACGCCTCCCATTCCCATTCAATAACCAGTCCCTGGCCTGCTCCCAGCTGGTCAATAACTGATCATTAAGAGGTGGATGGATTAAAACAAAATGGGTCCTGACCCGACCAGCTGCTCTGCTTAACTTATTAATTAAGCTGAAGATCTACAGCTTGTCTGATCCCATTCGCTATCTCATTAGAGTCAGGGCTATAACTCATGTTACAGGCAGTCCTCTCCAGTCCCAGTTATTGGAGACATTCAACCACTTTCCATCATTCTGTAATTGAATGTGAACCGTTCTGCAGCTGTCCGATGTTGTTGTTGATTTGCTGTGACAGTTTAATTGGGAGCATCGCACTCCGACCTTTAGCCATTGCTGACAGTGATTGGGCAAGCTGTGCGAAGGTACTGGAAATAAATCATCAAAACAACTATCATTGCTCCACCATTGCCGATTGTGCCTTCAGCTGCCTGAGCCGCAAGCTGTGACATCCCCTCTACATCCCTCTCTCACTCTCTCTCTCTCTCCTCCTTTTAAATGCTTCTTAAAATCCCTTCTTTCAACTGTTCCGCTATCTCCGTCAAGCCTGTCCACCATCTGCAAGGTACAAGGCATAATTTGTGGATAAGCAATAAACCTTTTAGGACTGAGGTGAGGAGAAATTTCTTCACTCAGCGAGTGGTGAATTTGTGGAATTTATTACCACAGAAAGTAGCTAAGGCCAAAATGTTGTGTAATTTCAAAAAGGAATTAGATATTTTGTTTTAGAAAATATTTTATTGAAGCATTTGTAATTGTCACAGTTTAACACATTAGCATTTCTCAAACAACCGCGTGGGCCGACACCCACAATAATCCTAAAAAAAACAATGTCCCCTCCTGCCCCCGCCCTATTCCCTAACTACCCGTATACTGAGTTCCCTGTCCTTATCTAACACTGCCATGCCTCCTATTCTCTTCCCCCCCCCCCCCCCCGATTGCTGACGTTTAATTTTCTTTGAAGAAGACATTGCGGTGGCTCCCACTCTGGTCAGACGTTTGGACCGTTTCCCCCGATTTTCTACTGGACTTGAATTGTAAAACTGATGACAGAGGCAATTGTGTACTAAATTCCCACATCGGTGCATGGAGAGGAGGACTAGAAGTGCTCGCAAAGGCAGGAACAGAAAGACAGAGAAGGCTTGGGTTGAAGCTGCAGCGGGAGACAGCATGGCGGAGGACTGGACCTCTGGTTTCTCGACCCAGCGGTCGACGGAGCAGCTGATGCAAGTCATTCAGGAAGGCTTTGCTAAGCGATAATGGGCTGCTTGGACCCGATAGAAGAGTCGATTGAGCGGCCGGAGCTTAGATTGGACACCCAAGATCGGGCGATCCAGAAGGTGGAGAAGACGCTGGCTGAGCAGGAGGAACATCAAACTGCGGTGGAGGTGGGGATGCTGAGAGACCAGCAGAAGAAGCTCCTGGAGAAGGTGGAGGATCTAGAGAATAGGTCCCGCCGGCAGAACTTGAGAATCGTTGGGCTCCCGGAGGTGTCCGAAGGAGTCGACTCTGCGGCATACATCACAGATATGTTTGAGAAGCTGCTGGGGGATGGGGCATTCTCCCGACCCTTGGAGGTGGACAGCCCTCAAAGAGCACTCATGAGGAAGCCGCGAACGGGAGACCCCCCCAAGGGCAATGGTGGTGACATTCCACAGGTACCTGGATGTGATAGTCACCACTGTTGTATCTACCACATACGAGATGTAATACGGTGAAGCTCCTGTACTACAGGTACGGGGGTAGATCCCTGCCTGCTGGCTCTGCCTAGTAGGCGGAGTATAAATGTGTGTGCTCACCAAGCTGCAGCCATTTCAGCAGCAGCTGCAGGAGGCTACGCATCTCTGCTTAATAAAGCCTCGATTGCACTCTACTCTCATCTCGTCGTAATTGATAGTGCATCACTGCATAAGTAGCACATTCTACAGTGGGCCACGCAGACATGGAGCTGTAAGTGGGACGATAGTATCCTGCGGGTTTACCAAGACCTGAGTGTGAAGGTAGCCAGGAGAAGAGCAGGCTTCAACCAGATTAGGTCGATCCTTATTCAGATAGAGGTGAAGTTCGGACTGTTGTATCCGGCTGTTGTATCTGGGTCATGTACGAGGAACAGCACTTTTATTTCGAGTCACCTGAGGACGCGCTGGACTTTGTGAAAAGGAAGGACTGGTGGTGGACTGAGAACTTTTGAACTTTGCTGCTTTTTTTTCTTTTTGTTTCTCTGTTCTTTTTAAAAGAAAGTTTCTCATTTTTCGTTTTGTGGAAGCTATTTGTAATGCCTTCTGTATTGATTTGGGACCAGTGGCAGAGCTGAGTGAGTTAAGGTTTTCATTTGCACTGTTGGGGGATGGAGGTGTGCTTGTTTAGATCTTGGTGTTTTTCTGTCGGGCAATTGTGTGGGGATTGTTTGATGTTGGAGTATGTTTGTATGAGCAGGTGGTGGGGGGTGGGTGGGTGGGGGGGGGGGTGGGAAAGGAGCAATAGGTGGGAGACTAGCCGGTGCCAAGGATGGGGGCCATCAAGCTAGCTGGGCGGGCTAGCTCATGGAAGCGCAGTGGGGGGTGTGCATATGTTCGGTTTATCAAAGGAGTTGGGTTACAGAGTATTTTTACTGGGGGGGGAGGGGGGGGAAATGTTCTGCTGACGAGGGAGGGACTTTGCTAAGGGACAGAGAGGAGGTTGGGAGCGGTGGCTGCCTGGGGGCGGACCGGTGGAGCTGCGGAGCATGGGCTGGAGGCGGGCCCAAAAAAGGGAATGGCTGATCAGCGAAGGGGGGTGGGCAATGAGCCCCCCAACTAGGCTGATCACCTGGAATGTTCGAGGGTTAAATGGGCCGGTCAAGAGGGCACGTGTGTTCGTGCATCTTAGGGGACTGAAGGCTGACGTTGTAATGTTGCAGGAGGCGCACCTCAGAGTAGCTGACCAGATTAGATTGAGGAAAGGCTGGGTCAGTCAGGTTTTTCACTCGGGACTAGATTCAAAGACTAGAGGGGTCGCGATCCTGATCAATAAGCGGGTGGTGTTTGAGGCGGGTAGAATAGTCTCGGATGTGGGAGGTCAGTGGGAAACTGGAGGGGGTGCAGGTGGTATTAGTAAATGTGGATGTAGTGTACATGGATTTTAGTAAGGCATTTGATAAGGTTCCCCATTGTAGGCTTGTGCAGAAAGTAAGGAGGCATGGGGTAGTGGGAAATTTGGCCAGTTGGATAACAAACTGGCTAACCGATAGAAGACAGAGAGTGGTGGTGGATGGCAAATATTCAGCCTGGAGCCCAGTTACCAGTGGTGTACCGCAGGGATCAGCTCTGGGTCCTCTGCTGTTTGTGATTTTCATTAACGACTTGGATGAGGGAGTTGAAGGGTGAGTCAGTAAATTTGCAGATGATACGAAGATTGGTGGAGTTGTGGTAGTGAGGAGGGTTGTTATCGGCAGCAAAGAGACATAGATAGGATGCAGAGCTGGGCTGAGAAGTGGCAGATGGAGTTTATCCACCAGCAGAGAGGAGGACAGTTAATTGTTCCCACACCGTTAGCACGGTAGCATTGTGGATAGCACAATTGCTTCACAGCTCCAGGGTCCCGGGTTC
The DNA here is from genome assembly GCF_902713615.1 of Scyliorhinus canicula. NCBI lineage: Eukaryota > Metazoa > Chordata > Chondrichthyes > Carcharhiniformes > Scyliorhinidae > Scyliorhinus > Scyliorhinus canicula. The sequence goes on along the minus strand of NC_052163.1, from coordinate 66,908,342 downwards.
GATTCCCTGCTGGGTCACTGTCTGTGCGGAGTCTGCACGTTCTCCCCGTGTGTGTGTGGGTTTCCTCCGTGTGCGTGTGGGTTTCCTCCGTGTGCTCCGGTTTTCTCCCACAGTCCAAAGACGTGCAGGTTAGGTGCATTGACCACGCTAAATTGCCCTTAGTGTCCAAAAAGGTTAGTGGGAATTATTGGGTTATGGGGATAGGGTGGAGGTGAGGGCTTAAGTGGGTTGGTGCAGACTCGATGGGCCGAATGTCCTCCTTCTGCACTGTATGTTCTATGTTCTATCTATGCACCCCTTTCCGCCTAGTCGTCCAGGGGCAGGAACTATGTTTGTGGGGATCCATGTCCACTGCACGTCTGCGAGTAGGGGGGAGATCCCTGGAAGATCAGGTCAGATTCACTGCCAGAATTCATTGTGTAGATTTTGTTTTTCCACCCAAGATGTTAAATATGGCTGGGGTGGAAAATACTGAGGCAAATTGGGCTGATATGACACCAACCTGCCCAGTGAAGCTCTCTGCCCTTTGCTCAGGCGATTACTGGGTGGCTATCTCCAATCTCCAAAGACAGTTAATAAATGACAGGGTGAAACTGATTTACCATATAATTAATTTTATTTAAAGAGGACACATTTTTCTGGCTACATTTGACTCAATTAAGGGTGATTTATTGCTCAGCATGAGCTGGTCAGAATCATTCTTCAACCCGAGTCTCCTTTGGGGAGTGATTAATGTCAGAAATTGAATTATACTGTGTTATATATTACCCAGACAGCGGTGTATGAAACAGGCGAGATCTCGGTGAACACAATAGATTGAAAGGTCACACATACAATAAATTGTTACTTCCCAAAAACAATTTGCAGCCTTCTGCAAACACAGATGAAATTTTCATAGAGTCTAAAGAGAGAGCTCAAAAATTAGCTTCTAACATAAACCTCCAATCCAACACTCAACCCTCCGAACCTTGATAACAAACGTGACACTATTAATTGATCATTTCCTTACAATCACTGGGTTGAGACCCACTCAAGTAGAGTTCCCCTGATAGTGATGCTAACTGGGGTAGAGTTCCACAGTTTTGAAGGGGATAAACACTGTCAGAGGGTCAGCACTGAAGGAGTGCTGCATTGTCGGAGGGTCAGTACTGAGAGCGTGCTGCACTGTCAGAGGGTCAGTACTGAGGGAGTGCTGCACTGTCAGAGGGTCAGTACTGAGGGAGTGCTGCACTGTCAGAGGGTCAATACTGAGGGAGGGCTGCACTGCCAGAGGGTCAGTACTGAGGGTGTGCAGCACGTTAGGGTCAGTACTGAGGGCGTGCTGCACTGTCAGAGTCAGTATTGAGGCAGTGCTGCACTGTCAGAGGGTCAGCACTGAAGGAGTGCTGCATTGTCGGAGGGTCAGTACTGAGAGCGTGCTGCACTGTCAGAGGGTCAGTACTGAGGTAGTGCAGCACTGTCAGAAGGTCAGTACTGAGGGAGTGCCGCACTGTCACTGGGTCAATATTGAGGGAGTACTGCACACTCAGAGAGTTAGTATTGAGGGAGTGCTGCACTGTCAGAGGGTAATTACTGAGGGAGTACTGCACTGTCAGAGGGTAATTACTGAGGGAGTACTGCACTGTCAGAGGGTAATTACTGAGGGAGTACTGCACTGTCAGAGGGTAATTACTGAGGGAGTACTGCATTGTCAAAGGGTAATTACTGAGGGAGTACTGCACTGTCAGAGGGTAATTACTGAGGGAGTACTGCACTGTCAGAGGGTAATTACTGAGGGAGTACTGCACTGTCAGAGGGTAATTACTGAGGGAGTACTGCACTGTCAGAGGGTAATTACTGAGGGAGTACTGCACTGTCAGAGGGTAATTACTGAGGGAGTACTGCATTGTCAAAGGGTAATTACTGAGGGAGTACTGCACTGTCAGAGTGTAATTACTGAGGGAGTACTGCACTGTCAGAGGGTAATTACTGAGGGAGTACTGCACTGTCAGAGGGTAATTACTGAGGGAGTACTGCACTGTCAGAGGGTAATTACTGAGGGAGTACTGCATTGTCAAAGGGTAATTACTGAGGGAGTACTGCACTGTCAGAGGGTAATTACTGAGGGAGTACTGCACTGTCAGAGGGTAATTACTGAGGGAGTACTGCACTGTCAGAGGGTAATTACTGAGGGAGTACTGCACTGTCAAAGGGTCAGTACTGAAGGAGCACTGCACTGTCAGAGGGTCAGCACTGAAAGAGTGCTGCACTGTCAGAGGGTCAGTACTGAGAGAGTGCTGCACTGTCAGAGGGTCAGTACTGAGAGAGTGCTGCACTGTCAGAGGATCAATTCTGAGGGAGTGCTGCACTGTCAGGGTGATGCACGATCAATTACACAAAGGCGAGTGTTGGATGCAATCGAGCCTTTATTACACTAAGATGTGTGGCCTCCTACAGAGGGTCAGCACTGGGGGTGTTCTGCACTGCCTGAGGATCAATTCTGAGGGAGTGCTGCACTGTCAGGGGCCGGGATTCTCCCCTACCCGTTGAGCCGCCCCAAAGGTGCGGAAGTCTCTGTGTTCTTTGTTCTTTAGGGGCCAAGCACTCACATCGAGGGGCTAGGCCCATGCCGGAGAGGTTGGCGCTACGCCGGCTGGCGTGGAAGGCCTTTGACTATGCGAAGACGGAAGGAAAAGAGTGTCCCCACAGCACAGGCCCACCCGCCGATCGGTGAGCCCCGATCGCGGGCCAGGCCACCGTGGGGGTACCCCCCGGGGCGAGATCGCCCCGTGCCCCCCCCAGGACCACGGGACCCGCTCGTGCCACCTGCTCCCGTCGGTAAGGTAGGTGTTGTGATCCACGCCGGCGGGAACAGTATGACAGCGGCGGGAATTCGGCCCATTGCGAGCCAGAGAATCGCTGGGGGTGGGGGCCCACCAACCGGCGCAGAGCGATTCCCGCCCTTGCCGAATCTCCGGTGCCGGAGAATTTGGGACACGGCGGGGGCGAGATTTACGCCGGCCCCTGGTGATTCTCTGACCTGGCGGGGGGTCGGAGAATCCCGTCCCATTTCAGTACTGGGGGAGTGCCACACTGTCAGAGGGTCAGTACTGAGGGAGTGCCACACTGTTAGAGGGTCAGTACTGAGGGAGTGCCACTCTGTCAGAGGGTCAGTCCTGAGGGAGTGCTGCACTGTCAGAGGGTCAGTACTGAGGGAGTGCCACACTGTCAGAGGGTCAGTACTGAGGGAGTGCCATACTGTCAGAGGGTCAGTACTGAGGGAGTGCCACACTGTTAGAGGGTCAGTACTGAGGGAGTGCCACTCTGTCAGAGGGTCAGTACTGAGGGAGTGCCACACTGTTAGAGGGTCAGTACTGAGGGAGTGCCACTCTGTCAGAGGGTCAGTACTGAGGGAGCGCTGCACTGTCAGAGGATCAGTACTGAGGGAGTGCTGCACTGTCAGAGGGTCAGTACTGAGGGAGTGCTGCACTGTCAGAGGGTCAGTACTGAGGGAGTGCTGCACTGTCAGAGGGTCAGTACTGAGGGAGTGCCACTCTGTCAGAGGGTCAGTACTGAGGGAGTGCTGCACTGACAGAGGGACAGTACTGAGGGAGTGCCACAGTGTCAGAGGTTCAGTACTGAGGGAGTGCCGCACTTTCAGAGGGTCAGGACTGAGGGAGTGCTGCACTGTGAGAGGGTCAGTACTGAGGGACTGCTGCACTGTCAGAGGGTCAGTACTGAGGGAGTGCCCGCACTGACAGAGGGTCAGTACTGAGGGAGTGCCCGCACTGACAGAGGGTCAGTACTGAGGGAGTGCTGCACTGTCAGACGGTCAGTGCTGAGGGAGTGTTGCACTGTCTGAGGATCAGTTCCGAGGGAGTGCTGCACTGTCAGAGGGTCAGAACCAAGGTAGTGCTCTTCTGTCGGATGGTCAGTACTGAATGAGTACTGCACTGTCAGCGGGTTAGTACTGAGGGAGTGCTGCACTGTCAGAGGGTCAGTACTGAGGGAGTGCTGCACTGTCAGACGGTCAGTACTGAGGGAGTGCTGCACTGTCAGAGGGTCAGTACTGAGGGAGTGCTGCACTGTCAGAGGATCAGTTCTGAGGGAGTGCTGCACTGTCTGAGGATCAGTTCTGAGGGAGTGCTGCACTGTCAGAGGATCAGTTCTGAGGGAGTGCCACACTGTCAGAGGGCCAGTACGGAGGGACTGCTGCACTGTCAGCGGGTCAGTGCAGAGGGAGTGCTGCATTGTCAGAGGGTCAGTACTGAGGGAGTGCCACAGTGTCAGAGGTTCAGTACTGAGGGAGTGCCGCACTTTCAGAGGGTCAGGACTGAGGGAGTGCTGCACTGTGAGAGGGTCAGTACTGAGGGACTGCTGCACTGTCAGACGGTCAGTACTGAGGGAGTGCTGCACTGTCAGAGGGTCAGTACTGAGGGAGTGCTGCACTGTCAGAGGATCAGTTCTGAGGGAGTGCTGCACTGTCTGAGGATCAGTTCTGAGGGAGTGCTGCACTGTCAGAGGATCAGTTCTGAGGGAGTGCCACACTGTCAGAGGGTCAGTGCAGAGGGAGTGCTGCATTGTCAGAGGGTCAGTACTGAGGGAGTGCCACAGTGTCAGAGGTTCAGTACTGAGGGAGTGCCGCACTTTCAGAGGGTCAGGACTGAGGGAGTGCTGCACTGTGAGAGGGTCAGTACTGAGGGAGTGCTGCACTGTCAGAGGGTCAGGACTGAGGGAGTGCTGCACTGTGAGAGGGTCAGTACTGAGGGACTGCTGCACTGTCAGACGGTCAGTACTGAGGGAGTGCTGCACTGTCAGAGGGTCAGTACTGAGGGAGTGCTGCACTGTCAGAGGATCAGTTCTGAGGGAGTGCTGCACTGTCTGAGGATCAGTTCTGAGGGAGTGCTGCACTGTCAGAGGATCAGTTCTGAGGGAGTGCCACACTGTCAGAGGGTCAGTGCAGAGGGAGTGCTGCATTGTCAGAGGGTCAGTACTGAGGGAGTGCCACAGTGTCAGAGGTTCAGTACTGAGGGAGTGCCGCACTTTCAGAGGGTCAGGACTGAGGGAGTGCTGCACTGTGAGAGGGTCAGTACTGAGGGAGTGCTGCACTGTCAGAGGGTCAGTACTGAGGGAGTGCCCGCACTGACAGAGGGTCAGTACTGAGGGACTGCTGCACTGTCAGACGGTCAGTACTGAGGGAGTGTTGCACTGTCTGAGGATCAGTTCCGAGGGAGTGCTGCACTGTCAGAGGATCAGAACCAAGGTAGTGCTCTTCTGTCGGAGGGTCAGTACTGAAGGAGTACTGCACTGTCAGCGGGTTAGTACTGAGGGAGTGCTGCACTGTCAGAGGGTCAGTACTGAGGGAGTGCTGCACTGTCAGAGGTCAGTACTGAGGGAGTCCTGCCCTGTCAGAGGTTCAGTATTGAGGGAGTGCTGCACTGTCAGAGGTTCAGTATTGAGGGAGTGTTGCGCTAACAATTGCACACAGAAACACGAAACGGTACAAAGAGGCTTTATTACCGTGAGATGATATTCCCTCAACTGCAGCTCAGGAGATCTCATGGATATTTATACCGCTCCCTGTCGGCGGAGCTAGCTGGCAGGGGCTTACCGACAAACCTGTAATAGCAGGTACTATTGTACATCCCCTAATAGAGGCACACACATGAAATGAAATGAAATGAAAATTGCTTATTGTCACGAGTAGGCTTCAATGAAGTTACTGTGAAAAGCCCCTAGTCGCCACATTCCGGCGCCTGTCCGGGGAGGATACAGTGGTGGATTACCACATTCACCCCCTGTTAAGAATGAGTCCGACGTGGTGACGTGAAACTATAATACATAAGCAGTGATTTATTTACAGGGGGGGGGGGGGAGAAAAAAAATCAGGTGTCCATCTTGCAACCCGGTGCCCATCATAGGTTGAGTCTGACCGGTGGTTTGACGGTTCGTTGAGAGCGACGCAGCAGCGGTGGCGACGTCTGCACAGGTGGTGTCCACGGCATCGGTGGTGGCGGTGTTGGTGCTGGCCAGTGGCTGGACGACTCCGGGAGCGTGCCGAAATCTTCCATGTCCTCGAGTGTGGGTAGGGGAACGAGGGATGGACCTGGTGGGGCTGATGTCGGGGGCGCCGGGGAAAAGGAGGGTGGCGTGTGGGTGGGGAGGTGTGTGGGCGTGGGATCGGCACCCGAGGGAGCCAGGTCCCTGAGCGAGACTGTATCCTGGCGGCCGTCGGGGAACTCCACGTAGGCATACTGGGGGTTTGCGTGGAGCAGGCGTACCCTGTTCACCAGAGGGTCCGCCTTGTAGAGTCTGACATGCCTACGAAGTAGGACGGGCCTTGGAGCTGTGAGCCACGTCGGGAGCGACACCCTAGGGAAGGCAAAAACACGTTCATGGGGTGTACTGTTAGTAGCGGTGTACAGCAGTGACCGAACGGAATGGGGCGCGTCAGGGAGGACCTGCTGCCAGCGAGCGGCTGGGAGGTTCCTGGACCATCGGGCCAACTGGACGGCCCTCAATACCGTCCCGTTCTCCCTCTCTACCTGCCCATTTCCCCGGGGATTATAGCTGGTCGTCCTGCTGGAGGCGATACCCCTGCTGAGCAGGAACTGATGCAGCTCGTCGCCCATCAATGAGGATCCCCTGTCACTGTGAATATATTGTCAGGGAAACCGAACAGAGCGAATATGGAATCGATTGTGGGACCCACTGGGCGTAGTAAGAAAAGAACCCTAGGCATCATTTGAGAGCCTTGGGGCAGTGGGGGAGGGGAAGCTCCATGATGGGGTGCATGCAGTCGGGATCGGGCCCCACTAGTCCGTTTTGGACTACGTAGCCGAGGATGGGTAAGCGGTCTGTGCTGAATACACATTTCTCCCTGTTATAAGTGAGATTGAGGAGAGATGCGGTGTGGAGAAATTTGGCAAGGTTGGCGTCATGGTCCTGCTGGTCGTGGCCGCAGATGGTGACATTGTCTAAGTACGGAAACGTGGCCCGCAGTCCGTACCGGTCAACCATTCGGTCCATTTCTCGTTGAAAGACCGAGACCCCGTTAGTGACGCCGAAGGGAACCCTAAGGAATTGATAGAGGCGACCGTCCGCCTCGAAGGCAGTGTAGGGACGGTCCGATTTACGGATGGGGAGCTGGTGGTAGGTGGATTTCAGGTCAATAGTAGAGAAGACCCGGTACTGTGCAATCTGATTGACCATATCAGATATGCGAGGGACGGGGTACGCATCGAGCTGCGTGTACCGGTTGATGGTCTGGCTGTAGTCCACAACCATCCTGTGTTTCTCCCCAGTTTTAACCACTACCACCTGGGCTCTCCAGGGACTGTTGCTGGCCTTGATGATACCCTCCCGAAGCAGCCGCTGGACTTCGGACTTGATGAAGGTCTTATCCTGGGTGCTGTACCGTCTGCTCCTGGTGGCGACGGGCCTGCAATCTGCAGCCAGATTGGCAAAGAGAGAGGGAGGGTCAACTTTGAGGGTCGTGAGGCCGCAAATGGTGAGTGGGGGTAGGGGTCTACCGAATTTGAGGGTGAGGTTCTGGAGGTTACACTGGAAGTCCAGGCCCAGTAAAAGTGTTGCACAGAGGTTGGGGAGAACGTACAGGTGGAAACGGCTGAATTCCACACCTTGTACGGTGAGTCTGACCAGAGAGAAGCCCCGGATCGGGACAGAGAGGGATCCGGAGGCCAGGGAGATCCACTGGTTGGCGGGATGGACCGCGAGGGAGCAGCGGGTCAGTGCTGAGAGAGTGCTGCCCTGTCAGAGGGTCAGCACTGAGGGAGTGCTGCACTGTCTGAGGATCAGTTCTGAGGGAGTGCTGCACTGTCAGAGGATCAGCACTGAGGGAGTGCTGCACTGTCTGAGGATCAGTTCTGAGGGAGTGCTGCACTGTCAGAGGATCAGAACCAAGGTAGTGCTCTTCTGTCGGAGGGTCAGTACTGAAGGAGCACTGCACTGTCAGGGGGTCAGTACTGAGGGAGTGCTGCACTGTCAGAGGGTCAGTACTGAGGGAGTGCCGCACTGACAGAGGGTCAGTGCTGAGGGAGTGCTGCCCTGTCAGAGGGTCAGTACTGAGGGAGTTCTGCACGGTGAGAGGGTCAGTACTGAGGGAGTTCTGCTCTGTGAGAGGGTCAGTACTGAGGGAGTGCTGCACTGTGAGAGGGTCAGTACTGAGGGAGTTCTGCTCTGTGAGAGGGTCAGCACTGAGGGAGTGCTGCACTGCCAGCGAGTCAGCTTCTTGAAAAGCATTTAATTCGGAAGCGTGGACATGATGACATGATTTCAGCTGTGGTTATGTTAATGATGAGAGTAACAGATGGCACTTTTTATCTCACATGGGTTAGGTACTCAATCCCTTACTAACCCCTTAGCAGCCTTGGCAACACTCCATATGTATTGATATGTTCTCATGAGGCCCACATCTGGGGGAACCTGGCACAATGCCAGTGTGTCTTCTGTCGATGCCAAAAGCCAACACTCCAGCTGGTTACCTAACATCAAATATATCCTGCATGAAAAAGTTGTGTGCCAATATATTTTTGATATTAATATGATAATGGATATTAATAGAATAATACAGCATGGAAGAAGGCCATTTACCTGATCATGCCTTACTGAGAAGTCACCAAGAATTCACCCTGGCTCTTCCTACTTAGTTGGAAGATTTGTTGGGAGCGGAACTTGTGTCTGCAGGTGTACTGAGTCATGTTTATCAGGGAATGGATTCCGTTGCATTTGCAACCGGTGGATCGGATTCCTTGTCGAGCCTCTGAAACCCTACTCCGATCACTTATATTAAATTTCAAGTAACAATCATTCGATTGCTGTTGTTCCCGAGGGTAATACCTACACCAGGCGATCAGTGAGCTTACTAAATGGGGGTACCTCGCCCAATAGAAAGAGGCAAGCGACCAATCAGTTCCTGCTTTTGGTGGTCGTTGAGACATTTGTATCAAAGCTCAGCAGGATTTAACAATCAAATGAGAAAAATAGCAAGCTTTTAATCAAATTCTAATGAGCCGTTACCTGACTCTTTATGATACGTGTTCTTTGCTGATAGAAGAGCATTATTACAACTCAATGCTCAGCTTCTTGGGGATAAACACAAGATAAGGACAACCAGAATTAGCTTTCATTACCGACTGCCTAACAATGACTCTGATCTCTGATAGGTGCTGCCCTGCGTTCTACCAGAGGTATGACCGACCTTTTCTTTTGCTGGTTGACTTCCTCCCAATATATAGGTTAAATAATTAATGGATAAATGAAGGGTTACTGTGCAACATGAATTATTCATTTGTTAAAGGTTCCCAAGGTACTTGAGGAGGCTGGGAAGGCTTTCAATGGTCCATATTAAATGCCCAATGCCTATTTTGCAGGACATCGCCCAGACTGAAAAAAACAGAGAAGATTCAGTAAATCTGAATATACAGAAAGCATTTCTATCACACCTTTCCCGACCTCAGGATATTCCAAATGAAACACGGTCACTGGTGTAATGTGGAAGACACTGCAGCTAATTTGTGCACAAGATTCCTCAAACAATATGTTAAGGGATCAGATAATCTGCTTTGCTGCTGCAATCTATTCACCAACTCCATCCAGCTCCCTGGCAACAATCTGAGATTAAGCCAATCCTTTTGCAACCTTGATGTCCCATTTGACTGCGAGTGGAGGTTTTGACCTCTAAAACCACCTAATTTCCACCTCTACCACATTGCTCAACCTTATCCCCGTCTCTGCTGGGCCATTGGTGAATCCTTCATTCATGCCTTTTTCACCTTTACGCTCAACTATTCCAACACATTCCTGGCTGGTCTCACACTCTACCCTCTGTAAACATTGTGGTCATCCAAAACTCTGCTGCCCGTGTCTCCCACTACCTCCCACCTATCATCACCAACCCCCCCCCTCTCCCCCCCCACCCCCCCCCACCCCCCCACCCCCCCACCCCCCCCTCCACCCCCCCCCCCACCCCCCCCCCCCCCCCCCCCCCCCCCCCCATGCCCACTGACCCACATTGGCTCCTTGTCAAACAATATCCTGATTTTAAAGTTTTCATCCTGGTTTTCAAATCCCTCCATGGATTTGCCCCCTCCCTCTCCCTGTAATCTCCTTCAGCTCCACAACTCTCAGAGACATCTGCACTTGTCTGATTCCAGCCTCTTCAGCATTCCCGATTTTTGGTTGCTCCTTCAGATGCCTGGGCTCTGGAATTTCCTGCCTCCAGCTCTCCACATTGGTACCTCACCCTGCCACTTTAGGACACTCCTTAAAACCTGCCCCTTTTCCCAAGCTGTTGGTCACCAAACCCAATATCCCCTAATGGAACTTGGTGTTATAATGCTTTGGATCGTCTGCCATATCCCGAACATTGAAAACCCGCCCATCATACACTCGCACATTACACACCCGCCCATTACACAACTGTGGATTACACAATTGTGCACTTCACACTCGCCCATTACACACTTCCCCAATGCACATGCACCCAATACACACACGCCCATTACACATTCACCCATTACACTTTTGCCAAATGCACACCCATCCATTACACATAGAATAATATCATAACCCAGTAACCCTACCTAACCTTTTGGACACTACGGGGCAATTTAGCCTGGCCAATCCACCTAACCTACCATAGAACCATAGAATTTACAGTGCAGTGCTAGCACATCAGCTCAGGAAGAGGGAGGCGGCCAGGGAGATAGGAAGAGTGAAGGACAGAGGAGGAAGCATTGGTACTGGACCCAGCGGGGATGAATGGGGTGTTTAAGAAGTTTTACAGTCAGAGCTTATGAGTCGGAGCCCCCAGCTAGTGTGGAGGGAATGAGGCAGTTCTTGGAAAAGTTGAAGTTTCCGAAGGTGGAGGAAGAGTTGGTGGAGGGGCTGGGAGCCCCGATCAGGATTGAAGAAATGCTCGAGGGATTGGAGGCCATGCAGTCGGGCAAGGCCCCGGGACCGGACGGCTACCCAGTGGAAATTTACAAGAAGTTTTCTGGGATGCTGGGCCCGCTGCTGGAGAGGGCATTTAATGAGGCAAGGGAGTCGGGTGTTCTTCCCCCAACAGTATCACAGGCTTCAATTTCATTGATCCTGAAGCGGGAGCAGGATCCGGAGCAATGTGGGTCAAACAGACCAATCTCCCTATTAAATGTTGATGCCAAATTGCTGGCCAAAATCCTGGCCTCGAGGATAAAGGGCTGTGTCCCAGGGGTGATAGGGGAAGACCAGACAGGATTGTTAAGGGTAGGCAGTCAACGGCCAATGTTACAAGGCTCCTGAATATGATCATGATGCCCTCCGATGGAAGGGAAGCAGAGGTGGTGGTTGCTATGGATGCGGAGAAAGCCTTCGACTGGGTGGACTGGAATTATTTTTGGGAGGTCCTGGGACGGTTCGGATTTGGGCAGGGCTTCATTGACTGGGTTCAGTTGCTGTACCAGGCACCAGTGGCGGGCGTGCAGATGAAGCGGGTGAGCTCGGACTATTTTAGATTGCACCGAGGGACAAGGCAAGGATGTCCCCTCTCCCCACTGTTGTTTGCCCTGTCTATAGAGCCATTGGTGATGGCGCTGAGAGCGTCAAAGGAAAGGTATAGTCCGGGGGGTGTGGAACATAGGGGGCGGGATTCTCTCAGCCCGGGGCCGCCGTTGGGATAAAGCCGAGTCCCACCGGCGCTGTCCACACCTGCTGTCAGCCGGCGGGAACTCGGCGTCGAAGTGTCGGGGGGCGGCCTGTGGTGAGGAGGGGGAGTCCGACTCCAGGGGGGGCCTCCGATGTGGCCTGGCCAGCGATCTGGGTCCACTGATCGGCAGGCCGGCCTCTCTGGCTTGGCTGGGGTCCTTATTTCTGTGGGAGATGGAGGGGTGTGTTACGCGTTGAACCATGTTTATATCTGTACTTGTGTCTTTTATTATTATAAAACTATAAATGCCTTAATAAAATGTTTTTAAAAAAAACAAATTTGCAGTGCAGAATGAGGCCATTCGGCCCACAAGTCTGCACCGGCCCCTTAACCCAGTAACCCACCACCTAAACACCAAGGGCAATTCAGCATGGCCAATCCACCTAACCTGCACATATTTGGACTGTGGGAGGAAACTGGAGCATCCGGAGGAAACCCACGCAGACACCGGGAGAATGTGCAGACTCGAGGCTGGAATTGAACCCAGGTTCCTTGGGCTGTGAGGCAGCAGTGCTAACCACTGTGCCACCGTGCCGCCCCACATCTGCCCATTACACATACCGCCAATACAAACCTGTCTATCACACATTCACCCATTCCACACCTGTCCATTCCACACCTGTCCATTCCACACCTGTCCATTCCACACCTGTCCATTACACGCCTGCCCATTACACACCTGTCCATTACACGCCTGCCCATTACACGCCTATCCATTACACGCCTGCCCATTACACGCCTGTCCATTACACACCCGCCCAATACACACTTGCAGAATACACATCCCCATTACACACCCACCCAATACAGACGCGCCCATTACATGATTCTATTACACAGCTGCCTAATACACACCCACCTATCATACACTCAATCATTTCACACCTATCCATTTCAAACCCACCCATTATGCACTCCGCCATCACACACCTTACCATTACACACTCACCCATTGTATATCTGCCCATTACACACTTGCCCATTACACACGCGGCCATTATCTGCCCGGCCATTACACACCTGCCCATGGCACACCTCCCCATTACACTCTCCCATTATACACTGCCATTAAACATTCACCCATTGTCCCCCACTCATTGCACAGTCACCCATTACACACTCATGCAGAACATACATATGTCCATTTCACACCCGCCCAGTACACACCCGTCTATTACACACATGCCCATTATACACCCAAATGTGACATACCTGTCTAATACATACTTGATCATTGCACACCTACCCATTACACGCCCGCCAATTATACACTCGCACATTACACACACAAGCCCATTACAAACTCGCAGAATACACACCTCCATTATACACCCGCCTGATACACTACCGCCCACGACACACCCGCCCATTCGACACCTGCCCACTACATACTCACCCATTACCCATCTGTCTGCTACACATCTGTCCACTCTGCACCGGCCCATTCGGCACTCACCCATTACACACTCGTCCATTGCGCCTGCAGGCCTGGGATGTCTGACACCCTGAATATAGCTCCTGGGGGCCCTCGATCCAAATTCACATGCACTACCCCCAAGGTGACACTGACAACCTCCCTCCAATACATCTCCAGCTTCGGACAGGACCGAAACATATGCACAAGGTCTGCGGGGCTCCTCCCATATCGCTCACATATGTCCTCCACTCCCAAAAAGAGTTGGCTCAACCTCGCCCTCACGAGGTGCGTCCTATACACAACCTTCAGCTGTATCAGCCCCAAGGTGAGGTTGAGGCACTCACCCACAGACCGTCTTCCATAACCTCCCCCAACTCTTCCTCCCACTTGGCTTTGATCCCCACCACGGATATCCCATCCTCCCTCAAAATTCTCCCTCTTCCAACAATATACTTTATGATCTGGCACAAGGAACTAAAGGCACTGTTGCTAAGCTTATAGATGATATAAAGATCTGGAAAGAGCATCAAAGGCTCATAGATGAGATGTCGGAGGTGGACAGGAGGTACGCGGGGATACAGATCCAGCACTTTTGGACAGAAGGAGGGAGCTACAAACATAGAAATAGAACATTACAGCACAGTACAGGCCCTTCGGCCCTCGATGTTGCGCCGACCTGTGAAACGATCTAAAGCCCATCTACACTATTCCCTTATCGTCCATATGTCTATCCAATGACCATTTGAATGCGTTTAGTGTTGGCGAGTCCACTACTGTTGCAGGCAGGGCATTCCACACACTTACTACTCTCTGAGTAAAGAACCTACCTCTGACACCTATCCTATATCCATCTCTCCTCAATTTAAAGCTATGCCCCCTCGTGCTAGCCATCACCATCCGAGGAAAAAGGCTCTCACTGTCCACCCTATCTAATCCTCTGATCATCTTGTATGCCTCAATTAAGTCACCTCTTAACCTTCTTCTCTCTAACAAAAACAGCCTTAAGTCCCTCAACCTTTCCTCATAAGATCTTCCCTCCATACCAGGCAACAGCCTTGTAAATCTCCTCTGTACCCTTTCCAATGCTTCCACATCCTTCCTATAATGCGGCGACCAGAACTGTACGCAATACTCCAAATGCGGCCGCACCAGAGTTTTGTACAGCTGCAACATGACCTCATGGCTCCGAAACTCAATCCCTCTGCCAATAAAAGCTAACACACCGTGCGCTTTCTTAACAACCCTATCAACCTGGGTGGCAACTTTCAGGGATCTATGGATATGGACACCGAGATCTCTCTGCTCGTCCACACTACCAAGAATCTTACCATCAGCCCAGTGCTCTGTCTTCCTGTTACTCCTTCCAAAATGAATCACCTCACACTTTTCCACATTAAACTCCATTTGCCACCTCTCAGCCCAGCTCTGCAGCTTATCTATGTCCCTCTGTAACCTGCAACATTCTTCCGCACTGTCCACAACTCCACCGACTTTAGTGTCATCTGCAAATTTACTCACCCATCCTTCTACGCCCTCCTCCAGGTCATTTATAAAAATGACAAACAGCAGTGGCCCCAAAACTGATCCTTGTGGTACACCTCTAGTAACTGGACTCCAGACTGAACATTTCCCATCAACCACCACCCTTTGTCTTCTTCCAGCGAGCCAATTTCTGATCCAAACTGCTAAATCATCCTGAATCCCATGCCTCCATATTTTCTGCAATAACCTACCGTGGGGAACCTTATCAAACACTTCACTGAAATCCATATACACCACATCAAATGCTTTACCCTCGTCCACCTGTTTGATCACCTTCTCAAAGAACTCAATAAGGTTTGTGAGGCACGACCTACCCTTCACAAAACCGTGTTGACTATCCCTAATCAAATTGTTCCTTTCTAGATGATCATAAATCCTATCTCTTATAAGTCTTTCCAAGACTTTTCCCACAACAGAAGTAAGGCTCACTGGTCTATAGTTACCGGGGTTATCTCTACTCCCCTTCTTGAACAAGGGGACAACATTTGCTATCCTCCAGCCTTCTGGCACTATACCTGTAGACAATAATGACATAAAGATCAAAACCAAAGGCTCAGCAATCTCCTCCCTAGCTTCCCAGAGAATCTTAGGATAAATCCAATCCTGTCCAGGGGACTTATCTATTTTCACACTTTCCAGAATCGCTAACACCTCCTCCTTATGAACCTCAAGCCCTACTAGTCTAGTAGCCTGTATCTCAGTATTTTCTTCGACAACATTGTCTTTTTCCTGTGTGAATACTGAAAAAAAAATTCATTTAGTGCCTCTCCTATCTCCTCGGAGTCCATGCACCACTTCCCACTACTGTCCTTGACTGGCCCTACTCTTAACCTAATCATTCTTTTATTCCTATAGAAAGCTTCAGGGTTATCCTTGATCCTACCTACCAAAGACTTCTCATGTCCCCTCCTGGCTCTTCTTAGCTCTCTCTTTAGGTCCTTCCTAGCTAACTTGTAACTCTCGAGCACCCTAACTGAACCTTCACGTCTCAGCTTTACATAAGCCTCCTTCTTCCTCTTGACAAGTGATTCAACTACTTTAGTAAACCACAGTTCCCTCGCTCGACCACTTCCTCCCTGCCTGACAGGTACATACTTATCAAGGACACGCAGTAGCTGTTCCTTGAACGAGCTCCACATTTCAATTGTGCCCATCCCCTGCAGTTTCCTTCCCCATCCTATGCATCCTAAGTCTTGCCTCATTGCATCATAATTGCCTTTCCCCCAGCTATAACTTGCCCTATCCCTTTCCATGGCTAAAGTAAACGTAACTGAATTGTGGTCACTATCACCAAAGTGCTCACCTAACTCTAAATCTAGCACCTGTCCTGGTTCATTACCCAGTACCAAATCCAATGCGTCAGGAAACACTCCTGCACACATTGGACAAAAACAGACCCATCTAAAGCACTCGATCCATAGCGTTTCCAGTCAATATTTGGAAAGTTAAAGTCCCCCATAACAACTACCTGTTACTTTTGCTCCTATCCAGAATAATCTTTGCAATCCTTCCCTCTACATCTCTGGAACATTTCGGAGGCCTATAGAAAACTCCCAACAGGGTGACCTCTCCTTTCCTGTTTCTAACCTCAGCCCATACTACCTCAGTAGACGAGTCCTCATCAAACGTCCTTTCTGCCACCGTAATACTGTTCTTGACTAACAATGCCACCCCTCCCCCTCTTTTACCACCTTGCCTGAGCTTACTGAAATATCTAAACCCCGAAACCTGCAATGATCATTCCTGTCCCTGCTCTAGCCATGTCTCCGAAATGGCCACAACATCGAAGTCCCAGGTACCAAACCATGCTGCAAGTTCACCCACCTTATTCCGGATGCTCCTGACGTTGAAGTAGACACACTTTAAACCACCTTCCTGCCTGCCGGTACACTCCTGCAACCTTGAAACCTTACTCATGACCTCACTACTCTCAACCTCTTGTATACTGGAGCTACAATTCAAGTTCCCAACCCTCTGCTGAATTCGTTTAAATCCTCCCGAAGAGCATTAGCAAATCCCCCCCCCCCCCCCCCCCTCCCAGGATATTGGTACCCCTCTGGTCCAGGTGTAGACCATCCCGTTTGTAGAGGTCCCACCTACCCCAGAATGATCCCCAATTATCCAGGTATCTGAAACCCTCCCTCCTGCACCATTCCTGTAGCCACGTGTTCAACTGCTCTCGCTCCCTATTCCTCGTCTCACTAGCACGTGGCACGGGTAACAACCCCGAGATAATAACTCTTTGTTCTCACTCTAAGTTTCCACCCTAGCTCTCTGAATTCCTGCCTTACATCCCTATCCCTATGTCATTGGTGCCTATGTGGACCACTATTTGGGGCTGCTCCCCCTCCCCCTTAAGAATCCCGAAAACACAATCCGAGACATCACGGACCCTGGCACCTGGGAGGCAACTGCGAGTCTCTCTCGTTCCCACAGAATCTCCTATCTATCCCCCTAACTATTGAGTCTCCAATAACTAATGCTCTACTCCTCTCCCCCCTTCCCTTCTGAGCAACAGGGACAAACTCTGTGCCAGAGACCTGTCCCCCATGGCCTACCCCTGGTAAGTCCCCCCCCCACCAGTATCCAAAGCGGTATACTTGTTACTAAAGGGAACAACCACAGGGATCCCTGTCCTGACTGCTTCCTCCCAGCCCCTCTCACCGTCACCCATCTATCCTCATTCTTCGGAGTAACTACATCCCTGAAGCTTCTATCTATGACCACCTCTGCCTCCCGAATGATCCGAAGTTCATCCAACTCCAGCTCCAGTTCCCCCACACGGTTTCTGAGGAGCAGGAGATGGGTGTACTTCCCACAGGTGAAATCAGCAGGGACACTGACGGCGTCCCTCACCTCAAACATTCTGCAGGAGGAGCATTGTACTGCCTTCCCTGCCATCCCCTCTAGATAAAAAACAAGAAAAAGAAAGGAAGAGCTTACCTGATATTCCCTCAACCCCTTAGGTTAGAGGAGGTGGACGGGTGGGGGACACTACAAGTGTAGTGTCTCGGGTTTAGCAACTGCCCAACTTATACCCTGGTACTACACACCTTCCCAGAAATCCCCATGGCCGACTTTTGGTTTCCTGCTGCTCTGAAACAAAAACTCCGAAAAAAAAGTTAGTTAAAAAACGAAGGCCACTTACCTGTAAGGTAAGTTTTTAAAGCGGGAAACTTACCTTCCCGACAGCCCCCTGGTTACTGCTCTCGCGACTACCGCTGAAAAACCTATGGCCGCTTTTCCTGAAAGGTAAGTTTTTAAAGCGGGAAACTTACCTTCCCGACAGACCCCTGGTTACTGCTCTCGCTGCTACCGCTGAACAACTACAGGCTAGTTTTGATCGGTTATCCAGCTGAGGTGGGTGAAGGGAGCAATTTATGAGTATGGGGAGAACGCAGGTATTTTGTCAAGCCAACTTCAGAGGGAGGCAGCGAGGAAAATTGTCCAGGTGCGAGATAGGACAGGGAAATTGGTGGTGACCCCGGACCAGATTAATAAGGTGTTTAAGGAGATTAATGAAAATTTGTACAGGTTGGAACCGCCGGGGAGGATCAGAGGATGCAGCAATTCCTGGACTGATTGGAGTATCCGAAGCTGGAGGAGGAAGATAGGGCCACACTGGAGAGGCTGATAGGCGAACAGGAGGTAAAGGAGGCAATTGGGAGGATGCAATCAGGGAAGGTGGCAGGGCCAGATGTGTTCCCAGTGGAGTATTCCAAGAAATGTAAGGATAAATTGGCACCGTTGATGATGGGGATGTTTGAGGAGGCGATAGGGAACGGGTTGCTACCATAAACATTGAGACAGGCCTCAATCTCCTTGTTGTTAAAGAAAGATTATGGGCGGGATTCTCCGGCTCCCCGTCGGGCCGGAGAATCGCCGGCGGGCCGCGCGAATCGCACCACGCCGCCCCGATGCCGCCTCCAGGGCCTCCCATACCACCGCCTGCTTCCCCAGTACAATTAAAGCCCACGTACTCCTCAATCACCCTCCTGATCTTCTCACAAAAACTTTAGTCCCCAGCAACCCCATGTCCTTTCTCCATCCCGGTCTCTGTACCTTTTCCTTTTCTTTCAGAAAATATTTTATTGAAGCATTTGTAATTTTCACAATTTAACATGTTGACATTTCTAAAACAACCGCGCGGGTCGACGCACAAAATACCCGCTAAAATAATAAACAATCAACCACGTCCCCCACTTCTCCCGCCCTGTCCCCAATTACCGGTATACTAAATTCCATGTCCTTATTTAACATTACCATGCCTCCAGTATTCCTCCCCCCTTTTCCCTTTCCCCCCTTACTGCTGACGTTCAATTTTTGTTAAAGAAATCGATGAACGGCTGCCAACTCCAGGCGAATCCCTGTATTGATCCTCTCAGAGCAAACTTGATTTTCTCCAGACTGAGAAACTCTACCATATCGCTGACCCACACTCCTGATTTTGGGGGCTCGTGTCCCTCCATCTCAGCAAGATCCGTCTCCGGGCCACCAGGGAGGAGAAGGCCAGAATCTCGGCCTCCCTCCCCCTCTTTGCCCCCGGATCTTCCGACACACCAAATATTGCCAATTCTGAACTTGGAGTTACCCTACCTTTCAGGACTTCTCACATAACATTCGCAAATCCCTGCCGGAATTCCCTCAGTTTCGGACATGCCCAAAACATAGGAACGTGGTTGGCCCACACCGCCCACATCTGTCCTCCACCTCCTCGAAGAACCGACTCATCCGGGCTACCGTTCCGTGGGCCCTGTGGACTACCTTTAACTGAATCAAGCTGAGTCTAGCACAGGATGAGGATGCATTTACCCGTTTCAACGCTTTTTCCCACAGTTCAGTTTCCAGCTCTCCTCCTAGCTCCTCTTCCCACTTCCTCTTCATCTCTCTGATGGGGGCCACTTTCCACTCTAACAATTCCCTGTATATTTCTGAAACCTTCCCACCTCCAACCCCTGCTTTTGACAGCACTTTATCCTATCGCCCCCTCAGTGGGAGGCGAGGAAGGCTTGGGACCTGTCTCCGTACAAAGTCCTGCACTTGAAGATACCGAAACCCATTCCCACCCAGCAAATCAAACTCCTCCTCTAATGTCTCTAAGGTCAGAAAGCCCTCCTGGATGAATAGATCCCCAAACCTCTCAATCCCTGCCCGTTGCCATACCTTAAAGCCCCATTGAGCCCCCCCGTAGAAAACCGGTGATTGTCACAGATCGGTGACCACACAGATGCTCCCTCCAGTGTCATATGCTGCCTCCATTGCCCCCACACCCTCAGGGCTGCCACCACCACAGGACCTGTGGAGTACTGAGCCGGCGAGAACGGCAGGGGCGCCGTCAGTAAAGCCTCCAGACTTGTGCCTTTGCAGGACGCTGCCTCCATCCGCTCCCAGACTGACCCCTTCCCCACTACCCACGTCCTGACCATCGATATGTTGGCAGCCCAGTAATAGTTAATAAAGCTCAGGAGAGCCAATCCCCCCTCCCTGCGGGTCCGTTCCAGGAGTGCCCTCTTTACTCTCGGGGTTTTACCGCCCATATAAACCTCGATATCGCCACTTTCATACTTCTGAAAAAAGCCATTGGGCCAAAAATTGGGAGACATTGAAGAAAGAAAAGCAGTCTCGGAAGGACCGTCACCTTCACCGTCTGAACCCTCCCCGCCAGCGTCAGTGGGAGCATGTCCCATCTACAAAAATCCCTTCTCATTTGATCCACTGCTTTGCCCAAATTTAACTTGGGAAGCTGCCCCCAATGCTTGGCCACTTGAATCCCCAGATACCTAAAACTCCTCCCAACCACTTCAAAAGGTAGCTCCTTCAGCCTCCTTTCCTGCCCTCGTGCCTGAATCACGAACATCTCGCTCTTTCCCATATTTAACTTATAGCCTGAAAATCGCCCAAATTCTCCCAATACCTCCATGATTCCGGTCATCCCCCCCCCCCCAACCAGGTCTGTGACATAAAGCAGCAAATCGTCCGCATTGACAGAGACCCTGTGTCCCAACCCCCCCCCCCCCCCCCCCCCCCCCAAAAGCAGGTCTGTGACATAAAGCAGCAAATCGTCCGCATTGACAGAGACCCTGTGTCCCAAACCCCCCCCCCCCCCCCCCCCCCCCCCCGCCTGCCCCACTATACCCCGCAAGTCATTCGCTGCTCTCAGGGTTCTATGGCCAGGGAAAACAATAATGGAGAGAGCGGGCATGCCTACCTTGTCCTCCGACATAGACTAAAGTATTCTATCCCAGGTTACTGAGGGAAGTGAGAGAGGAAATAGCTGGGGCCTTAACAGATATCTTTGCAGCATCCTTGAACATGGGTGAGGTACCGGAGGACTGGAGAATTGCTAATGTTGTCCCCTTGTTTAAGATGGGTAGCAGGGATAACTCAGGTAATTATAGACCGGTAAGCCTGACGTCAGTGGTAGGGAAGCTGCTGGAGAAGATACTGAGGGATAGGATCTATTCCCATTTGGAAGAAAATGGGCTTATCAGTGATAGGCAATGTGGTTTTGTGCAGGGAAGGTCATGTCTTACCAATTTAATAGAATTCTTTGAGGAAGTGACAAAGTTGATCGATGAGGGAAGAGCTGTAGATGTCATATACATGGACTTCAGTAAGGCATTTGATAAGGTTCCCCATGGTAGGCTGATGGAGAAAGTGATGTCTCATGGGGTCCAGGGTGTATTAGCTAGATGGATAAAGAACTGGCTGGGCAACTGGAGACAGAGAGTAGTAGTGGAAGGGAGTTCCTCAAAATGGAGAACTGTGACCAGTGGTGTTCCACAGGGATCGGTGCTGGGACCACTGTTGTTTGTGACATACATAAATGATCTGGAGGAAGGTATAGGTGGCCTGATTAGTAAGTTTGTAGATGACACTAAAATTGGTGGAGTAGCAGATAGTGAAGAGGACTGTCAGAGAATACAGAAGAATATAGATAGATTGGAGAGTTGGGCGGAGAACTGACAGATGGAGTTCAATCCGGGCAAATGCGAGGTGATGCATTTTGGAAGATCCAATTCAAGAGCGAACTATACGGTAAATAAAAAAGCCCTGGGGAAAATTGATGTACAGAGAGATCTGGGTGTTCAGGTCCATTGTACCCTGAAGGTGGTTGCGCAGGTCGATAGCGTGGTCAAGAAGGCATACGGCATGCTTTCCTTCATCGGAAGGGGTATTGAGTACAAGAGTTGGCAGATCATGTTACAGTTGTATAAGACTTTGGTTCGGCCACATTTGAAATACTGCGTACAGTTCTGGTCGCCACATTACCAAAAGGACGTGGATGCTTTGGAGAAGGTGCAGAGGAGGTCATCCAGGATGTTGCCTGGTATGGAGGGTGCTAGCTATGAAGAGAGGTTGAGTAGATTAGGATTATTTTCATTAGAAATACAGAGGTTGAGGGGGGACCTCATTGTGGATAGCAAGAAGCTTTTTCCCAGAGTGGGGGACTCAATTACCAGAGGTCACGAGTTCAAGTTGAGAGGGGAAAAGTTTAAGGGAGATATGCATGGAAAGTTCTTTACGCAGAGGGTGGTGGGTGCCTGGAACGCATTGCCAGCGGAGGTGGTAGAGGCGGGCACGATATCGTCATTTAAGATGTATCTAGACAGATGCATGAATGGGCAGGGAGCAGAGGGATACAGATCCTTAGAAAATAGGCGACAGTTTTAGATAGAGGATCTGGATCGGCGCAGGCTTGGCGGGCCGAAGGGCCTGTCCTGTGCTGTAATTTTTCTTTGTTTCTTTATTCCGACCGAATAGGTTAATTCTTACGTTTGCCATCGGGACCCAGTACAACAACCGAACCCACTCCAAACATCCCTGCCCAAACCCAAACCTGCCTAAAATATCCCATAGATACTTCACTCCACCTGGTCGAAAGTCTTCTCCGCGTCCCTCCGCTGGCATCATAATTACATTAAGAAGCCGTCTAATGTTGGATGTCAGGTGGCTGCCCTTTACAAATCACGTCTGATCCTTCCCAATTATCTCTGGGACACAATCCTCTATTCCAGTGGCCAGGATCTTTGCTAATAATTTGGCATCTACATTCAAGGGCAGTACGGTAGCATTGTGGATAGCACAATGGCTTCACAGCTCCAGGGTCCCAGGTTCGATTCCGGCTTGGGTCACTGTCTGTGTCGAGTCTGCACATCCTCCCCATGTGTGCGTGGGTTTCCTCCGGGTACTCCGGTTTCCTCCCACAGTCCAAAGATGTGCAGGTTAGGTGGATTGGCCATGATAAATTGCCCTTAGTGTCCAACATTGCCTTTAGTGTTGGGTGGGGTTACTGGGTTATTGGGATGGGGGAGGTGTTGACCTTGGGTAGGGTGCTCTTTCCAAGAGCCGGTGCAGACTCGATGGGCCAAATGGCCTCCTTCTGCACTGTAAATTCTATGATAAATCCAGCTTAAAAACCATTAGAAAAGCCACAAAGGGCGAGAGCTGCTGAATGTGCGACCGTTTACTCCATGGCTGCCACCAGAAGTCGCTATTCCCTTTTCCAGGACCATGTCCACCCAATGCGGTGTATGGTCCGGAATTGCGATCGCCGAAATACTCTGAGTCCCTTAACCCCAGCCAACAGCGTCTTCCCTACTGCAAAAAAGTCTATCCTCGATTAAAACACAAGAACCGATGAGAAAAACGAATACTCCTGCTCCCTCGGGTACAAGAACCTCCACGTGTCCACTCGTCCCATTTCCCTCATGAGTCCAGTCAGCGCCTCCCCCCCTCTGACTGGGCGAGCGAGCGCGGTTGAGACATATCCACACGTGGCTCTTGTGAATACAATGCATTGATTGGGGTGCAGTGTGTTGGTGAGGGGCAGTGTGTTGGTGAGGGGCAGTGTGTTGGTGAGGGGCAGTGTGTTGGTGAGGGGCAGTGTGTTGGTGAGGGGCAGTGTGTTCGTGAGGGGCAGTGTGTTGGTGAGGGGCAGTGTGTTGGTGAGGGGCAGTGTGTTGGTGAGGGGCAGTGTGTTGGTGAGGGGCAGTGTGTTCGTGAGGGGCAGTGTGTTCGTGAGGGGCAGTGTGTTGGTGAGGGGCAGTATTTTGATTGAGATTGAATGCCAGTTGTTGATTTTTTGACCTTCTGTCTTTTCAGCGGCGACCCTGATAAATGTGACATTTGGGGAAATGCTCCTCTTCACTTGGCAGCTGCGAATGGACACCTCAACCTCCTTTCCTTTCTGGTATCGTTTGGGGCAAACATCTGGTGCCTGGACAATGACTATCACACTCCACTGGACATGGCCGCCATGAAGAATCACATGGAGTGTATCCGCTATCTGGACTCCATTGCTGCAAAGCAGACCACACTGAATCCCAAGCTGGTCAGCAAGCTGAAGCAGAGGGCCTTCAGAGAGGCTGAGAAGCGTATCAAAGAGTGTGCAAAGCTGCAGAAGAGGCACCACGAGAGAATGGAGAAGAGATACAAAAAGGAGATGATGGACACCGCTGATACCATGAGTTTCTCCAGCTACTCGAGCAGTACTCTGAGCCGCCAGCTGCAACGCATGTCCATCATGGCCTCAGTGCCTTATTCACAGGCCACTCTCAACGCAACCACCAAGGGCAAGACCAAGATTCAGAAGAAGCTGGAAAAGAAGAAACAAACGGAGGGAACTTTCAAGATATATGAGGACGGGCGGAAGAGTGTCCGCTCCCTATCTGGACTGCAACTTAGCAACGAAGTGATGTTTGTCAAACAGGGGACCCACGCCAGCCCCAGGGACAGGATGAGACGTAATATCCGGGACATGTTTGCTACTGACGAGGACACAATGTCACACGCCATCAGTGAGCCAGGTTTACACATGGACACAGCCAATTCAGAGATCAGTACCGACTCAGGGCACGAGTCACTCTTCAATCGGCCTGGCCTGGGGACCATGGTCTTCCGCAGGAATTATGTGAGTGGGGGTCTCTTTGGGATCGGACACAACGGCGGAGAAGCGATGGGGAATGGTGAGGTCAAGAACACAGGGGTCAAGCTGAGGAGCCGACTTCAGCGCTCCACCAGTGTGGATGACAGCATCGGTAGTGCGCGCAGTTTACAGGAGAGGGATGATGCTGAGCTGCCCTGGGGGGACGTGGAGTTGGGCTTAGATGATGACCTCGAGCCTGAGACCAGCCCCCTGGAAACCTTCCTGGCCTCTTTGAGCTTGTTTGAGTTTGTGCCAATCTTTAAGAAGGAGAAGATTGACCTTGAAGCCCTGATGCTTTGCTCAGATGAGGATCTCAGAAGCATAAGCATGCCACTGGGACCCAGGAAGAAAATCCTGGAGGGGATTCAGAGGAGGCAGCAGGTTCTCGAGGAGCCGGAGAAACTGGATGACACGAGTCTGTAAGTGCCAGTGGAAGGGGCAGTTTTACTGGTTTTCGCAGAGACAGAGAGCAGCTCTTTATCGAGGTCAAACAATCCATCTGTAAACTGAGAGATTTTGCAACAAGCAAGGATGATACGATAAGCGATTAAAGTTATGTCAGGTAAGCAGGACATTCATATTTGCACCCTTCAGTATCATCTTTGTAAGTAACTGGGAGAGCTGTGATAATGAGGTAAGGGGCATAACTGCAGGTTTCACCAATCAACCTGCTCGCTGGCAAATTCCCTTTCTCCCCAATATTGCGGTGGATCATGTAGTTCCTCCAAAAGACCTTTGTAATGTTATAGAACATAGAACATACAGTGCAGAAGGAGGCCATTCGGCCCATTGAGTCCACACCGACCCACCTAAGCCCTCACTTCCACCCTATCCCCGTAACCCCTCCTAACCATTTTTGGTCACTAAGGGCAATTTATCATGGCCAATCCACCTAACCTGCACGTCTTTGGACTGTGGGAGGAAACCGGAGCACCTGGAGGAAACCCACGCAGACATGGGGAGAACGTGCAGACTCCACACAGACAGTGACCCAGCAAGGAATTGAACCTGGGACCCTGGCGCTGTGAAGCCACAGTGCTCTCCACTTGTGCTACCGGGCTGCCCACAGAACCCTACAGTGCAGAAGAAGGCCATTCAGCCAATCGAGTCTGCATTGACTCTCTGAAAGACACCCTACCAAGGCCCACTCCCCACCTATCCCCATGGTCCCACTTAACCTGCCCATCTTTGGACACTAAGGGGAAATTCAGCATGGCCAATCCACCTAAGCTGCACACCTTTGGACTGTAGAAGGAAACCAGAGCACCCAGAGAAACTCATGCAGATACAGGGAGAATGTGCAAATTTCATACAATCACCCAAGGCCAGAATCAACCACAAAGATCAGAAAATGTCCCTACTTGCTCCCGAACGTGTGCTGGGTTAACTGATTCCGCTGTGGTTACAATTGAAATTCTTTAATCCGCCTTGTCTTCCTTGAGTGCAGAAAACTCAGCCAGATTCCTCTTTCTGTTCATGATCGAGTCACTTAAAATGGACGGTGTGTGTTAGCACCAGTTCAGCCTGCTGCACACACTGCCAAACATACTGCTGACTCAATCGGCCTGTGGAAACCTTCTCTTGTGTTCTTGGGTTTTTAACTGCACATATTTAGTCAGTTCGATGGCCTCGGTGTGATTCTTGTTTGTGCCATGGACCCATTTCTCCGCTCTATGCCATAATGACTCCGTGGGGTTTTCCTTGAAATTGACTAGGCATAAAAGTGGCCGGGGAAATCGGTGTTTGACCCGCTAAAGGCAATGGCAGCTTATTTCCATCGTAATATGCACTACTTTGTGGAAACAATTGAGAGGCATGGGTTTCATTTTGAAGCACTAGCGGGTTGACCTCTGATTCACCCGTCCCGCTGTGACCTCAGGCCTTCAGTAATCTGGGTGCCTTATTTAAAGGGCCCCCTCCACAGAGCCAGCACTCTAACTGACCAAAAGATGCTGGAAAGTGACATGGCTTCCAAAGGGAGGAAACATACTGCCCCCCATATTCAGGAGGCAACACTGTAGTGGTATTGTCACTGGACTGGTGATCCAGAGATCCAGGGTAATTTGGACATTCTGAATTCTCCCTCTGTGTGCCCGAACAGGCACCGGAGTGTGGCGACTATGGGCTTTTCACAGTAACTTCATTGCAGTATTAATGTAAGCCTGCTTGATAGAATATAGAACATAGAAAAATACAGCACAGAACAGGCCCTTCGGCCCACGATGTTGTGCCGAACCTTTGTCCTAGATTAATCCACCTAACCTGCACATCTTTGGACTGTGGGAGGAAACCGGAGCACCCGGAGGAAATCCACGCACACACGGGGAGGATGTGCAGACTCCGCACAGGCAGTGACCCAGCCGGGAATCGAACCTGGGACCCTGGAGCTGTGAAGCAATTGTGCTATCCACAATGCTACCGTGCTGCCCTTAAGAACAAATTAATCGACACTCCATTATTCTACCATAATCCATGTACCTATCCAATAGCCGCTTGAAGGTCCCTAATGTTTCCGACTCAACTACTTCCACAGGCAGTGAATTCCATGCCACTACTCTCTGGGTAAAGAACCTACCTCTGACATCCCCCCTATATCTTCCACTATTCACCTTAAATTTATGTCCCCTTGTAATGGTTTGTCCCACCCGGGGAAAAAGTCTCTGACTGTCCACTTTTATCTATTCCCCTGATCATCTTATAAACCTCTATCAAGTCGCCCCTCATCCTTCTCCGTTCTAATGAGAAACGGCTGAGCACCCTCAACCTTTCCTCGTAAGACCTACTCTCCATTCCAGGCAACATCCTGGTAAATCACCTTTGCACCTTTTCCAAAGCTTCCACATCCTTCCTAAAATGAGGCGACTAGAACTGCACACAATTAATTAATTAATTAATTGTGACAATTAATATTATATAAAAAAAGATGACGGAAATTTAATCCAATAAATATGTGCAGCGAGATACTCCCTCGGTGGGATCCTCCACTTAACCAGCAGCATACCCACGCGCGCAGATTTCCTGACAATGGCCACAATGGCCATTGGCCACCTGCGGGAACAGGGAATCCCGCTGCCAGCTGGGGCGTGCCGCACTGGAAAATGGGGCTGACGGGATGGGAAATCCCGCTGCCGGGGGCATGCCGCACTGGAAAATGGGGCTGGCGGGACAGGGAATCCCGCTGCCGGGGGCATGCCGCACTGGAAAATGGGGCTGGCGGGACGGGGAATCCCGCTGCCAGGGGGCGTGCCGCACTGGAAAATGGGGCTGGCGGGATGGGGAATCCCGCTGCCAGGGGGCGTGCCTCACTGGAAAATGGGGCTGGCGGGACGGGGAATCCCACTGCCAGTGGGGGCGTGCCACACTGGAAAATGGGGCTGGCGGGAAGGAGAATCCCGCTGCCAGTGGGGGAGTGCCTCACTGGAAAATGGGGCTGGCCGGAAGAAGAATTCGTCCCAAGGAATTAAAAGTCTCATGATGACCACAAAATCAATGTATATTATTGTTAAAAAGCCAGCTGGGAAACCTTTAGGGAAGAAAATCTGCCATCCTTACCTGGACTGGCCGACATGTGACTCCACATCCTCAGCAATGTGGTTCACTCTTAAATGTCCTCTGAAATGGCCGAGCAGTCACTCAGTTAAACCATTACAAAGTCAATAAAAAGGAAAGTAACCGGATGGACCACCCGGCATCGACCTAGGTACTGGAAGCAGCAATGGCAAACCCAGCCCTGTCGGCCCTGCAAAGTCTTCCTAACATCTGGGAGCTTGTGCCAAAGTTGGGAGAACTGTCTCATAGACTAGTCAAGCAACAGCCTAACATTGTCATACTCACGGAATGATACCTTACAGACAATGTCCCAGACACCACTATCACCATTCCTGGCTATGTCCTGTCCCACCGGCAGGCCAGACCCAGCAGAGACGGCTGCACAGTGGTATACAGTCAGGAAGGGAGCTGCCCCGGGAGTCCTCAACATCAACTCTGGACCCCATGAAACCTCATGGCTTCAGGTTAAACATGGGCAAGGAAACCTCCTGCTGGTTACCATGTACCGGCCACCATCAACTGGTGAATCAGTACTCCTCCATGTTGAACATCACTTGGATGAAGCATTGAGGATGGCAAGGGTGCAGAATATATTCTGTGAAGAGACTTCAATGTCCATCACCAAGAGTGGCTTGGTCGCACCACTACTGACTGAGCTGGCCGTGTCCTAAAGGACATAACTGCTATACTGGGACTGCAGCAGGTGGTAAAGGAACCAATAAGAGGGAAAACGTACTTGACCTCGTCCTCATCAACCTGCCTGCCGCATATGCATCTGTCCATAGCAGTCTCGGAAGGAGTGACCACTGCACAGTCCTTGTGGAGACAAGTCCCATCTCCGCATTCAGGATGCCCTCCATTGTGTTCTGTGGCACTACCATTGTGTCAAATGGGATAGGCTTCAAACTCATCTAGCAATTCAAGACTAGGCATCCATGAGGCATTGTGGGCCATCAAAAGCAGCAGATCTGTACTCAACCACTATCTGCAGCATCATGGCCCAGCATATCCCCCACTCTACCATTACCCCCAATCCAGTGGATCAACCCTGGTTCAATGAAGAGTGCAGGAGAGATGCCAGGAGCAACATCAGGTATACCGAAAAATCAGGTGTCAGCCTGTTGAAGCTACAACACAGGACAAATTGCGTGCCAAACAGCATAAGCAGTAAGTGGCAGACAGAGCTAAGCGATCCCAAAACCAACAAATCAGATCTAAGCTTTGTACTCCTGCCACATCCAGCCGTGAATGGTGGTGAACAATTAAACAACTCACTGCAGGAGGAAGCTCCACAAATATCCCCATCCTCAATGATGGAGGAGCCCAGCACATCAGTGCAAAATACAAGGCTGAAGAATTTTCAACAATCTTCATCCAGACCTCAGCCGAGTGGATGATCCAGCTCGGTTTCCTCCAGAGGTCCCCAGCAACACAAATGCCAGCCTCCAGCCAATACGATTCACTCCCCATGATATCAAGAAACAGCTGAAGGCACTGTATACTCAAAGGTCCTGACAATATTCCAGCAATAGTACTGAAGACTTGTGCTCCAGAATTTGCCGTGCCCCTAGCCAAGGGTTTAGCACACTGGGCTAAATCGTTGGCTTTTAAAAAGCAGACCAAGGCAGGCCAGCAGCACGGTTCAATTCCCGGACCAGCCTCCCTGAATAGGCGCCGGAATGTGGCGACTAGGGGCTTTTCACAGTAACTTCATTGAAGCCTACTCGCAACAATAAGTGATTTTCATTTCATTTCATTTCGAGCTGTTCCAGTACAGCTACAACACTGACATCTACCCGGCAATGTGGAAAATTGCCCAAGTACGTCCTGTACACAAAAAGCAGGACAAATCCAACAGGCCAATTACCACCCCATCAGTCTACTTTCAATCATTAGCATTGATGGAAGGGGTCATCAACAGTGCTATCAAGTGGCAATAATCTGCTCACGGACGCTCAGATTGGGTTCACCAGGGTCACTCAGCTCCTGACCTCACTACAGCCTTGGTTCAAACATGGACAAAAGAGCTGAGTTCCAGAGGTGAGGAGAGAGTAACTGTCCTTGAAATCAAGGCAGCATTTAACCGAGTATGGCATCGAGGAGCCCCAGCTAAACTGTAGGCAATGAGAATCAGGGGGGAAACTCTCCGCTGGTTGGAGACATACCTGACACAAAGGAAGATGGTTGTGGTTGTTGGACTTCAATCATCTCAGTCCTGGGACATCATTGTAAGAGTTCCTCAGGGTAGTGTCCAAGACCCAACCATCTTTAGTTGCTTCTTCAAGAACCTTCCTTCCAATATAAGATCAGATGTCGGGATGTTCGCTGATACTTGCGCAACATCGAGGGCCGAAGGGCCTGTTCTGTGCTGTACTGTTCTATGTTCTATATTCAGCACCATTCACAACTCCACAGATGCTCTCTTGTGCTGTCAGGAGTGGCCTCAGTCAGTCTTGCCATCCTCATCATGCATTATTCCAGCTGTTAGTGCCTCACGAGCCAGCCTGACATGTCTGGCCAAAGCAGTGCCGTAATCGCCTGCATCCTCGGCTTCCAGGGCCTCATCACCCTCCTCCCCTCTCACTGGAAGAGAGGTGCAGCTCCCCCATATCCTCTTCATCCTGGACATTCATTCTTTGCATCACCCAGTTGTCTAGTATGCAACACTCCACAGTGATGCATGACACCCTCTGCTGCATGTACTGCATTGCTCCATCAGATCTGACAAGGCACTGGATCCTCATTTTCAGGATGCCAATGGTGTGCTGCACCAGAATCCAGGTTGTCCTCCTTTTCTCTCAGCAGGTGTCTGAGGCAACCGCAAGGACATCATCAGCCACCTCCTCTGTAGGTAGCCCTTGTCCCTGAGGTCCCTGAGGTGCCTGCAGCCTCTGAGGATCAAGGAAGATGTCCGTGATTTGGGAACTGCTGAGGATGTATGAATCATGGACACTCCCTGGGTATCATCCTCAGACCTGCATGATCTGTTTTTTTATGAGCAGCTGAATATTGAGCGAATGGAAGTCCGCATTCCACATACTGAACGGTTTGTTTCCATGGAGAGTTTAGAGCCACGTGAATGCAGTCGACGGCACCCTGCAGCTGTTCAAAGCTGTAAATCTCAGCTAATCCCAGCACTCTCCTCTGACCTTGCTGGAAATTGACAAGGTTCTGTGCCTTAGCTGGTCACATTTGTGGGAGTTGGCTTGAGAGATCCCACACAGGTTTCCTGTGGAGCCCTGGAAGAGCCATTGCTGTAGAAATTGATGGAGGAGGCCCTACTGCCCCTTCATGTTGAGCGTTGTGCTCCTCCCTTTGCAGAGCCAGCTGCGTCTGTATTAAAGAGGAGATGTGAGGGGTCGCACTTGTCTCCTAGAGGCTGTCTGAAAGTGCCAGGGACCTGGGTTCAATTCTGGCCTTGGGTGTCTGTGCGGAGTCTGCACGTTCTCCCCATGTATGCTTGGGTTTCCTCCGGATGCTCCAGTTTCCTCTCACAGTCCAAGGGTGGGCAGGTTAGGTGGATTGGCCATGATAAAATTGTTCCTTAGTGTCCAAAAGGTTAGGTGGGGATAAAGGGATTGGCTGGGGGGATGGGCCAAGGTCGGGTGCTCTTTGAGAGTGTCGGTGCCGAATGGCCTTGTTCTGCATTGTAGGGATTCTGTGGTTCTATGGTAGGGAACTCTCTTGATTAAGTCTCCAGCTCTGGTTGTATCTCAGGGCTCCTTCCCATAGGCCAGAGAGGCCGCCAATTGGATGGCCAGAGTTCAGTTGATGTCTGACTATATCTCCATCCCACACCATATGGCTGAGTGGTGAGAGCTTTGGCAACTCGACTGCATCCTGTGCTCCCGGCTCAGACACAGATAATATCTGCATTTGCACTCCAAGACTGTGCCATTAGCTTGGATCATGAGGGTTAGAACAAAGAACAATACAGCACAGGAACAGGCCCTTCGGCCCTCCAAGCCTGTACCGGTCATGATACCAACCGTGGCACTTCCTTGTGCCGTATCCCTCTATACCCATCCTATCCATGTATTTGTCAAGATGCCTTTTGAACGCCGTTAATGAATCTGCTTCCACAACCTCCCCTTGCAACGCTCTCCAGGCACTCACCATCCTCTGTGCAAAATACCTGCGTCACACATCTCCTCTAAACTTTGCCCCACGGACCTTAAACTTAACTGACCCATCCACCCTGGGAAAGAATGCCTGCCCATCCACTCTATCCATGCCCCTCATAATCCGATAGACCTCTATCATGTCATCAGGCTTAATCCTCAAATTCTGAATAACTGCAATGTGAGCGGTTCTGAGCACATCTCTCATTGGTGTTCCATATCCACCTCACACAAGGATATCCTATCACTTACCAAGTCTCCCAATTATTCTGGAATCCTATATTTAACAGTCAGCACCGGTCAAGGGGTGGGAAGGGATTAAAAGCTCAGGAACAATCAGTGGCACATTGACTAATTAGTGGTTGGAGTGGCAATAATTATTTCAGAAGCCAGACTCCCAGCGTGGCAATGGAGCTGATGCTGGATGGTCCCAGCTATGGTAGAATGCTCAAGGCTCAAATACCTGGCCGATTTGTTCAAGCCCACAACCCCAACCCTCCCCCTTGAGTGGCCTTGCTACCCCAGCACACTCAGCACTGGAGCCCTGCCTCACAGACACTGTCTGCTCCTCCCGCCACACAGACGCTGTCTGCTCCCCCCAGACACAGACACTGTCTACTCCCCCTACAGACACTGTCTGTTCCCTCCCACACAGACACTGACTACTCCCCCTACAGACACTGTCTGTTCCTCTCCCACACAAACACTGCTCCCATCTCTCAACAGATACTGCTGCCGTCCCACACAGACACTGTCTGCTCCCGTCCCACACAGACACTGCTCCCGTCCCACACAGACACTGCTCCCGTCCCACACAGACACTGTCTGCTCCCGTCCCACACAGACACTCTCTGCCCTCCTCACACACAGACACTGTCTGCTCCCGTCCCACACAGACACTGTGTGCTCCCGTCCCACACAGACACTGTCTGCCCTCCTCACACACAGACACTGTCTGCTCCCGTCCCACACAGACACTGTCTGCCCTCCTCACACACAGACACTGTCTGCTCCCATCCCACACAGACACTGTCTGCTCTCCTCACACACAGACACTGTCTGCTCCCGTCCCACACAGACACTGTCTGCTCTCCTCACACACAGACACTGTCTGCTCCCCCCACAGGCACTGTCCGCTCCCCCAGACAGAGACACTGTCTGCTCCCCTCACAGGCACTGTCCGCTCCCCCAGACAGAGACACTGTCTGCTCCCCTCACACACAAACACTGTCCGCTCCCCCCACACAGACACTGTCTGCTCCCGTCCCACACAGACACTGTCTGCCCTCCTCACACACAGACACTGTCTGCTCCCGTCCCACACAGACACTGTCTGCTCTCCTCACACACAAACACTGTCCGCTCCCCCAGACAGAGACACTGTCTGCTCCCCTCACACACAAACACTGTCTGCTCCCCCCACA
The DNA here is from genome assembly GCF_902713615.1 of Scyliorhinus canicula. NCBI lineage: Eukaryota > Metazoa > Chordata > Chondrichthyes > Carcharhiniformes > Scyliorhinidae > Scyliorhinus > Scyliorhinus canicula. The sequence continues at coordinate 66,874,675 of NC_052163.1, read as the reverse complement.
CAGACACTGTCTGTTCTCCTCACACACAGATACTGCTGCCGTCCCACACAGACACTGTCTGTTCCCTTCCCACACAGACACTGTCTGTTCCCCTCCCACACAGACACTGTCTGCTCTCCTCACACACAGAGACTGCTGCCGTCCCACACAGACACTGTCTGCTCTCCTCACACACAGACACTGTCTGTTCCCCTCACACACAGAGACTGCTGCCGTCCCACACAGACACTGTCTGCTCTCCTCACACACAGACACTGTCTGTTCCCCTCACACACAGAGACTGCTGCCGTCCCACACAGACAATGGGTGAAATTCTCCGACCCCACGCAGGGTCGGAGAATCGCCCGGGACCGCCAAAAATCCTGCCCCCGCCGTGGCAGAAATTCTCTGCCACCCGGGAATTGACGGGGGCGGGAATCGCGCCACGTTGAGCGGCGAGCCCCCTGCGGCGATTCTCCGGCCCGCGATGGGCCGAAGTCCCGCCGCTGGGAGGCCTCTCCCACCACCGAGGTTTGAACCACCTCTGGTGGCGGCAGGATCGGCGGCGCGAGCGGGCCCCCGGGGACCTGGGGGGGACGTGGGGGGGATCGGACCCCGGGGAGTGTCCCCACGGTGGCCAGGCCCGCGATCGGGGCCCACCGATTGGCAGGCGGGCCAGTGGCATGGGGGCACTCTTTCTCTTCCGCCGCCGCCACGACCTACACCATGGCGGAGGCGGAAGAGAATCCCCCAGCGCGCATGCGCCGGTGGTGACGTCATCACCGGAGCATGCGCGAATCGGCGAAGGCCTTTCGGCCAGCCCCGGCGCCGGGCGTCAAAGGCCGCTGGTGCCGGTTTTGGCGCCAGTCGGCGTGGCGCCAACCGCTCTGGCGCGGGCCTAGCCCCCAAAGGTGCGGAGAATTCCACACCTTTGGGGAGGCTCGACACCGGAGTGGTTGGTGCCACTCCCCTACGCCGGGAGCCCCCACCCTGCCGGGTAGGGGAGAATCCCGGCCCTGGTCTGCTCCCCCCACACAGACACTGTCTGCTCCCCCCAGACACAGACACTGTCTGCTCCCCCCAGACACAGACACTGTCTGCTCCCCCAGACACAGACACTGTCTGCTCCCCCAGACACAGACACTGTCTGCTTCCCCAGACACAGACACTGTCTGCTCCCCCAGACACAGACACTGTCTGCTCCCCCAGACACAGACACTGTCTGCTTCCACCAGACACAGACACTGTCTGCTCCCCCGAGACACAGACACTGTCTGCTCCCCCAGACACAGACACTGTCTGCACCCCCCAGACAGACACTGTCTGCTCCCCCGAGACACAGACACTGTCTGCTCCCCCCAGACACAGACACTGTCTGCACCCCCGAGACACAGACACTGTCTGCTTCCACCAGACACAGACACTGTCTGCACCCCCCAGACACAGACACTGTCTGCTCCCCCGAGACACAGACACTGTCTGCTCCCCCCAGACACAGACACTGTCTGCACCCCCGAGACACAGACACTGTCTGTTTCCACCAGACACAGACACTGTCTGCACCCCCCAGACACAGACACTGTCTGCTCCCCCCAGACAGACACTGTCTGCTTCCACCAGACACAGATACTGTCTGCTCCCCCCAGACAGACACTGTCTGCTCCCCCCAGACACAGACACTGTCTGCTCCCCCCAGACACAGACACTGTCTGCACCCCCCAGACAGACACTGTCTACTTCCACCAGACACAGACACTGTCTGCACCCCCCACATAGACACTGTCTACACCTCCACACAGACACTGTCTGCTCCCCCCAGACAGACACTGTCTGCACCCCCCAGACACAGACACTGTCTGCACCCCCCAGACAGACACTGTCTGCTCCCCCTACATAGACACTGTCTGCACCCCTCACATAGACACTGTCTGCTCCCTCAGACAGACACTGTCTGCTCCCCCCACATAGACACTGTCTGCTTCCCCCAGATACAGACACTGTCTGCTTCCCCCAGACACAGACACTGTCTGCACCCCCCAGACACAGACACTGTCTGCTCCCCCAGACACAGACACTGTCTGCTCCCCCCAGACAGACACTGTCTGCTCCCCCCACACACAGACACTGTCTGCTCCCCCAGACACAGACACTGTCTGCTCCCCCCAGACACAGACACTGTCTGCTTCCCCCAGACACAGACACTGTCTGCACCCCCCACACACAGCGTCCAGATATTGAAATGAGCCGAATGGCTCATTGAAATATGCAGATCTGGATCCAGATCGTGCCGGGCGTAGTGAGTCGGGTGACTCGTGATGGTCCAAGCACCTGCACGGACCCCGATTTGGGTCTCCCTTGATCCTTCCCCCGGATCGTCTCGGCACGGATCTGGGCACAACTCGGCCACTGAATCGAGCCCCATGTCCATTATACACTCCCCAGGGAACCAACTTAATATAAACAAAAGTCCATTTGCTCAAACTTTTATGATGCTTTAATTGCATTCTGTCTCCAAAAAGCCTAGCTGGCTTGCAAACCAAGATTTTTAAAATCAGAACTGTGCCAAATACATATTATACAATATATCTGAAATTCATACAGACATCACACATGTGTCTGGGGGACCACATGTGTTGGAGGTTTCCCCAGCTGCTGGGGTTGGAGTCACTGTGGAACACAAGACACAAATAGGATCAGGAGTAGACCATTTGGCCCATTGAGCCTGCTCCACCATTCAATACGATCCTGGCTGATCTTCGGCTTCAACTGTATTTTCCCACCCACCTCCCTTAATTCCTCGAGAGACTATGTCAATCCCAGCCTGAAATATATTCAACAATGGAACATCCACAAGCGTAGAATAATAGAATTTCTCCAGTGCAGAAGGGGACGCTACGGCTCACTAAGTCTGCACCAGCCCTCTGAAAGAGCACCTCACCTAGGCCCACTCCCTGCCCTTTCCCCAAAGCCTAACCTGCACATCTTTAGACACTAATTATTAACATGGCCAATTTACCTAGCCATCTTTGGCCTGTGGGAGGAAATAGGAGCACCCGGAGGAATCACACACAGGCACGGGGAGAATGTGCCAACTCCACACAGACAGTCACCCACGATCAAAATGAAACCGGGTCTCTAGCGCTGTGAGGCAGAGATGGCTAACCATTGTGCCACCAAGCTTCCCAGCCGCCCACTGCTCTGGGGTGGATAATTCCAAGGATTCACAACCCTTTGAGTGAAACAATTCCTCCTCACCTAATGCGAAATAATCGACGACTTATCCTGAGACTGTGTCCCTGAGTTTTAGATTCCCCGACCAGTGGAAACAATCTCTCAGAATCTTGGAGGTTACATTGTTCTAAACTCCAGACAATATAAAGCCAATTTACTCAGCCTCACCTCATAGGACAAGCCCCTCATCCCAGGGACCAATTTAACAAACCTTTACTGCACCGTCTCCAATGCGAGTAAATCATTTCTTAAATGTGGAGACCAAAACTCTACAGTGTTTCAGCTGCTGTCTCACCAAAATCCTGTTCAACTGGAGTGAGACTTCTGTATTCATCGAACATAGAATTACATTCACCTTCCTAATTGCTTCCTGTATCTGCATGCTAATCGTCTGTGAAATAAAAGCAAATTATTGGGGATGCTGGAATCTGAAACAAAAACTGAAAATGCTGGACAATGTCAGCAGGTCTGACAGCCTCTGTGGAGAGAGAAGGAGCTAAAGTTCCCAGTCTGGGTAACTCTGCATCAGAGCTTTGACTCAAGTCACCCAGACTCGAAACGTCAGCCCCGTTCTCTCTCCACAGAGGCTGTCAGACCTGCTGAGATTGTCCAGCAGTTTCTGTTTTTGGTGCTAATGTGCTCACACCCAAATCTCTGAACATCAACCTTTACAAGTTTCTTACCTTTCACAAAATAGTCTGCTTTTTAATTCTTACGACCAAAATGAATAACTTCACGCTTTCCGACATTATACCCAATCTGCCATCCTGTTTTCCAATTACTTCACCTGTCTGTATCTCTTTGCAGCCTCTCTAAGTCCTCCCCACAACTTACCTTCTTGCCCACCTTGGTAGCATCCACAAACTAGCATTAGGGAGGATGAGAGTTTCCTGGGTCATACGTTTTAGTGCAGGAAGAGTTCAGGATAACAGATGGGTGGCCATCGGGAAGAGTAAGAAAGGCAGGAAGCCAGAAAGCCTTTGACAAGGTGCCACACAAAAGGTTGCTGCATAAGATAAAGATGCATAGCATTGAGGGTAAAGTAGAGGCATACAAAATGATCAGAGGGTTAGATAGGGTGGACAGCAAGAGCCTTCTCCCGCGGATGGAGGTGGCTAGCACGAGGGGATATAGCCTTAAATTGAGGGGTAATAGATATAGGACAGAGGTCAGAGGTGGGTTTTTTACGCAAAGAGTGGTGAGGCCGTGGAATGCCCTACCTGCAACAGTAGTGAACTCGCCAACATTGAGGGCATTTAAAAATTTATTGGATAAGCATATGGATGATAAGGGCATAGTGTAGGTTAGATGGCCTTTAGTTTTTTTCCATGTCGGTGCAACATCGAGGGCCGAAGGGCCTGTACTGCACTGTATCGTTCTATGTTCTATGTTCTATGTTCTAGTAGCATGGATAGAGGATTGGTTAATTAATAGAAAATGGGGATTAATGGGTGTTTCTCTGGTTGGCAATCAGTAGCTAGTGGTGTCCCTCAGGGATCAGTGTTGGGCCCACAATTGTTCACAATTTACATAGATGACTGGAGTTGGGGACCAAGGGCAATGTGTCCAAGACAACACTAAGATGAGTGGTAAAGCGAAAAGTGCAGAGGATACTGGAAGTCTGCAGAGGGATTTGGATAGGTTAAGTGAATGGGCTAAGGTCTGATAGATGGAATACAATGTTGACAAATGTGAGGTTATCCATTTTGGTAGGAATAACAGCAAAAGGGATTATTATTTAAATGATAAAATATTAAAGCATGCCGCTGTGCAAAGAGACCTGGGTGTGCTAGTGCATGAGTCGCAAAAAGTTGGTTTACAGGTGCAACAGGTGATTAAGAAGGCAAATGGAATTTTGTCCTTCATTGCTAGAGGGATGGAGTTTAAGACTAGGGAGATTATGCTGCAATTGTATAAGGTGTTTGTGAGGCCACACCTGGAGTATTGTGTTCAGTTTTGGTCTCCTTACCGTAGAAAGGACGTACTGGCACTGGAGGGTGTGCAGATGAGATTCACTAGGTTAATCCCAGAGCTGAAGGGGTTGGATTATGAGGAGAGGTTGAGTAGACTGGGACTGTACTCGTTGGAATTTAGAAGGATGAGGGGGGATCTTATAGAAACATTTAAAATTATGAAGGGAATAGATATGATAGATGCGGGCAGGTTGTTTCCACTAGCGGGTGACAGCAGAACTAGGGGGCATAGCCTCAAAATAAGGGGAAGTAGATTTAGGACTGAGTTTAGGAGGAACTTCTTCACCTAAAGGGTTGCGGATCTATGGAATTCCTTGCTCAGTGAAGCAGATGAGGCTCCTTCATTCAATGTTTTAAGATAGAGATAGATATTTTTTTGAAGAATAAAGGGATTAAGGGTTATGGTGTTCAGGCCGGAAAGTGGAGCTGAGTCCACAAAAGATCAGCCATGATCTCATTGAATGGAGGAGCAGGCTCGAGGGGCCTGATGGCCTACTCCTGCTCCTAGTTCTTATGTTCTTATGATTCAGGATGGGGAAGGGCAGAGTGTGGTGTGGTATGTTACTCTGAAACTGGTATTCAGCATTGAAGAATGTTGGGAGTGATGATACCCTGAAGGAGGAGTGCAGCCAGACCATGGCACTAGGTAAGGTAAGATAAAGTCGCCATAGTCCCAGATAACCGTAGGCTACTTTCCCTTTGAGGGGGAGAGCTGACTGGAGCTGAAGATCACCACACCTCAGGCGAGGGGGCAAGGTGGAGAATAACATCATGAATAACATCAGTAGGTATGGGAATTGAACCTGCATCACAAACCAGCTGTTTAGCTGACTGAGCTAAACCATGGTACTAATGGACAAGAAGCTCAATAAGTTCTCTCCAGCTCTGATGAAGAGTTAGCCAGACTTGAAACGTTAGCTCTCTTTTCTCTCCACAGAGGCTGCCACAGGTTTAGCACAGTGGGCAAATCGCTGGATTGTAATGCAGAACACAGCCAGCAGCGCAGGTTCAATACCCGTACCAGCCTCCCTGAACAGGCGCCGGAATGTGGCGACTAGGGGCTTTTCACAGTAACTTCATTGAAGCCTACTTGTGACAAAAAGTGATTATTAGTTTTATTATTACCTGCTGAGATTGTCCAGTATTTTCTGCTTTTGTTTCACGTTTCAGCATCCGCAGTGATTTGCATTTATCTTAAGAAAATAATGCCACTGTTTTTGAAGATTCCACATTCGGGGGACAGACAGGCTGTGACTGTCATTGTGAGCCCAGCATGGTGTGTGGCCTCCCTGTGAAGTGATGTGGCGATGCCGACGTTGGACTGGAGTGAGTACAGTAAGAAATCTTACAACACCAGGTTAAAGTCCAACAGATTTGTTTCGAGTCACTAGCTTTCGGAGCGCTGCTCCTTCCTCAGGTGAATGAAAAGGTAGGTTCCAGAAACACATATATAGATTTGAATGCAAGTCTTTGCAGGTAATTAAGTCTTTACAGATCCATAGAAAGGGGTAACCCCAGGTTAAAGAGGTGTGAATTGTCTCAAGCCAGGACAATAGGTAGGATTTCGCAAGCCCAGGCCAGATGGTGGGGGATGAATGTAATGCGACATGAATCCAAGATCCCTGTTGAGGCCGCACTCATGTGTGCGGAACTTGGCTATAAGTTTCTGCTTGGCGATTTTGTGTGTCGCGCGTCCTGAAGGCCGCCTTGGAGATCGCTTACCCAGAAATCAGAGGCTGAATGCCCTTGACTGCTGAAGTGTTCCCCGACTGGATGGGAACATTCCTGCCTGGCGATTGTCGCGCAATGTCCGTTCAACCATTGTCGCAGCGTCTGCATGGTCTCGCTAATGTACCACGCTTCGGGACATTCCTTCGTGCAGCGTATGAGGTAGACAACATTGGCCGAGTCGCATGAGTATGTACCGCGTACCTGGTGGGTGGTGTTCTCACGTGTAATGGTGGTGCCCATGTCGATAATCTGGCACATCTTGTAGAGATTGCCATGGCAGGGTTGTGTGGTATCGTGGCTGCTGTTCTGAAGGCTGGGTAGTTTGCTGCAAACAATGGTTTGTTTGAGGTTGCGCAGTTGTTTGAAGGCAAGTAGCGGGGGTGTGGGGGTGACCTTGGCAAGATGTTCGTCTTCATTGATGACGTGTTGAAGGCTGTGAAGAATATGTCGTAGTTTCTCCGCTCCGGGGAAGTACTGGATGACGAAGGGTACTCTGTTGGTTGTGTTCCATGTTTGTCTTCTGAGGAGGTAGGTGCGTTTTTTTTCTGTGGCGTGTAGGAACTGTCAATCGATGAGTCGAGCGCCATATCCCGTTCATAGGAGGGCATCTTTCAGCGTCTGTAGATGTCTGTTATGCTCCTCCTCGTCTGAGCAGATCCTGAATGGAGGGCTTGTCCATAGGGAATTGCTTGTTTAGGGTGGAAGCTGGTGAAGGTACTCCATGTGGAGTACATGGGATCCAAGACCTTGGATCCAGACCTTTAGAGCACCCTACGTGCTCTCATCCCACGTACTCCCCGCGTTGGAGATCTCTACTGCCTCCCAAAATACACAAGGCCAACGCACCAGGCCGGCCTATCGTGTCAGGCAATGGGACCCTGTGCGAGAACCTTTCTGGCCACATCGAGGGCATCTTGAAACCCATGCGTACAAGGAACGCCCAGCTTCTGTCGCAACACGACGGACTACCTACAGAAACTCAGCACCCATGGACCAGTTGAACCAGGAACATTCGTCGTCACAGTGGATGTCTCGGCACTCTACACCAGCATCCCCCATGACGACAGCATTGCTGCAACAGCCTCAGTCCTCAACACTGACAACTTCCAATCTCCAGACGCAATTCTGCAACTCATCCGCTTCATTCTAGATCACAACGTCTTCACCTTCGACAACAAGGTCTTCATTTAGACGCACGGAACAGCCATGGGGACCAAATTCGCACCTCAATATGCCAACATCTTCATGCACAAGTTTGAACAAGACTTCCTCACCACACAGGACCTGCAACCAACGTTATGCACCAGATACATTGATAAAAATGTTTTCCTTTGGACCCAGGGCGAAGAATCACTGAAACAACTACACGATGACATCAATAAGTTCCATCCCACCATCAGACTCACCATGGACTACTCTCCAAAATCAGTTGCACTCTTGGACACACTCATCTCCATCAAGAACAGTCACCTCAACAATTCGCTTTTCCGCAAGCTCACGGATAACCTCACGATGCTCCATTTCTCCAGCTTCCACCCTAAATACATTAAAGAAGCCATCCCCTATGGACAAGCTCTCCATATACGCAGGATCTGCTCATAGGAGGAGGAGCGTAACAGACATCTACAGACGCTGAAAGATGCTCTCGTGCAAACGGGATATGGCGCTCGACTCATCGATCGACAGTTCCAACGCACCACAGCAAAAAACCGCACCGACCTCCTCAGAAGACAAACACGGGACACAACCGACAGAGTACCCTTCGTCATCCAGTACTTCCCCGGAGCAAAGAAACTACGACATATTCTTTGCAGCCTTCAACACTCATCGATGAAATTAAACATCTTGCCAAGGTCATCCCCACACCCCCACGACTTGCCTTCAAACAGCCGCGTAACCTCAAACAAACCATTGTTTGCAGCAAATTACCCAGCCTTCAGAACAGCGACCACGACATCACACAACCCTGCCATGGCAATCTCTGCAAGACGTGCCAGATTATCGACATGGGCACCACCATTACACGTGAGAACACCACCCACCAGGTACGCGGTTCATCATCGTGCGACTCGGCCAACGTTGTCTACCTCATACGCTGCAGGAAAGGATGTCCCGAAATGTGGTACATTGGTGAGATCATGCAGACGCTGCGACAATGGATGAATGGACATTGCATGACAATCGCCAGGCAGGAATGTTCCCTTCCAGTTGGGGAACACCTCAGCAATCAAGCGCATTCAGCCTCTGATCTCCGGGTAAGCATTCTCCAAGGCGGCCTTCAGGACACGCGACAATGCAAAATCGCTGAGCAGAAACTTATAGCCAAGTTCCGTACACATGAGTGCGGCCTCAACCGGGACCTTGGATTCATGTCGCATTACATTCACCCCCCACCATCTGGCCTGGGCTTGCGAAATCCTACCAACTGTCCTGGCTTGAGACAATTCACACCTCTTTACCCTGTGATTTTCCCTCCCTCTGGATCTGTAAAGACTTAATTACCTGCAAATGCTCGCATTCTAAGCATTGTCTGACATCTTTAAATTTGTCTATATATATATTTCATTTGTCTATATATATGTTTCTGGAACATACCTCTCCATTCACCTGAGGAAGGAGCAGTGCTCCAAAAGCTAGTGTTTGAAACAAACCTGTTGGACTTTAACCTAGTGTTGTCAGACTTCTTACTGTCCCTGTGAAGTGAAGAGAGGAATAAAGTGCATAAAGAAGTGAGGGACGGTGTTGTGCTGTTTCAAACAGTATCAAAAGTACAGGTACAGGCATTCAAATCCAGCTATCAGAAAATTGGCATCTGCGGAGAGAGAGCCTCTCTCAGGATGGCGATCTTCCACCACGCTGACCCGGAAAAACATCTTGCTGCGGTCCAGCACGGCCGGTGAATGTCGGGAGACCTGGCTACCGGGATCCACCCAGCTCACAACGCCTTGTGAGGTTCAACGCAATCTCACGAGATGTTGCATGGAGAATCCCACCTATCCGAATCCCGGAGGGATCAAGTTTCAGCAAATTAGAGCGAGGCAGTAATCCTCACTCTAATGTGCAGATTCCTGACGTACCTGAGGCTTTGGGATTCAATCCCTTTGTCACGGAGACCTCGGCCGAGTGCCGTTCAGCACTGACGGAACGGCATTAGTGGAGTCTTCAAGGGGATCGGAGGGCCCCAGCTGCATGCCCTTGGGCAGGGTGGTGCCCTGGCACTGCTGGTGTCACCTGGGCACCCTGTCAGTGCCAGCCTGTCACCTTAGCAGTGCCACCTGGGTGCCACCCTCGTACTGCCAAGGTGCTTGTGTTTGCACGATTGGGCCGGGGTGGGCGAGTGGAGCTGGGGGACCAACCTCCCGTGTTGCATTCAGGCTGGGGGGAGGTCTGGGATTTTATTTGTGGGCCAGTGGCACTAATTTATATATTCATTTTGTTTTGTTTCTCACATGTAGATAATATTCATGAGATGCCTCCTATTTACTGCCTGAGACACATTGCCAGAAAAATCGAACCTTCACACTCTGAACTCGAAAACCATCGCCTCGTCCAGACCTCATCCATTGGACTGTAATTGATATCAAGCAGATCGGGATTTCTGTGTCAGCAGGAGGTTTGTCAATGTGACGCCCAGCCTGGTGAGCTGTGATCTGGGAGTTTCCCGGCCTGAGAAGAATGAGCAGGGTCAGGATGAGAGACCAGCTGCACCACAAGCTCTCCTTACACATTGTGAGGGGGGAGCTGATTGCCAAGGCTGCAGCTCAAGGATTTATTCCTGATTCACATCACATTCCTTCTCTTTGGCACGTCATGCTTCCTTGAGCCATGTCCCGCCAACCCTCCCACCACACCTCTACCACAAACAGTCTGACCCTTTCCCACCTAGCTGAACACCCTGCCTCCCTCCGAGCCTGTACATTCCAGACACCCACCTTCTCTTTTGCTTCAAAGCAGTCACTTAGACCATGCGGCCTGAGAAGAAAAGGGGTTGGATTCTCTGATTTTGAGGCTATGTCCTGGTGCCGGAATGGGAACGGTGGCTTTACGACCAAACATTTGGTGCAAAAAGCCACTGATCCTCCATTTGGCTGGAGCCTCGCAGGAAGGCAGCATAGAGCACCCGGCTCTAGCTACCGATACAGCCCGGAGAACTGGGGCAGCACAGTAGCATGGTGGTTAGCATAAATGCTTCACAGCTCCAGGGTCCCAGGTTCGATTCCCGGCTGGGTCACTGTCTGTGTGGAGTCTGCACATCCTCCCCCTGTGTGTGCGTGGGTTTCCTCCGGGTGCTCCGGTTTCCTCCCACAGTCCAAAGATGTGCGGGTTAGGTGGATTGGCCAGGCTAAATTGCCCTTAGTGTGGTAAAAAATAAGGTTAATGGGGGTTGTTGGGTTACTGGGATAGGTATACGTGGGCTTGAGTAGGGTGATCATTGCTCGGCACAACATCGAGGGCCGAAGGGCCTGTTCTGTGCTGTACTGTTCTAATTCTAATTCTAACTGCTGGGTCCGTGGCCGTGCATGCGTACAGCAGCGGCCACACCGTGCAACATGACGCCAGTCGCTCATGGACCCGGCCTGCAAAATAGTGCCCCCCCCTTTGGCTGGCTCGCAAGCCCTGGACCAACCCCCAACAGTGCCCTGGCCCCTGACAAAGTCCCCCTTGCCCGCGGATTGGTCTCCCCTGACTGTGGCGGACTGAGTTCCAGACAGGTAAGACCATGAGAGACCCACGCTGTGGGAACTCAGCCGGTTGGGGTGGAGCATCAGGGGTGGGCCTCAGGCGTGCGGCGAACACGCCGCTTTGGGGGGAGCGGAGCATCGCGAAATGGCGCCGCCCCCGATTTCATCGGAAACAGATATTCTCCATCCGATTTTGTAGTCGACGACAGGAGAATCCCACCCAAGAAGCCTGCAATCCAGGTGGCTGCCATTTCTCCCTGATTCTGAGGGAGTTTGACTCCAGTTACCCTGGTTGGGCCTGATGGCCTGTTTCCATGTAGCAGGATCCATGTAGCTCTGCCCCATGTGCCTCCTGGGCAGGTTGCACAGCCATAGTGGGTGTCTATGACTCTGGTCCCCTCGGAGTCCCATTTCTATGTGTAACACTCGGTGATGGAGAACACACATTGTCAGGTTCTCTCATCTGTACAGAACAGTATTCTCAATGTCTTCCAGAGAAATGCAACATGTGCTGGTGCAAATAACCAACAACAAAACCAAATGACTTGTTTCTTCTGAGTTGCTGATTTTAAATGGTCTGCAGTGAGGAGGTTTAATGACAGGCTCCCTTCTTGTGAAATCTTCATAGGTTTGATTTCTGATTGGAAAAATTCTTTGACCTTCAACAGAACCGGTTATTGACCATAAGACCATAAGACATAGGAGCACAATTAGGCCACTTGGCCTATCGCGTCTGCTCTGCCATTCAATCATGCCTGATATTTTCTCATCCCCAGTCTCCTGCCTTCACCCCATAACCCCTGATCTCCTTATTAATCAAGACCACAGCACAAAGATCTTCCTATTCTGATTCTGATTGTCAACAATACTCAAAACAAGCTCGCTAACAGCAGGGGGCACTCAACTGGAGTTGGTACTGAGGCCAATTCTGATGCTGTAAAGGGAGCTTTACTCTGTATCTAACCCCAAGCTGTACCTGTAAGGGCATGTTTGATGGGGACAGTGTAGAGGGAGCTTTATTCTGTATCTAACCCAGTGCTGTACCTGTCCTGGGAGTGTTTGATGGGGACAGTGTAGAGGGAGCTTTACTCTGTATCTAACCCCAAGCTGTACCTGTCCTGGGCATGTTTGATGGGGACAGTGTAAAGGCAGCTTTATTCTGTATCTAACCCAGTGCTGTACCTGCCCTGGGAGTGTTTGATGGGGACACTAAAGGGGGAGCTTTACTCTGTATCTAACCCCATGCTGTATTGATCCTGGGAGTGTTCGATGGGGACACTGTATAGGAACCCCTGATGCTCTCCATGGCTTAACCTGTCACTTCTCTGCCCTGTTTCCGCAGAAAGTGAAGGCACTTTCTTGGGAGGAGTTTGTGGGGATGGGTGAGAGTGGGTAGGTGGAAGAGAGAGGGGGTGGGTTCAGAGTGATTAACCTGATCTGACAACCTCGTCACAAGCAGAAAGCCAAGGCCAAAGTTAACCAGGAGATAATCTTTATAATGAGATGTTCTGTTTGTACTGTGGCATATCCGCATTGTATGGGTGAATGCACAGTAAAGTTTGTCTGATGATTGTTGAATTAATCCCTTGACGTCTGTAACCATGTACACTTTGCTATAAACAATGCCAGTGGTATTTTTGTTGTTAATTAAAAACGTTACAAAATAAGAACCTAATTGTGTTGATTTTCTCACTTTCTCTCTGGTTACCTGTGTATCGGCCATGGTCCAACAACATCTTGCATTTGTATATCACCTTTAATGTGGTAAAAATACTCCAGTGTTCTTCACTGGAGAATTATCAACCTAAATTTGACACTGAGCACAAGAGGGGGAAAATAGGACAAATGATCAAAACGCTGGCAAAGAGATAAGAGAGCAAAGAACACAGAAAAGTACAGCACAGGAACAGGCCCTTCAGCCCTCCAGGCCTGTGCCGACCATGATGCCCGAAATAAAAATAAAACCTTCTGCCCTTACTTGGTCCAAATCCCTCTATTTCCTCCCTATTCATGTACCCAACAAGCTGCCTTTTAAATGTTGCTAATGTGCCTGCTTCCATCACATCCTCTGTCAGCACGTTCCAGGCATCCACCACTCACTGCATGAAAACCCTACCCTGCACATCTCCCATAAACTTTCCCCCTCTCATCTTGAACCTGTGCCCCCTTGTAATTGATACTGCCACCCTTGGAAAAGGCCTCTGACTATCCTCCCTGTCTATGTCTGTCATAATTTTGTAATCCTCTATCAGGGCAGCACGGTAGCATGGTGGTTAGCATAAATGCTTCACAGCTCCAGGGTCCCAGGTCAGGTTTGATTCCCGGCTGGGTCACTGTCTGTGCGGAGTCTGCACGTCCTCCCCGTGTGTGCGTGGGTTTCCTCCGGGTGCTCCGGTTTTCTCCCACAGTCCAAAGATGTGCGGGTTAGGTGGATTGGCCATGCTAAATTGCCCGTAGTGTCCTGTAAGGTTAGGGGAGGGGGGTTGTTGGGTTACGGGTATAGGGTGGATATGTGGGTTTGAGTAGGGTGATCATTGCTCGGCACAACATCGAGGGCCGAAGGGCCTGTTCTGTGCTGTACTGTTCTATGTTCTAGTTCTCCCCTCAACCTGCACTTTCGAGTGAAAACAATCCTAGTTTATTTAACCTGTTCTCATAGCCAACACCCTCGAAGCCACGCAACATCTTGATGAACCTTTTTGCATTTCCTCCAACGTTTCCACGTCTTTCTAATAATGTGGTGACCAGAAGAGCAGAAAGCCAGACAGAGGGAGAGAAGTCAGGAGTTCAAGATAAGAATTTCTGGCCCAGGCAGCTGAAGCCCTGGTCACCAATGGGGGAGCGATTAAATTCAGTCATGGTCACAAAGCCAGAATGAGAGAGATACAGATATCCCAGAGCATTGTGAAATTGGAGGATTTATACAGATACAGAGGGATTTACAAACAGGGGTGACAGTTTTAATATCTAGGTGTTGCTGGAGTGGGGACCAGTGTAGGACATTGAGCACGGGGTGTCAGTGTAGGTCAGTGAGCATGGGGAGATGGTGTTGGCCAGTCAGCACGGGGAGACAGTGTAGGCCAGTACGCACGGGGAGACAGTGTTGGCCAGTCAGCCCGGGGAGACAGTGTAGGCCAGTGAGCACGGGGAGACAGTGTTGGCTAGTGAGCACGGGGAGACAGTGTAGCCAGTGAGCAGGGGGAGACGGTGTTGGCCAGTCTGCACGAGGAGACAGTGTAGGCCAGTACGCACGGGGAGACAGTGTTGGCCAGTGAGCACGGGGAGACAGTGTAGGCCAGTGAGCAGTGGGAGACTGTGTAGGCCAGTGAGCACGGGGAGACAGTGTAGGCCAGTGAGCAGTGGGAGACTGTGTAGGCCAATGAGCACAGGGAGACGGTGTAGGCCAGGGAGCACGGGGAGACTGTAGGCCAGTGAGCACGGGGAGACAGTGTAGGCCAGTGAGCAGGGGGAGACGGTGAAGACAAGTGAGCAGTGGGAGACAGTGTAGGCCAGTGGGTACGGGGAGACAGTGTAGGCCATTGGGTACGGGGAGACAGTGTAGGCCAGTGGGTACGGGGAGACAGTGTAGGCCAGTGGGTACGGGGAGACAGTGTAGGCCAGTGAGCAGGGGGAGACAGTGTAGGCCAGTGTGCACGGGGAGACAGTGTAGGCCAGTGGGTACGGGGAGACAGTGTAGGCCAGTGGGTACGGGGAGACAGTGTAGACCAGTGAGCAGGGGAGACAGTGTAGGCCAGTGGGTACGGGGAGACAGTGTAGGCCAGTGGGTACGGGGAGACAGTGTGAGGCCAGTGAGCAGGGGGAGACAGTGTAGGCCAGTGAGCACGGGGAGACAGTGTAGGCCAGTGAGCAGGGGGAGACAGTGTAGGCCAGTGTGCACGGGAGACAGTGTAGGCCAGTGAGCACGGCGGGGAGACAGTGTAGGCCAGTGAGCAGTGGGAGTCAGTGTAGGCCAGTGTGCATGGGGAGACAGTGTAGCCAATGAGCACAGGGAGACGGTGTAGGCCAGTGAGCAGGGGGAGACAGTGTAGGCCAGTGAGCATGGGGAGACGGTGTTGGCTAGCCAGCACGGGGAGACGATGTAGGCCAGTGAGCAGGGGGAGACAGTGAAGACAAGTGAGCACGGGGAGACAGTGTAGGCCAGTGAGCAGGGGGAGACAGTGTAGCCCAGTGTGCACGGGGAGACAGTGTAGGCCAGTGGGTACGGGGAGACAGTGTAGGCCAGTGAGCAGGGGGAGACAGTGTAGGCCAGTGAGCACGGGGAGACAGTGTAGGTCAATGACCACAGGGAGACAGTGTAGGCCAATGAGCAGGGGGAGACAGTGTAGGCCAGTGAGCAGTGGGAGTCAGTGTAGGCCAGTGGGTACGGGGAGACAGTGTAGGCCAGTGTGCACGGGGAGACAGTGTAGGCCAGTGAGCAGTGGGAGACAGTGTAGGCCAGTGAGCACGGGGAGACTGTGTAGGCCAATGAGCACAGGGAGAGAGTGTAGGCCAATGAGCACAGGGAGAGAGTGTAGGCCAATGAGCACAGGGAGACGGTGTAGGCCAGTGAGCAGGGGGAGACAGTGTAGGCTAGTGAGCAGGGGGTGACAGTGTAGGCCAGTGAGCAGGGGGAGACAATGTAGGCTAGTGAGCAGGGGGAGACAGTGTAGGCCAGTGAGCACAGGGAGACGGTGTAGGCCAGTGAGTATGGGGAGACAGTGTAGGCCAGTGAGCAGGGGGAGACAGTGCAGGCCAGTGAGCAGGGGGAGACGGTGTAGGCCAGTGAGCCGGGGGAGACGGTGTAGGCCAGTGAGCAGGGGGAGACAGTGTAGGCCAGTGAGCACAGGGAGACGGTGTAGGCCAGTGAGCAGGGGTAGACAGTGTAGGCCAGTGAGCACGGGGAGACAGTGTAGGCCAGTGAGCAGGTGGAGACAATGTAGGCTAGTGAACAGGGGCAGACAGTGTAGGCCAGTGAGCAGGGGGGGACGGTGTAGGCCAGTGAGCAGTGGGAGACAGTGTAGCCAGTGAGCAGTGGGAGACAGTGTAGCCAGTGAGCAGTAGGAGACAGTGTAGGCCAGTGAGCACGGGGAGACGGTGTAGGCCAGTGAGCAGTGGGAGACAGTGTAGCCAGTGAGCAGTGGGAGACAGTGTAGCCAGTGAGCAGTAGGAGACAGTGTAGGCCAGTGAGCACGGGGAGACAGTGTAGGCCAGTGAGCACGGGGAGACAGTGTAGCCAGTGAGCAGTGGGAGACAGTGTAGCCAGTGAGCAGTAGGAGACAGTGTAGGCCAGTGAGCACAGGGAGACAGTGTAGCCAGTGAACACGGGGAGACAGTACAGGCCAGTGAGCACAGGGAGACAGTGTAGCCAGTGAGCACGGGGAGACAGTGTAGCCAGTGAGCAGGGGGAGACAGTACAGGCCAGTGAGCACGGGGAGACAGTGTAGCCAGTGTGCACGGGGAGACAGTGTAGGCCAGTGGGTACGGGGAGACAGTGTAGGCCAGTGAGCAGTGGGAGACGGTGTAGGCCAGTGAGCACGGGGAGACAGTGTAGTCCAGTGAGCACGGGGAGACAGTGTAGGTCAATGACAACAGGGAGACAGTGTAGTCCAGTGAGCAGGGGGAGACAGTGTAGGCCAGTGAGCTCGGGGAGACAGTGTAGCCAGTGAGCAGGGGGAGTCAGTGTAGGCCAGTGAGCACGGGGAGACAGTGTAGGCCAGTGAGCAGGGGGAGACAGTGTAGGCCAGTGAGCACGGGGAGACGGTGTAGGCCAGTGAGCAGGGGGAGACAGTGTAGGCCAGTGAGCACAGGGACACGGTGTAGGCCAATGAGCACAGGGAGAGAGTGTAGGCCAATGAGCACAGGGAGAGAGTGTAGGCCAGTGAGCAGGGGGGTGACAGTGTAGGCCAGTGAGCAGGTGGAGACAATGTAGGCTAGTGAGTATGGGGAGACAGTGTAGCCCAGTGAGCAGGGGGAGACAGTGTAGGCCAGTGAGCACAGGGAGACGGTGTAGGCCAGTGAGCACGGGGAGACGGTGTAGGCCAGTGAGCACAGGGAGACGGTGTTGGCTAGTGAGCAGGGGGAGACAGTGTAGGCCAGTGAGCACAGGGAGACAGTGTAGGCCAGTGAGCACAGGGAGACGGTGTAGCCAGTGAGCACAGGGAGACAGTGTAGGCCAGTGAGCACAGGGAGACAGTGTAGCCAGTGAGCACGGGGAGACAGTGTAGCCAGAGAGCAGGGGGAGACAGTATAGGCCAGTGAGCACTGGGAGACAGTGTAGCCAGTGAGCACGGGGAGACAGTGTTGGCTAGTCAGCATGGGGAGACGGTGTAGGCCAGTGAGCACGGGGAGACAGTGTAGGCCAGTGAGCATGGAGAGACGGTGTTGGCCAGTGAGCACGGGAGACAGTGTTGGCTAGTGAGCATGGGGAGACGGTGTAGCCAGTGAGCACGGTGAGACAGTGTAGGCCAGTGAGCACGGGGAGACAGTGTAGGCCAGTGAGCACGGGGAGACAGTGTAGGCCAGTGAACACGGGGAGTCGGTATAGGCCAGTGAGCACGGGGAGACAGTGAAGACAAGTGAGCACGGGGAGACAGTGTAGGCCAGTGAGCAGGGGGAGACAGTGAAGACAAGTGAGCACGGGGAGACAGTGTAGGCCAGTGTGCACGGGGAGACAGTGTAGGCCAGTGAGCAGTGGGAGTCGGTATAGGCCAGTGAGCACGGGGAGACAGTGTAGGCCAGTGAGCAGTGGGAGACAGTGTAGGCCAGTGAGCACGGGGAGACAGTGTAGCCAGTGAGCACGGGGAGACAGTGTAGGCCAGTGAGCAGTGGGAGACAGTGTAGGCCAGTGAGCACGGGGAGACAGTGTAGCCAGTGAGCACGGGGAGACAGTGTAGGCCAGTGAGCAGTAGGAGACAGTTTAGGCCAGTGAGCACGGGGAGACAGTGTAGCCAGTGAGCACGGGGAGACAGTGTAGGCCAGTGAGCACGGGGAGACAGTGTAGGCCAGTGAGCAGGGGGAGACAGTGTAGGCCAGTGAGCACGGGGAGACAGTGTAGCCAGTGAGCACGGGGAGACGGTGTAGGCCAGTGAGCAGGGGGAGACGGTGTAGGCCAGTGAGCATGGGGAGACGGTGTTGGCTAGCCAGCACGGGGAGACGATGTAGGCCAGTGAGCAGGGGGAGACAGTGAAGACAAGTGAGCACGGGGAGACAGTGTAGGCCAGTGAGCACGGGGAGACAGTGTAGGCCAGTGTGCACGGGGAGACAGTGTAGGCCAGTGGGTACGGGGAGACAGTGTAGGCCAATGAGCAGGGGGAGACAGTGTAGGCCAGTGAGCATGGGGAGACAGTGTAGGTCAATGACCACAGGGAGACAGTGTAGGCCAGTGAGCAGGGGGAGACAGTGTAGGCCAGTGAGCAGTGGGAGTCAGTGTAGGCCAGTGAGCAGTGGGAGTCAGTGTAGGCCAGTGAGCACGGGGAGACAGTGTAGGCCAGTGAGCACAGGGAGAGAGTGTAGGCCAGTGAGCACAGGGAGACGGTGTAGGCCAGTGAGCACGGGGAGACAGTGTAGGCCAGTGAGCAGTGGGAGACTGTGTAGGCCAATGAGCACAGGGAGACGGTGTAGGCCAGGGAGCACGGGGAGACTGTAGGCCAGTGAGCACGGGGAGACAGTGTAGGCCAGTGAGCAGTGGGAGTCAGTGTAGGCCAGTGTGCACGCGGGGAGACAGTGTAGGCCAGTGAGCAGTGGGAGTCAGTGTAGGCCAGTGTGCATGGGGAGACAGTGTAGCCAATGAGCACAGGGAGACGGTGTAGGCCAGTGAGCAGGGGGAGACAGTGTAGGCCAGTGGTACGGGGAGACAGTGTAGGCCAGTGGGCACGGGGAGACAGTGTGAGGCCAGTGAGCAGGGGGAGACAGTGTAGGCCAGTGAGCAGGGGGGTGACAGTGTAGGCCAGTGAGCAGGTGGAGATAATGTAGGCTAGTGAGCAGGGGGAGACGGTGTAGGCCAGTGAGCAGGGGGAGACAGTGTAGGCCAGTGAGCAGGGGGAGACAGTGTAGGCCAGTGAGTATGGGGAGACAGTGTAGGCCAGTGAGCAGGGGGAGACAGTGTAGGCCAGTGAGCACAGGGAGACGGTGTAGGCCAGTGAGCACGGGGAGACGGTGTAGGCCAGTGAGTATGGGGAGACAGTGTAGGCCAGTGAGCAGGGGGAGACAGTGTAGGCCAGTGAGCAGGGGGAGACAGTGTAGGCCAGTGAGCAGGGGGAGACGGTGTAGGCCAGTGAGTATGGGGAGACAGTGTAGGCCAGTGAGCACAGGGAGACAGTGTAGGCCAGTGAGCAGGGGGAGACGGTGTAGGCCAGTGAGTATGGGGAGACAGTGTAGGCCAGTGAGCACAGGGAGACAGTGTAGCCAGTGAGCACGGGGAGACAGTGTAGCCAGTGAGCAGGGGGAGACAGTATAGGCCAGTGAGCACTGGGAGACAGTGTAGCCAGTGAGCACGGGGAGACAGTGTTGGCTAGTCAGCATGGGGAGACGGTGTAGGCCAGTGAGCACGGGGAGACAGTGTAGGCCAGTGAGCATGGAGAGACGGTGTTGGCCAGTGAGCACGGGAGACAGTGTTGGCTAGTGAGCACGGGGAGACAGTGTAGCCAGTGAGCACGGTGAGACAGTGTAGGCCAGTGAGCACGGGGAGACAGTGTAGGCCAGTGAGCACGGGGAGACAGTGTAGGCCAGTGAACACGGGGAGTCGGTATAGGCCAGTGAGCACGGGGAGACAGTGAAGACAAGTGAGCACGGGGAGACAGTGTAGGCCAGTGAGCAGGGGGAGACAGTGAAGACAAGTGAGAACGGGGAGACAGTGTAGGCCAGTGTGCACGGGGAGACAGTGTAGGCCAGTGAGCAGTGGGAGTCGGTATAGGCCAGTGAGCACGGGGAGACAGTGTAGGCCAGTGAGCAGTGGGAGACAGTGTAGGCCAGTGAGCACGGGGAGACAGTGTAGCCAGTGAGCACGGGGAGACAGTGTAGGCCAGTGAGCAGGGGGAGACAGTGTAGGCCAGTGAGCACGGGGAGACAGTGTAGCCAGTGAGCACGGGGAGACAGTGTAGGCCAGTGAGCAGTGGGAGACAGTGTAGGCCAGTGAGCACGGGGAGACAGTGTAGCCAGTGAGCACGGGGAGACAGTGTAGGCCAGTGAGCACGGGGAGACAGTGTAGGCCAGTGAGCAGGGGGAGACAGTGTAGGCCAGTGAGCACGGGGAGACAGTGTAGCCAGTGAGCACGGGGAGACGGTGTAGGCCAGTGAGCAGGGGGAGACGGTGTAGGCCAGTGAGCATGGGGAGACGGTGTTGGCTAGCCAGCACGGGGAGACGATGTAGGCCAGTGAGCAGGGGGAGACAGTGAAGACAAGTGAGCACGGGGAGACAGTGTAGGCCAGTGAGCACGGGGAGACAGTGTAGGCCAGTGTGCACGGGGAGACAGTGTAGGCCAGTGGGTACGGGGAGACAGTGTAGGCCAATGAGCAGGGGGAGACAGTGTAGGCCAGTGAGCATGGGGAGACAGTGTAGGTCAATGACCACAGGGAGACAGTGTAGGCCAGTGAGCAGGGGGAGACAGTGTAGGCCAGTGAGCAGTGGGAGTCAGTGTAGGCCAGTGAGCAGTGGGAGTCAGTGTAGGCCAGTGAGCCGGGGGAGACAGTGTAGCCAGTGAGCACGGGGAGACAGTGTAGGCCAGTGAGCACAGGGAGAGAGTGTAGGCCAATGAGCACAGGGAGAGAGTGTAGGCCAGTGAGCACAGGGAGACGGTGTAGGCCAGTGAGCACGGGGAGACAGTGTAGGCCAGTGAGCACAGGGAGACGGTGTAGGCCAATGAGCACAGGGAGACGGTGTAGGCCAGGGAGCACGGGGAGACTGTAGGCCAGTGAGCACGGGGAGACAGTGTAGGCCAGTGAGCAGTCGGAGTCAGTGTAGGCCAGTGTGCACGGCGGGGAGACAGTGTAGGCCAGTGAGCAGTGGGAGTCAGTGTAGGCCAGTGTGCATGGGGAGACAGTGTAGCCAATGAGCACAGGGAGACGGTGTAGGCCAGTGAGCAGGGGGAGACAGTGTAGGCCAGTGGGTACGGGGAGACAGTGTAGGCCAGTGGGTACGGGGAGACAGTGTGAGGCCAGTGAGCAGGGGGAGACAGTGTAGGCCAGTGGGTACGGGGAGACAGTGTAGGCCAGTGAGCAGGGGGAGACAGTGTAGGCCAGTGTGCAGGGGGAGACAGTGTAGGCCAGTGCGCACGTGGAGACAGTGTAGGTCAGTGAGCAGTGGGAGACAGTGTAGGCCAGTGGGTACGGGGAGACAGTGTAGGCCAGTGGGTACGGGGAGACAGTGTGAGGCCAGTGAGCAGGGGGAGACAGTGTAGGCCAGTGAGCACGGGGAGACAGTGTAGGACAGTGAGCACGGGGAGACAGTGTAGGCCAGTGAGCAGGGGGAGACAGTGTAGGCCAGTGAGCACGGGGAGACAGTGTAGGCCAGTGAGCAGGGGGAGACAGTGTAGGCCAGTGAGCACGGGGAGACAGTGTAGGCCAGTGAGCAGGGGGAGACAGCGTAGGCCAGTGTGCATGGGGAGACAGTGTAGCCAATGAGCACAGGGAGACGGTGTAGGCCAGTGAGCAGGGGGAGACAGTGTAGGCCAGTGAGCATGGGGAGACGGTGTTGGCTAGCCAGCACGGGGAGACGATGTAGGCCAGTGAGCAGGGGGAGACAGTGAAGACAAGTGAGCACGGGGAGACAGTGTAGGCCAGTGAGCAGGGGGAGACAGTGTAGGCCAGTGTGCACGGGGAGACAGTGTAGGCCAGTGGGTACGGGGAGACAGTGTAGGCCAGTGAGCAGGGGGAGACAGTGTAGGCCAGTGAGCACGGGGAGACAGTGTAGGTCAATGACCACAGGGAGACAGTGTAGGCCAGTGAGCAGGGGGAGACAGTGTAGGCCAGTGAGCAGTGGGAGTCAGTGTAGGCCAGTGGGTACGGGGAGACAGTGTAGGCCAGTGTGCACGGGGAGACAGTGTAGGCCAGTGAGCACGGGGAGACAGTGTCGGCCAGTGAGCAGTGGGAGACAGTGTAGGCCAGTGAGCAGTGGGAGACAGTGTAGGCCAGTGAGCACGGGGAGACAGTGTAGGCCAATGAGTATGGGGAGACAGTGTAGGCCAGTGAGCAGGGGGAGACAGTGTAGGCCAGTGAGCAGGGGGTGACAGTGTAGGCTAGTGAGCAGGGGGAGACAGTGTAGGCCAGTGAGTACAGGGAGACGGTGTAGGCCAGTGAGTATGGGGAGACAGTGTAGGCCAGTGAGCAGGGGGAGACAGTGTAGGCCAGTGAGCACAGGGAGACGGTGTAGGCCAGTGAGCACAGGGAGACGGTGTAGGCCAGTGAGCACGGGGAGACGGTGTAGGCCAGTGAGTATGGGGAGACAGTGTAGGCTAGTGAGCAGGGGGAGACAATGTAGGCTAGTGAGCACAGGGAGACTGTGTAGGCCAGTGAGTATGGGGAGACAGTGTAGGCTAGTGAGCAGGAGGAGACAGTGTAGGCCAGTGAGCACAGGGAGACGGTGTAGGCCAGTGAGTATGGGGAGACAGTGTAGGCCAGTGAGTACAGGGAGACGGTGTAGGCCAGTGAGTATGGGGAGACAGTGTAGGCCAGTGAGCACAGGGAGACGGTGTAGGCCAGTGAGCAGGGGGAGACAGTGTAGGCCAGTGAGCACAGGGAGACGGTGTAGGCCAGTGAGTATGGGGAGACAGTGTAGGCCAGTGAGCAGGGGGAGACGGTGTAGGCCAGTGAGCACGGGGAGACAGTGTAGGCCAGTGTGCACGGGGAGACAGTGTAGGCCAGTGAGCACAGGGAGACGGTGTAGGCCAGTGAGCAGGGGGAGACAGTGTAGGCCAGTGAGCAGGGGGAGACGGTGTAGGCCAGTGAGTATGGGGAGACAGTGTAGGCCAGTGAGCACGGGGAGACTGTGTAGGCCAGTGTGCACGGGGAGACTGTGTAGGCCAGTGAGCACGGGGAGACGGTGTAGGCCAGTGAGCAGTGGGAGACAGTGTAGCCAGTGAGCAGTGGGAGACAGTGTAGCCAGTGAGCAGTAGGAGACAGTGTAGGCCAGTGAGCACGGGGAGACAGTGTAGGTCAATTACCACAGGGAGACAGTGTAGGCCAGTGAGCAGGGGAGACAGTGTAGGCCAGTGAGCAGTGGGAGTCAGTGTAGGCCAGTGGGTACGGGGAGACAGTGTAGGCCAGTGAGCACGGGGAGACAGTGTAGGCCAGTGGGTACGGGGAGACAGTGTAGGCCAGTGAGCACGGGGAGACAGTGTAGGCCAGTGAGCAGTGGGAGACAGTGTAGGCCAGTGAGCACAGGGAGACGGTGTAGGCCAATGAGCACAGGGTGACAGTGTAGGCCAGTGAGCAGGGGGAGACAGTGTAGGCCAGTGAGCAGGGGGTGACAGTGTAGGCCAGTGAGCAGGGGGAGACAGTGTAGGCCAGTGAGCAGGGGAGACAGTGTAGGCCAGTGAGCGGGGGAGACAGTGTAGGCCAGTGAGCACAGGCAGACGGTGTAGGCCAGTGAGTATGGGGAGACAGTGTAGGCCAGTGAGCGGGGGAGACAGTGTAGGCCAGTGAGCAGGGGGAGACAATGTAGGCTAGTGAGCAGGGGGAGACAGTGTAGGCCAGTGAGCACAGGGAGACGGTGTAGGCCAGTGAGTATGGGGAGACAGTGTAGGCCAGTGAGCAGGGGGAGACAGTGTAGGCCAGTGAGCAGGGGGAGACGGTGTAGGCCAGTGAGTATGGGGAGACAGTGTAGGCCAGTGAGCAGGGGGAGACGGTGTAGGCCAGTGAGCAGGGGGAGACAGTGTAGGCCAGTGAGCACAGGGAGACGGTGTAGGCCAGTGAGCACGGGGAGACAGTGTAGGCCAGTGAGCACGGGGAGACAGTGTAGCCAGTGAACACGGGGAGACAGTACAGGCCAGTGAGCACAGGGAGACAGTGTAGCCAGTGAGCACGGGGAGACAGTGTAGCCAGTGAGCACGGGGAGACAGTGTAGCCAGTGAGCAGGGGGAGACAGTACAGGCCAGTGAGCACGGGGAGACAGTGTAGCCAGTGTGCACGGGGAGACAGTGTAGGCCAGTGGGTACGGGGAGACAGTGTAGGCCAGTGAGCAGTGGGAGACGGTGTAGGCCAGTGAGCACGGGGAGACAGTGTAGTCCAGTGAGCACGGGGAGACAGTGTAGGCCAGTGAGCACGGGGAGACAGTGTAGGTCAATGACCACAGGGAGACAGTGTAGGCCAGTGAGCAGGGGGAGACAGTGTAGGCCAGTGAGCACGGGGAGACAGTGTAGCCAGTGAGCAGGGGGAGTCAGTGTAGGCCAGTGAGCAGGGGGAGACAGTGTAGGCCAGTGTGCACGGGGAGACAGTGTAGGCCAATGAGC
Organism: Scyliorhinus canicula; assembly: GCF_902713615.1. Taxonomy (NCBI): domain Eukaryota; kingdom Metazoa; phylum Chordata; class Chondrichthyes; order Carcharhiniformes; family Scyliorhinidae; genus Scyliorhinus; species Scyliorhinus canicula. The sequence goes on along the minus strand of NC_052163.1, from coordinate 66,849,638 downwards.
ACGGGGAGACAGTGTAGGCCAGTGAGCACGGGGAGACAGTGTAGGCCAGTGAGCAGTGGGAGACAGTGTAGGCCAATGAGCACAGGGAGAGAGTGTAGGCCAGTGGGCACGGGGAGACAGTGTAGGCCAGTGAGCAGTGGGAGTCAGTGTAGGCCAGTGAGCAGGGGGAGTGACAGTGTAGGCCAATGAGCAGGGGGAGACAGTGTAGGCCAATGAGCACAGGGAGAGAGTGTAGGCCAGTGAGCACAGGGAGACGGTGTAGGCCAGTGAGCAGGGGAGACGGTGTAGGCCAGTGAGCAGGGGGGTGACAGTGTAGGCCAGTGAGCAGGTGGAGACAATGTAGGCCAGTGAGCAGGGGGAGACAGTGTAGGCCAGTGAGCAGGGGGAGACAGTGTAGGCCAGTGAGCAGGGGTAGACAGTGTAGGCCAGTGAGTATGGGGAGACAGTGTAGGCCAGTGAGCAGGGGGAGACAGTGTAGGCCAGTGAGCACAGGGAGACAGTGTAGGCCAGTGAGCAGGGGGAGACAGTGTAGGCCAGTGAGCAGGGGGAGACAGTGTAGGCCAGTGAGCAGGGGGAGACAGTGTAGGCCAGTGAGCAGGGGGAGACTGTGTAGGCCAGTGAGCACAGGGAGACGGTGTAGGCCAGTGAGCACAGGGAGACAGTGTAGCCAGTGAGCACGGGGAGACAGTGTAGCCAGTGAGCAGGGGGAGACAGTATAGGCCAGTGAGCACTGGGAGACAGTGTAGCCAGTGAGCACGGGGAGACAGTGTTGGCTAGTGAGCATGGGGAGACGGTGTAGGCCAGTCAGCACGGGGAGACAGTGTAGGCCAGTAAGCACGGGGAGACAGTGTAGGCCAGTGAGCATGGGGAGACGGTGTTGGCCAGTGAGCACGGGAGACAGTGTTGGCTAGTGAGCATGGGGAGACGGTGTAGGCCAGTGAGCACGGGGAGACAGTGTAGGCCAGTGAACACGGGGAGTCGGTATAGGCCAGTGAGCACGGGGAGACAGTGAAGACAAGTGAGCACGGGGAGACAGTGTAGGCCAGTGAGCAGGGGGAGACAGTGAAGACAAGTGAGCACGGGGAGACAATGTAGGCCAGTGTGCACGGGGAGACAGTGTAGGCCAGTGAGCAGTGGGAGTCGGTATAGGCCAGTGAGCACGGGGAGACAGTGTAGGCCAGTGAGCAGTGGGAGACAGTGTAGGCCAGTGAGCACGGGGAGACAGTGTAGCCAGTGTGCACGGGGGACAGTGTAGGCCAGTGAGCAGTGGGAGTCGGTATTAGCCAGTGAGCACGGGGAGACAGTGTAGGCCAGTGAGCAGTGGGAGACAGTGTAGGCCAGTGAGCACGGGGAGACAGTGTAGCCAGTGAGCACGGGGAGACAGTGTAGGCCAATGAGCAGTGGGAGACAGTGTAGGCCAGTGAGCAGGGGGAGACAGTGTAGGCCAGTGAGCACGGGGAGACAGTGTAGCCAGTGAGCACAGGGAGACAGTGTAGGCCAGTGAGCAGGGGGAGACGATGTAGGCCAGTGAGCATGGGGAGACGGTGTTGGCTAGCCAGCACGGGGGGACGATGTAGGCCAGTGAGCAGGGGGAGACAGTGAAGACAAGTGAGCACGGGGAGACAGTGTAGGCCAGTGAGCAGGGGGAGACTGTGTAGGCCAGTGTGCACGGGGAGACAGTGTAGGCCAGTGTGCACGGGGAGACAGTGTAGGCCAGTGGGTACGGGGAGACAGTGTAGGCCAGTGAGCAGGGGGAGACAGTGTAGGCCAGTGAGCACGGGGAGACAGTGTAGGTCAATGACCACAGGGAGACAGTGTAGGCCAGTGAGCAGGGGGAGACAGTGTAGGCCAGTGAGCACGGGGAGACAGTGTAGGTCAATGACCACAGGGAGACAGTGTAGGCCAGTGAGCAGTGGGAGACAGTGTAGGCCAGTGAGCAGTGGGAGTCAGTGTAGGCCAGTGAGCCGGGGGAGACAGTGTAGGCCAGTGTGCACGGGGAGACAGTGTGGGCCAGTGAGCACGGGGAGACAGTGTAGGCCAGTGAGCAGTGGGAGACAGTGTAGGCCAGTGAGCAGGGGGAGACAGTGTAGGCCAGTGAGCACAGGGAGACGGTGTAGGCCAGTGTGCACGGGGAGACAGTGTAGCCAGTGTGCACGGGGAGACAGTGTAGGCCAGTGAGCAGGGGGAGACGGTGTAGGCCAGTGAGTATGGGGAGACAGTGTAGGCCAGTGAGCAGTGGGAGACAGTGTAGGCCAGTGAGCAGTGGGAGACAGTGTAGCCAGTGAGCAGTGGGAGACAGTGTAGCCAGTGAGCAGTAGGAGACAGTGTAGGCCAGTGAGCACGGGGTGACAGTGTAGGCCAGTGAGCACGGGGAGACAGTGTAGCCAGTGAGCAGGGGGAGACAGTACAGGCCAGTGAGCACGGGGAGACAGTGTAGCCAGTGGGTACGGGGAGACAGTGTAGGCCAGTGAGCAGGGGGAGACAGTGTAGGCCAGTGAGCACGGGGAGACAGTGTAGGTCAATGACCACAGGGAGACAGTGTAGGCCAGTGAGCAGGGGGAGACAGTGTAGGCCAGTGAGCACGGGGAGACAGTGTAGCCAGTGAGCAGGGGGAGTCAGTGTAGGCCAGTGAGCAGGGGGAGACAGTGTAGGCCAGTGTGCACGGGGAGACAGTGTAGGCCAGTGAGCACGGGGAGACAGTGTAGGCCAGTGAGCAGGGGGAGACAGTGTAGGCCAGTGAGCACGGGGAGACAGTGTAGGCCAGTGAGCACGGGGAGACAGTGTAGGCCAGTGAGCAGGGGGAGACAGTGTAGGCCAGTGAGCACGGGGAGACAGTGTAGGCCAGTGAGCACGGGGAGACAGTGTAGGCCAGTGAGCAGGGGGAGACGGTGTAGGCCAATGAGCACGGGGAGACAGTGTAGGCCAATGAGCACAGGGAGAGAGTGTAGGCCAATGAGCACGGGGAGACAGTGTAGGCCAGTGAGCACGGGGAGACAATGTAGGCTAGTGAGCAGGGGGAGACAGTGTAGGCCAGTGAGCACAGGGAGACGGTGTAGGCCAGTGAGTATGGGGAGACAGTGTAGGCCAGTGTGCAGGGGGAGACAGTGTAGGCCAGTGTGCAGGGGGAGACAGTGTAGGCCAGTGAACAGGGGGAGACGGTGTAGGCCAATGAGTATGGGGAGACAGTGTAGGCCAGTGAGCAGGGGGAGACAGTGTAGGCCAGTGTGCAGGGGGAGACAGTGTAGGCCAGTGAACAGGGGGAGACGGTGTAGGCCAGTGAACAGGGGGAGACAGTGTAGGCCAGTGAGCAGGGGGAGACGGTGTAGGCCAGTGAGCACAGGGAGACAGTGTAGCCAGTGAGCACGGGGAGACAGTGTAGCCAGTGAGCAGGGGGAGAAAGTATAGGCCAGTGAGCACGGGGAGACAGTGTAGCCAGTGAGCACGGGGAGACAGTGTAGCCAGTGAGCACGGGGAGACAGTGTTGGCTAGTGAGCATGGGGAGACGGTGTAGGCCAGTCAGCACGGGGAGACAGTGTAGGCCAGTACGCACGGGGAGACAGTGTTGGCTAGTCAGCATGGGGAGACGGTGTAGGCCATTGAGCACGGGGAGACAGTGTAGGCCAGTCAGCACGGGGAGACAGTGTAGGCCAGGGAGCACGGGGAGACAGTGTAGGCCAGTGAGCACGGGGAGACAGTGTAGGCCAGTGAGCACGGGGAGACAGTGTAGGCCAGTGAACACGGGGAGTCGGTATAGGCCAGTGAGCACAGGGAGACAGTGTAGGCCAGTGAGCATGGGGAGACGGTGTTGGCCAGTGAGCACGGGGAGACAGTGAAGACAAGTGAGCACGGGGAGACAGTGTAGGCCAGTGAGCAGGGGGAGACAGTGAAGACAAGTGAGCATGGGGAGACAGTGTAGGCCAGTGTGCACGGGGAGACAGTGTAGGCCAGTGAGCAGTGGGAGACAGTGTAGGCCAGTGAGCAGTGGGAGTCGGTATAGGCCAGTGAGCACGGGGAGACAGTGTAGGCCAGTGAGCACGGGGAGAAAGTGTAGGCCAGTGAGCAGGGGGAGAAAGTGTAGGCCAGTGAGCACAGTGAGTCCGTATAGGCCAGTGAGCAGTGGGAGACAGTGTAGGCCAGTGAGCAGGGGGAGACAGTGTAGGCCAGTGAGCAGGGGGAGAAAGTGTAGGCCAGTGAGCAGTGGGAGTCGGTATAGGCCAGTGAGCACGGGGAGACAGTGTAGGCCAGTGAGCACAGTGAGTCCGTATAGGCCAGTGAGCAGTGGGAGACAGTGTAGGCCAGTGAGCAGGGGGAGACAGTGTAGGCCAGTGAGCACGGGGAGACGGTGTAGGCCAGTGAGCAGGGGGAGACGGTGTAGGCCAGTGAGCACGGGGAGACAGTGTAGCCAGTGAGCAGTGGGAGACAGTGTAGACCAGTGAGCCCAGGGAGACAGTGTAGGCCAGTGAGCACGGGGAGACGGTGTAGGCCAGTGAGCAGGGGGAGACGGTGTAGGCCAGTGAGCACGGGGAGACAGTGTAGCCAGTGAGCACGGGGAGACAGTGTAGCCAGTGAGCACGGGGAGACAGTGTAGGCCAGTGAGCAGTGGGAGACAGTGTAGGCCAGTGAGCACGGGGAGACAGTGTAGGCCAGTGAGCAGTGGGAGACAGTGTAGGCCAGTGAGCAGGGGGAGACAGTGTAGGCCAGTGAGCCCGGGGAGACAGTGTAGGCCAGTGAGCACGGGGAGACAGTGTAGGCCAGTGAGCACAGGGAGACGGTGTAGGCCAGTGAGCACGGGGAGACAGTGTAGCCAGTGAGCATGGGGAGACAGTGTAGGCCAGTGAGCAGTGGGAGACAGTGTAGGCCAGTGAGCACGGGGAGACAGTGTAGCCAGTGAGCACGGGGAGACAGTGTAGGTCAATTACCACAGGGAGACAGTGTAGGCCAGTGAGCACAGGGAGACAGTGTAGGCCAGTGAGCATGGGGAGACAGTGTAGGCCAGTGAGCATGGGGAGACAGTGTAGGCCAGTGAGCACAGGGAGACAGTGTAGGCCAGTGAGCACGGGGAGACAGTGTAGGCCAGTGAGCATGGGGAGACAGTGTAGGCCAGTGAGCACAGGGAGACAGTGTAGGCCAGTGAGCAGTGGGAGACAGTGTAGGCCAGTGAGCACAGGGAGACAGTGTAGGCCAGTGAGCAGTGGGAGACAGTACAGGCCAGTGAGCAGGGGGAGACAGTGTAGGCCAGTGAGCACAGGGAGACAGTGTAGGCCAGTGAGCAGGGGGAGACAGTGTAGGCCAGTGAGCACGGGGAGACAGTGTAGGCCAGTGAGCACGGGGAGACAGTGTAGGCCAGTGAGCACGGGGAGACAGTGTAGCCAGTGAGCAGTGGGAGACAGTACAGGCCAGTGAGTACGGGGAGACAGTGTAGGCCAGTGAGCACGGGGAGACAGTGTAGCCAGTGAGCAGTGGGAGACAGTGTAGGCCAGTGAGCAGTGGGAGACAGTGTAGGCCAGTGAGCACGGGGAGACAGTGTAGCCAGTGAGCAGTGGGAGACAGTACAGGCCAGTGAGCACGGGGAGACAGTGTAGCCAGTGAGCAGTGGGAGACAGTGTAGGCCAGTGAGCACGGGGATGCTGCAGCACAGGGTACTTTGGGCAAGCTGAAGTTTATTGAGGATGGGAAGGCTACCCAGGAGGGTATTGGAATAGTTAAGTCTAGATGTAACATAGGAGTGGATTAAGCCTGGCTCAGACATTCATTGAGAGGAGAAGTCAGATTCTAATCCAAGAGAAATGTTTCAGGCCTGCTCTCAGAGTATGGGGATAGGATATTGTCAACTGGCTCTCCCTATTGGGGAACCATAGGTACTGCACCCATTGATTCCTGTTGCTGACGGGGAGGCAGCATTGTGTGTGAAAGCCATTTATACACACACAAATTTACACACACACAATGCACGCACATTTTAACACGCACTTACACACACATATTTGTTTATTTTTTATAAATTTAGAATATCCAATTAATTTTTTCCAATTAAGGGGCATTTTTGCGTGACCAATCCACCTACCCTGCACATCTTTGGGTTGTGGGCTGAGACCCACGCTGACATAGGGAGAATGTGCAAACTCCATGGTGTACCATCAATTCACAGCGAGACCATATGAACAAGTGAACGAAGGCTTTATTAAACAAAGAACTAGCTTGCCAGTGATGTCTGTACAAAATGAGCGCCCACCCACTGGGCGCAGGACTATATACCGTCCCGGAGGGGGCAGAGCCCACCGGGGTTCCAGCTCAATCCTTAAAGGTAAAAGGTTACACACGCACCACCTCTCCTGGTGAATACATTCACCATATTCACCCCCTGTTTAACAAAAACACAAAGTCCGGCGGGGGTGACGTGGGTCAAATGGCCGGATCGTCCTTTTAGACCTCCTCAGCTCTGGCGTTGCGGCGGGATGGATGTCGTAGGTGATGGTGACTCCGAGAGCGTGTTGTTGTTCGGAGCTTCCACCTGGCGTGTCGGTGACGGTTGTGGGGTAGTGGTCGGCAGGTGGGTTGCGGATGGCGGCAGTGCAGGCGCGGGGGGGGGGGGGGGGGCGGTGTAGGCGCGGGAGGACACAGGAGCCCCAGGGGGGGCGAAAGAGACATGGTTGGTGATGGTAGGCGATGCTGGGATGCAGGGGGGAGCGTTGTCAGGGGAACCAGCGTGCGCCAGATCCGTAGGGAGACAGTATCTTGCCGTCCGTCTGGCTGTGTGACGTAGGTGTACTGGGTGTTTGCGTGCAGCAGCTGGACCCTCTCAACTACGGGGTCGGTCTTATGGCTCCTCACATGCCTCCGGAGAAGGACAGGCCCCGGAGTTGTCAGCCAGGATGGAAGGGAGACCCCGGAGATGGACTTCCTGGGGAAGGGAAACAAGCGGTTGTGAGGGGTCTCGTTCGTGGCTGTGCAGAGGAGCGACCTAATGGAATGGAGGGTGTCGGGGAGGACCTCCTGCCAGCGGGGAACCGGGACACTTCTGGACCGAAGGGCAAGAAGGACGGCCTTCCATACCGTTGCGTTCTCCCTCTCCACCTGCCCGTTGCCCTGCGGGTTGTAGCTCGTAGTCCTGCTCGAGGCGATGCCCTTACCGAGCAGGTACTGACGCAGCTCATCGCTCAGAAACGACGTGCCCCGGTCACTGTGGATGTATGCAGGGAAACCGAACATTGTGAAGATGCTGTGTAGGGCCTTTATTACTGTGGCCGAGGTCAGGTCGGGGCAAGGGACAGCTAAAGGGAAGCAGGAGTACTCGTCAATGATGGTCAGGAAGTACAGATTGCAGTTGGTGGATGGGAGTTGCCCCTTGATGTCGATACTGAGGCGCTCAAAGGGCCGGGAGGCCTTTACAAGATGTGTCTTGTCTGGCCGATAGAAGTGTGGTTTGCATTCCGCGCAGACTTGGCAATCCCTGGTCATGGCTCTGACCTCCTTGGTGGCGTAGGGCAGGTTGCAGGACTTAATAAAATGGACAAGCCGGGTGACCACTGGGTGGCAGAGGTCATTGTGGAAAGTGTAGCCATGCTGGCCACGCAAAATGGACACTGAGCCAAACTAAAATGGAAGGCTGCTGGGAAACAGACAGTTCAGCCAGAACAGCAGTCTGCAAAGAGCAGTTTGCATTCTGCAGCAGCAGAAACCAGTTTGGGCTCAGGTGAAAAGACCTTAGCTAGGTGCAAATGGCAAAACGCTTTGCATGCTAATGAGGCCATCAGACTTGAACACCCACACAATAGATACATTTGGTTCTGAATGGACACATTCCAATCAAGACCCAGACATCGAGGCACCAGAAACCTCCAAACAAAAGGACATAAGAAACGCCCCCTCCATCACGGAGACCCCCTCGCATTGGGGAATTAATCCAGTATCGATAAGAAATTGATCCAATAGGTAGAGCCCGCCCGAGAAGAGGGAAGGACAACGGAACCCCTATAAAAGATAGGGACCTCGTGTTGTCCGGTCTGTTAAACCCGTGCTCCGGCTCCGACTGACACCTGGTATCCTGACTCCAGCCGTTGAGCACCAGCCGCCGAAACCGTAAGTTCAACGCTCGCTACGCGATCCAAGCCCACTAGACTCCCAAGTACCAGAACGCTTGCTGAAGGCTGCAGACAAAACCAGGACGAAGGCCTCGTTCTCTGACCTTGCCTGTTCCTGTTAGATAAGTATTCTGTTTGCTTATGTTTAGTTGTAGCTTAGTCTCTTAGTGTGTGCATGAGTATTTATTATTAACTGTATAATAAATATTGATCGTTTGAACTTGACTAATCGGTGTATCGTCTTTATTACTTTGAACCCTTGAGGACCTGTGTTTCGTGCAACATTTAGTGGCGACATCCGCCGGGACCCTGTTGTAAGTGGAAACACCACAGTGTCCAGGACCCTGAAATTTGAATTAGAACTCCAAATTGCAGAGAAAGAAAGAGATCACAAGTATTCAAGGTGTTCAAAATAATAAGCGAAATTCGGAAGTGTGTTTAGTGCATGCGTACTAACAGGGCTGTAAGGTAAAACTGAAAGCTTTTTGTTGCGACAAACTTTCGGTAGTTTTGTTAACGGAACATAGCGTAAGCCGTACCCGTTTTTCGAAACACCACCCCAGCAACCCCCTGTTCCAAATTATAAAAAGAGAGTCAGAGGAAATGGCCATGCAGGCAATGGAACGTCTGATGGATCCAGCAAAGTTTGTGGTCGCAGCGACCAGCAGCAGTAGCAGGGTAGGCCAGTGTCCCACGTGGGAGCTGGAACTCCGCAAATATTTACAAGGAAAGGGATGGCCCCTTTGGAAAGAGTTTTGTGCAAATGAGGAGACAGGTCCCGGAAGTATAGGTCATACTTGGTGGGAGAACCTCTCTCAGATACACAAAAAGAGTTTAGGAAAAGCACGCAAGCCGATGGCGATTGTGTCCTGCTTGGCACAGTTGCGAGGCGCAGAGGAGGTCATCAGGACGCTCCGGGCAGATTTAGAGGAAAGGAACCGAATGAGTAAGGTCGATGTCAGGGACATCGAGAAAGAAAACCTGGATCTTAAAGGGAAGTTGGCAGAGAAGGGTAGAGAGGTGGATGATGCCAAGAGGGCTCACCAGTCTTGTCTAGCTCATCTGAACAGTTCCCAGACCCAGTATGAGAAAGCCTATCAGGACGTGCAACGTGCCGTTCTGATAAGACAGGAATCGGAAAAGCAGGTGGAGGCATTGCAGAGGCAATGTTCCGATCTCAAAGCAGCTTTGAGAGCACTCCACGCTGCAACGACCGAACAAAGACAAAGCACAGTTGACCACGCGAAATGCAGGAAACAGATTGCGGAATTGCAATCTCTGCTTTCGGTGCAGAATGGCTTCCAAAGCACCTTTGGAGCTCAGTTAGATGGGGAAAATGCCCCAGATTGGCAGGAATTAAGCGAGACAGCGCAGCGTTATGTTCAGGGAACATGTGCGCCAGCAGCTCAGCAGAAACGACAGGCACCCCAACCCCCCACAGCTCAGATCATAACCGCACCCATGAATCCCGTAACCACACAGAGGAAAGCCGAATCAGAAGGCGCCCCAGACATAACTTACACCACCCCTTTAACAGTAACCCAGCTAAGGGACGCTTGTGAAAAGATCACTCCGTTCCTCCCCACCGCAGACCCCCACCAGTTCTTCGCTAAAGTAAAACAGCAGGCTACCATGTACGGCCTGGATGAGAGAGAGCAGGTTAAGCTCACCGTGTTGAGCTTAGACCAGAGTGTAGTGGCAGCCCTCCCCGACCCACAAAACGTGGCAGGAGGCAGCCTAGAGGAGATGCACACTGCCATTTTAGATGCCATCGGGTACAATAGAGGTGACCCCGTAGAAGGATTGAATAAGTGCAGGCAGAAGAGATCCGAACACCCCACAGCATTCGCAGGAAGGCTGTGGATTCATTTCAGCGCAGTTTTCGGACAGCTAGATAGAGCGCATTTAACCCGCGAAAACATGGTTAAGTGGACGCGCACAATTATCTCACACGCAACAGAGGCAGGACAGAGCGCTTGCAATAATTACGACCCCTCAGAAGAGGCCCATAACGAAAAATGGGTCCTCAAAAGATTGTCCCGCGCTTGGGAGCAATCGCTTCAGGCAAAAGCAAAGGTTAGATCCCCAGAAGAGGCTCAGGCTGCTGCAGATATCCAAGCAGTCAGAGAGCACCAGAAGCCCGCATGGGTAAATGAAGGCAAGAGCAGCCCTCAACAGAAAGGACAGGAATGCTATAACTGTGGACAGTTAGGGCATTGGGCAAAAGAGTGCCAAGCACCCCAGCGATCTCAGAGAGGCCAGCAGACAGGCACTCTGAACCGCAACAAGGCAAAACCAATCCACAATGTAGCAGTACAGTCAGGACCCACCAATGTGGACGAGACGAACTGACGGTGTTCGGGCTCCCCCACTTGGGTCTGTGACACACTATGGGACTCATCAGGGAGGCCCGTAGTCACGGCAAAAGTCAAAGGGAAGCCCATAGAGTTACTGTGGGACACAGGAGGATCCCGCACCACCATTAACTCCACAACCACGGCACACGCAGACACGTGGCCGACCACCTCCACCATCACACTTAGCGGGTTCACCGGACACTCGCAGCAGGGACATATCACAGCACCCGTAGCGATCCAGCTAGGGAACATTTCCACAAGACACCCCGTAGTTTTAGTAAATCTTCCCCGGACAGCAGAGCACATCCTGGGGATAGATTTTATGAACGCTCACAGCTTGTCGTTCGACCCAGTGAACCAGTGTGTCTGGCGAATGGCGAGATCAGACAGAGCCCCAGCCACCCTCACAGTAGGAGACTACGCTAATCGGATTAGCGCAGTGGGAGAGTACTCATTCGACCTGACTACACTCCACACCGACCGACAAATTAAGGCCCTACTAAACAAACACAGGACAGCATTTGCAAGTCACCGTCATGACTGTGGCAGAATGACTGGACAAGTTCATGTTACCGGACAGGACCCCCGACCGCAAAAGCAATATAGATTTCCCCTCGAGGCAGAGGTGGAAATAGAAAAGGTTATAGGCAGCTTGTTGGACCAAGGTGTACTGAGAACGGTAGCCTCCACCAACAATGCCCCTATTTGGCCAGTGAGGAAGCCCGATGGATCATGGCGTCTGACCATCGATTATCGGGAACTCAATAAAGTAACCCCCGCAGTAGCCCCAACGGTAGCTACTAGTCCCGAGACCATGCTCAAGCAGGGTCGCAACGCCAAGTACTTCACGGTATTGGACATCAGTAATGGATTCTGGTCAATACCATTGGCAAAAGCGTGCCAATACAAATTCGCATTCACTTTTAAAACTCAGCAGTACACGTGGACATGCCTCCCACAAGGATTCCACAATTCACCCTCCATTTTCCACCGACAGCTGGCAAGTGGATTAGAGAAATTTTCCCGACCCGAATGTCTGGTACAGTATGTAGACGACCTACTACTGCAGACAGACACAAAGGCAGAGCACATTTCGCTTCTGGCCGAACTCCTAGAACTCTTAACTGAAATTGGCTGTAAAGTTAACCCGAAAAAGGCCCAAATATTGGAAAGTAAAGTGATGTATTTGGGATCAGTCATCACGCACGGCAAACGCGAGATCGAATTCAAAAGAATTGATTCGATCGTCAAATTGCCCCTTCCCCAGAATGTATCAGCCCTCCGGTCGTTTTTAGGACTGGTTGGCTATTGTCGGAACCACATCGACGGATTCGCGACAAAAGCCGCCCCACTTTCAGACCTCCTTAAGAAAGGAGCCCCCTGGGAATGGCTTCCGCAGCATACAGGCGCTGTGGAAGAGTTGAAACGAGCCCTTAGTGCAGCACCCGCGCTGCTAGTCCCCGACCAACTTTCACCGTACGCAATAGAGGTAGCTAGCACAGATCTGACCCTCTCGGCCGTGTTGCTTCAGGAACGGCACGAGCAGCTAAGACCAGTGGCTTATGCCTCCCGACTGTTAGACCCGGTAGAACAAGGACTTTCAGCCTGTGAGAGGCACCTCCTTGCTGTCTTCTGGGCAGTGCAGTATTTCTCATACATCACCGGACTAAACCCCATCACCATTCTAACCGAACATACACCCACACAGCTACTACTAGACGGTCGACTGAAGGACGGTTCAGTTAGCCAGATTAGGGCAGCCAGGTGGACCCTACTTTTACAAGGACGGGACATTACAGTGAAACGGACACGCACACACACATACTTAGCAGACAACCTCCAATACCCCGGACAGCCCCATGACTGTGAAATTGTAGCTCCCCTGCATAACACAGGACCCTTTTTAGCCAAAACACCCCCCAGGAAGATAGGGAACCCGAAACAAAGCCCCCAGCCCACAGACACGTGTGGACCCTTGAGGATTTATGTAGACGGTTCCTCCACAGTTTTAAATGGTGAGCGTATCACAGGATGCGGCATCTATGTAGAGGACGCGCAGGGGCGCGCTCTCGAAGAAATCGCTCTTAAGTTACCAGGTCACTTAGGCGCGCAGGCAGCAGAGCTAGCAGCCATAGCGTACATAGTGGACCACCCCGATTCTTTCCCCAGCCCAGCAGACATATATTCAGACAGCTTATATGTCTGCAATAGCCTAACAGATTTTCTGCCCCTGTGGAGGACACGAGGTTTTGTCTCCGCAGACGGAAAACCCCTTCCATCAGCCCCCTTACTCCAGCATATTTTAGCAAAAGCGAAGGACAGGACCTTCGGCATCATAAAAGTTCGCAGCCACCATAGGTCATCACCCCCTGGGAATGTAAAAGCCGACGCATTGGCTAAGGCAGGTTCCAGGAGAGGACACTTATGGACCCCCCCAGCTAGCGCACCAGCTAGCGCCCCTGTGAGCGCAGTCCAAGTCTCACAGACTGATATTAAAGATCTCGTGGCAGCACAAAAACAGGACGGAGACCTCAGGGAGGTTTTCAAGGGAAACTTTGTGCCTGCTTACGAGCACTTTAAACACGCACTGACCACACATGAGGGTGTGATCATTAAGGACCAACTTTATGTGGTCCCACAGCAGGACAGGAATCAGATGATTGCCTTGTTCCATGACGGACACGGGCATCAGGGAATTGATGCAACAACGAGGCACCTCAGGCAACTCTGTTGGTGGCCTAATCTCAGGAATGATGTAACGCACTACATAGAGAATTGCCTGATTTGTGCTCAGAATAACCCGGAGCGGTATTCTAAGAAAGCACAACTTCGGCATACTCGCCCAGTTAACGGCCCTTGGACAAACCTCCAGATCGACTTTATAGGTCCATTGCCCCCTTGTCGGAATGGCTATAAATACGTTCTGGTGGTGATAGACACCTTTACCAAGTGGGTAGAGGCATTTCCCTCACGAACAAATACAGCAAAGACAGCTGCAAAGATCCTGACCCACCACATCTTCACGAGATGGGGTTTACCCCGAAGTATCGATTCGGACCAGGGATCTCACTTTACAGGACGGGTCATGAGGAACGTCCTGACAATATTCGGAATCAAACAGAACTTCCATATTGCGTATCATCCACAGTCCAGCGGGATTGTGGAGCGCATGAATCGGACCCTAAAAACTACCCTTAGGAAAATGGTTCAAGAGAACAATTCCACATGGGATTCAGTGCTCCCCTTTGCACTTATGTTCATAAGGAACACGGTCTCCACATCGACAGGATACACACCACACACACTCATGACCGGACGCCCTATGAAAGGTACAGAATTCCTTTTAGGACTGGACATGACAAGCCCCGAAGTGACGGCCCTCACACATGAAAAGGCAGTTAAAGATCTAGTTGAGACTGTGAGGTCTGCACAGCTCGCAGCCGCAGTCCAGCTAGGGAAACGCCGACAGCAACGTACTGCCTGTTTCAATAAGACCGTACACACCACAGAATTCCAGGTTGGGCAACAGGTAATGTTATCTGTTTATAACCCCAGCAGTTTTTTGGCTCCAAAATATTCCGGCCCCTACTCAATTTCGGACAAAATTAGCCCCTCCGTTTACAGGATAAAGTATCCTAATGGGAAGACCGCGTGGTTCCATATAAACCAGTTAAAGGCATATGGAACACAGGCCAACCATGCCCACCATGTCCTGCTGGATGCAGCAGAACACTTCACCCCGCCCACCAGAGACACTTTTCCACCATCCCCCTCACAGACCAGTTCATCCACGGACTCGCCCACGACTCCGCCCACAGACCACTACAGACCACGCCCCGACACGCCCACAAGCTGCCACAGCAGAGACAGTAGGACAGACACTGACTCTGAAGACAGCGACAGCACACAGCCATACAGCCCACACTGCACCAACTACGACCCCGACTCCAGTGACCCCATGGAAGTCACTTACCTCAAAAACCCCGAACCACCACCCGACCCCGACTACCCCGACAACACACTCGACGCTACACAATGGCACAGGGACAATTCCTACAGACTTGTCCGCAATGACGAGAGTGACCCCCGGTCACACAACTCCAAAATAGCATGCCTGATCCACACAAGGGTGTGGGATCCGGGAGAGCAGGACGACACGGTGTCTGACTCCCGACACGTCAACCCCTTTGTGACCCTGTTCACAGAGGCAGAATCAAAGTGAGGTGTCCAGATGATGTAAGATAGGAATCGTTTGAGGGAAACGATGTCCTTTCTGATGGAACCTGCACGTATGTTTGTCTTCGTTTTATGTTTGTTTGTCTCAGGAATGTACATTGTTCAGCTGGAGGATGGACATCTTCTTTTCAGCTGAAAAGATTGTGACCACCTCACATACACGTTAGCTTGTCCGCAGATACCTTTGAGAACTTCGGTTTGATTGGAGATCTTTTCCAAAGTTGTAAGGCCACACGCCAAATAGTTTATCTGCAGATATCTCTGAGAACTTCAGTGATGTCCTCAGTTGGAGCATCTTGGCTCCCTTGGTTTTTTTTTTAGGTGCCCCTCTATTCGGCGAAATAGAGGCTGCAAGTCATGGTAAACACATTCGTACCCGTTTTTCCAGGTTACTCAGGCAGTGGACAAACGGCACTGAGGACCCGCCCTGTCTGAGAACCAACCCTTGGTCAGCCAAGCTCGGGTATGGCACAGCACGCCCTACCCGGGGATCCCATCCAACTCGTACCCGTAGCGGCCCATACGCAACTCATTCGGATGTTTGTTTCCAAGTTTGTTTTCATTTTACGTTAGGTAGCCCTTCGGCCACCATCCCACATGCTATTTACATCCGGGAACATTCGGATGGTAAATCAGCAAAGCCTGCGAGACGGCTCGCAGAAGGAAGGATTGTTAGGTGTATGCTGGTCTTTAAATTCGCTTTTTGAAAAAAAAAATGAGGGGAGTCACAGGGTGTGACTTAGCCAGTCATTTTAAAGGGTCAATTGGGTTTTGAAAGACAGATGCACTAACAAGTAAAGGTCTTAAACTGTGTATTGACAGATACTGTGCTTGATCCCAAAGGTTTCAAAGGACGAGACAGAGGTCGAAGCCAGGATTGTCAATACCGGAGGAAGAAGGAAGAGAAAGAAGAAGAACAGCAAAATGATGGAAGCCCACTTATTACTATTTAATGTCATATGTATATGTGTGGAAACAAGACACGTTTCCCCCACAACCCCCACCGTAAATGTTAGTACAGCAAACCCCCAGTGCTCAGCTCTGATCAGCGAGGTTCAGACCTGGTGTACTAAATTCATGACGTGGTACTCCATGTCCTACATAATCGAATCACTGTTGGTGATTGCGATCCTCATCATCCTAGTGCAGACCCTCAGGTTGAGGAAATGGAAGAGGAGAGCCTCTCGTTCCAGCACCTCACCCATCTATAGAGTGCAATCCCCCATCTTCGGATTCCACCAAACCCCTCAACCCCTCACTGATTACAACACTCTGTAAATAAAAATTCAGCCATGTATTATATTGTTCCATACTCGACTGCCGAGTTGGGAAGTGTGATGTTGTGGTGTGAATGGTTAAGATTTTAGAGTGATTAAATGTTTAAGTTAAGGTTAAGGTTAATAGTGATAGGTAGAGGTTCCCAATTGTAGTAATGCATGTCCCTTTTTGACATAGGGCCAAGTAGAGATGTTAGTTAAATTTTTTTTTCTCTTCTTCCCATAGTTTAGAACAGAGTAGAACAGGAACTGGCAAGAGGTCAGAACACAAGGAGGCAAAGTACATAGGTGATCCTTCACAATAGTATGATTGTGAGGATCACAAGGAGGGAATGTAGCCATGCTGGCCACGCAAAATGGACACTGAGCCAAACTAAAATGGAAGGCTGCTGGGAAACAGACAGTTCAGCCAGAACAGCAGTCTGCAAAGAGCAGTTTGCATTCTGCAGCAGCAGAAACCAGTTTGGGCTCAGGTGAAAAGACCTTAGCTAGGTGCAAATGGCAAAACGCTTTGCATGCTAATGAGGCCATCAGACTTGAACACCCACACAATAGATACATTTGGTTCTGAATGGACACATTCCAATCAAGACCCAGACATCGAGGCACCAGAAACCTCCAAACAAAAGGACATAAGAAACGCCCCCTCCATCACGGAGACCCCCTCGCATTGGGGAATTAATCCAGTATCGATAAGAAATTGATCCAATAGGTAGAGCCCGCCCGAGAAGAGGGAAGGACAACGGAACCCCTATAAAAGATAGGGACCTCGTGTTGTCCGGTCTGTTAAACCCGTGCTCCGGCTCCGACTGACACCTGGTATCCTGACTCCAGCCGTTGAGCACCAGCCGCCGAAACCGTAAGTTCAACGCTCGCTACGCGATCCAAGCCCACTAGACTCCCAAGTACCAGAACGCTTGCTGAAGGCTGCAGACAAAACCAGGACGAAGGCCTCGTTCTCTGACCTTGCCTGTTCCTGTTAGATAAGTATTCTGTTTGCTTATGTTTAGTTGTAGCTTAGTCTCTTAGTGTGTGCATGAGTATTTATTATTAACTGTATAATAAATATTGATCGTTTGAACTTGACTAATCGGTGTATCGTCTTTATTACTTTGAACTTGACCTTGGAATACTTGTGACGTTGCCTATACGGCAACTGGCGACTCCAGAGCTAAATAATTACATAGAACAGAGCCTAGCAGTGTTAAGCACACGTCGAACTCGGAGGCGTGTTAATACACTCCAATAAACGCGTTTTACGCCCATAGTAAAACGTGCAACAAAAGCCCGCAGGCGGTCCTCCTGCGCGCTGGCGCAAGTACCGCGGGACAGGGCATCTGAGGGCTCATTGAGTTCCTCAGGATGATACTTAATATGGTAAGTGTAGGTGGAGAGTTCGATCCTCCACCTCAAGATCTTATTATTTTTAATCTTGCCCCCTGTGCATTGTCAAACATAAAGGCTACCGACCGTTGGTCGGTGACGAGGGTGAACCTCCTACCGGCTAGGTAGTGCCTCCAGTGCCGCATGGCTTCCATTATGGCTTGTGCTTCCTTTTCGACCGAGGAGTGCCGAATCTCGAAAGCGTGGAGGGTTCTAGAGAAGAAGGCTACTGGCCTGCCTACCTGGTTGAAGGTAGCAGCCAGGGCGACGTCTGACGCATCGCACTCTACCTGAAAGGGGATGGACTCGTCCACCGCGTGCATGGCGGCCTTAGTGATATCGGCCTTGATGCAGCTAAAGGCCGAACGGGCCTCAGCCGTCAGGGGAAATGTTGTGGTCTTAATAAATGGGCGGGCTTTGTCCACTGGGCGTAGTATGAGACTAGCAACAGGCACCGTTTGAGGGCCTTGAGGCTGTGGGGAAGGGGAAGTTCCGTGAGGGGGCGCATGAGGTCGGGGTCGGGCCCCAGGACCCTGTTTTCCATGACGTAGCCGAGGATGGCCAGCCAGGTTGTGCGGAAAACGCACTTCTCCCTATTATATGTGAAGTTGAAGGATTGGGCAGTTTGGAGGAAATTCTTAAGGTTGGCGTCGTGGTCCTGCTGGTCATGGCTGCAGATGGTGACATTGTCCAAGTACGGGTATGTAGCCCGCAGCCCGTACTAGTCCACCATTCGGTCCATCGTTCTCTGGAAGACCGAGACCCCGTTAGTGACGCCAAAAGGGACCTTGAGGAAGTGGAAGAGCTGCTTCAAAAGCCATGTAGCGGCGATCCTCCAGGCGGATCGGGAGCTGGTGGTAGGCAGACTTCAGATCCACCGTGGAGAAAACCCGGTATTGCGCGATCTGATTGACCATCTTGGCAATGCGGGGGAGGGGGTACGCATCCAGTTGCGTGAACCGGTTAATCGTCTGGCTGTAGTGCACAACCATCCGGTTCTTTTCCCCGGTCCTGACAACCACCACTTGAGCTCTCCCGGGGCTGTTGCTGGCCTCGATGACCCCCTCTCTCAAGAGTAGCTGGACCTCTGACTTGATGAAAGTCATATCTTGTGCACTCTACCGCCTGCTCCTGGTGGCGACGGGCTTTCAGTCGGGGGTGAGGTTCGCGAAGAGCGAGGGGGGGGGGGGTGGGGGCGACCTTAAGGGTCGTGAGGCGACAGACCGTGAAGGGGGGTAAGGATCCGACGAACTTCAGCGTTAGGCTTCGGTGACTGCATTGGAAGTCTAATCCAATCGCAGAGGTGAGGGAGGACATACAGCTTAAAAAGGGCATACTCAGCGCCCTGTATCGCGAGGTTGGCGACACAGTACCCCCAGATCCGGACCGAGTCCATGGGTCAGGCCTGAGGAGCTTTCGGCTTCTGGTCTTTCGATCTGGCCAGCCAGACTCTGGCCAAATGACCCTTTTTGCCACAGTCGCTGCATGTCGCGGAGCACGCTGGGCAATGCTGCCGTGGGTGTTGGCCCTGGCCGCAGAAGTAGCACAACGGTCCCCCGGTCTGGGCGGGCAGCTGCGCGGCACAGGCCTTTGGCGTGGCTGGATCTGGCGACATCCATGTTGGGGGGGGCCCAAGTGGGACTCGCTGGGTCTTCGGGGAATGCGCTGAGGCTCTGGTATGCCCTGCAGGTCGGTAGCCCCGTTTTCCAGCAGTCGCTGCCTGACGTCATTAGAGCGGACCCCAGCCATATAGGTGTCCTGGACCTGCAGCTTCATGTGCTCCTCAGCCGTCACGTCTTGATAATTAAAGTTTCTGGCGAGTAGGGTAAGGGTTTCCAGATAGTCGTCCAGAGAGTCTCCTGCGCGCTGCCGGCGGGTAGTTAGCAGATGCCGCGCGAACACCTCGTTTACAGGCTTGATGAAGCGCTTGTTCAGAATCACGACCGCTGCCTCGTGCGTGGCCGCCTTTTCGATCAAAACTGAAATTCGATGGCTCACCCGGGCGTGGCGGAAGTGCAGCTTGCGAGCTTCAGGGATAGTCACTTTAGAGGAGCCGAGGTAGGCCTCGAAGCAGCAGAGCCAGTGAGAGGAGATCCCCTTGGCTTCTGGGGCACGGGCGTCTAAGTCGGGTTTTTCTGGCTTGAGAGCGGTGTCCATAGTGACATTGTTTGTGTAATAAACTGATATACCATCAATTCACAGCGAGACCATATGAACAAGTGAACAAAGGCTTTATTACACAAAGAACTAGCTTGCCAGTGATGTCTGTACAAAATGAGCGCCCACCCACTGGGCGCAGGACTATATACCGTCCCGGAGGGGGCGGAGCCCACCGGGGTTCCAGCTCAATCCTTAAAGGTAAAAGGTTACACACGCACCACCTCTCCTGGTGAATACATTCACCACACTCCACAAAAACAGTGACCCGAGGCCGGATCGAACCCGGGTCCTCGGCTGCGTGAGGCAGCCGTGCTAACCACTATGCCACCGTGTCGCCATCCACACACATACTTGAACACACTGAATTACACACACACATTTACACACACAAATATTCATATTTTCACACACACAGCACACGCTTACATACACAATACACACATTTACATACACATATATATGCACACACATTTACACACACACACAATACACAAACATTTACACACCCGCAATATGCATGCACATTTACACTTGCACATTTTCAGTCATAGACAAAATGCACACACATTTACACATACATTTGCACACACAATGGACACATGCATTTACAGACAGGCAATGCACACCCATATTTACACACACATATTTATACACACTCAATTACACACACAATACACACATATATTTACACATGCATATTTAAAACTCTCAATTACACACACATTTACACACATACACAATACACACAATAGACACATATTTACACATGCAATACACTTATTTACGCAAATGTAGGCCAGTGAACAGTGCAGGCAGAGCAGAGAATTGGCACAATTAGCGCCAGCGTGGTTGGCACAGCGCCAGTCTCGGACCACTCTATGCAGCCGGCCCACCGATTCTCTGGCCTGGATGGACCAAGCAGCCGTGAAAAAAAATACAAGTCCCACCAGCGCTGTTCTAACCTGCTTTCAACCGGCAGGAACTCAGCATGGAACTGTCACTTGACAACAGCTCCTCCGCAAACCACCTTCTGGATACAGTGACCGCAATGCACTGATGCAAATTTTCCCCACAACAGCCAATCAGCGGCTCCACTCTGCTGCCCTCTGCTGGATGCTTGCCTTCACTTGAACACGGAGGGTGTCTTCCTCAGGTACACCTTCTGGATACAGTGACCGCAATGCACTGATGCAAATTTTCCTCACAACAGCCAATCAGCAGCTCCGCTCTGCTGCCCTCTGCTGGATCTAATGACTATTGGTAATTTTATCATCCTGGTGTATTCAAGAGTAATATATATATATATATATATATATATATTAGATAAATCATTATTTAAAATATAACAGTTAGGTGGATTGGCCATGCTAAATTGTCCCTTAGTGTCCAAACATGTGTAGGTTAGATGGAAAGTGCGGTGGAGTGGGCCTAGGTAGAGTATTTTTATTCGACAGATCTTCACCATCTTCACCATACAAAGAAACCCCCCAGCAATATAAAAACAATGCCAAGCAAACACAGAACCCCCCCCCCCCCACAAACACCCCCTCAAAAATCAACGGTAACCAACTCCCAAACTTGCATGATGAACAAACCCCAA
This sequence comes from Scyliorhinus canicula, assembly GCF_902713615.1. Lineage (NCBI taxonomy): Eukaryota > Metazoa > Chordata > Chondrichthyes > Carcharhiniformes > Scyliorhinidae > Scyliorhinus > Scyliorhinus canicula. The sequence goes on along the minus strand of NC_052163.1, from coordinate 66,828,544 downwards.
CAATTATAGAACCCCTCCTGAGTTTCCCTCAGCACAAACTTCAACTTCTCCAGAGTCAAAAACTCCAGCAGGTCCCCTCACCACACCGACGCACAGGGTGGAGAAGCTGACCTGCACCCCAACAAGACCCGATTATCAGCGATCAGCGAAGTGAAGGCGAAGACATCTGCCCCTGCACTTGTCTGCAGTTCCAGCTGGTCCAACACCCCAAAATGGTTTCTAGGGGACCGAGCTCCCACATGCAAGACCCCCGCGATTGTACTGAACGCCGTCCTCCAAAACCTTTCCAGCTTTGGGCAGAACTAAAACATGTGAAAATTGTTCGCAGGGCCGCTCCCACATCCTCACATACATCCTTTGAACAGCCGGCTCATCCTTGATTTTGTGAGGTACACTACATTCAGTGTATCGGCGCCAACCTCGCACCAACCACCGCAGCACCTCACACCACAGTCCCTCTTCCAGCTCCTCCTCCCACTTCACCTTATCCCCTCCACGGACACCCTATCCTTCTCCAAGATCCTCCGTAGATCGCCGAAGCGACCCCCAGCTCCAGTCCCCCCGCTGACAGCACCACCTCAAGCAACGAGGAGGCCTGGCACACTGCCTCACGCTGCCGAGGTTCAAGGTTTGATCCCAGCTCTGGGTCACTGTCCGTGTGGAGTTTGCACATTCTCCCCATGACTGCGTGGGTTTTGCCCTGCACAACCCAAAGATGTGCAGGCTAGGTGGATTGGCCACGCTAAATAGCCCCTTAATTGTAAAAAATTAATTGGGTACTCTACATTTATCAAAAAAACAGCAACTAGGAGGCCGGCACTATAGGGAAGGTCGCAAAAACCTTTCTTGCTAAGTCCCGAACCTGCATGTACCTAAACCCTTCTCTCTGCGCCAATCTATACTTCTCTCCCAACTCCTCAACGCTCACGAATCACCCCCCAAGGAGCAAATCCTCCATTTCCTTAGTCCCCTCTCATTCCAATCCCGAAACCTCGCTCCATACTCCCCGGCTCAAACCCATGATTCCCTCTGATCCATAGCCCGTGACCCGGCCCCCAGCTTAAAAAGTTACCTAAATGGCCTCCAAGGCTTCAATGTGACCACCATCATCGGACTCACCGAGTACTTTCCTGGAGCCATTGGGAACGGCACCGTTACCAGTGCCCACAACCCCGACCCCTACATGAGCCTGCCTCCATCTTTACCCACAGAGCCCCCCCCCTTCTTGTTCCAGCCCCACATCTTCTCCGCATTCGCCACCCAATAATAATAAAGCAAGTTTGGGAGACCTGACCCCCCACCTGTCGTCCCCTCTGCAAGACTACCCTCCTAACCCTGGCCCACAAATAATCGAGGAGATCAACTTATCCACCCCCCTGAAGAAGGACGTAGGTAAAAAGACAGGCAGACATTGAAATAAAATCAGAAACTGCGGAAAAACATTAATTTTAACTGCCTGTACCTGGCCCGCCAACATCAGAGGGAGATTGTCCCACCTCGACAGATCGGCCTTTAACCTCCCCACCAAGCCAGTGAAGAACAAAGAAAAGTACAGCACAGGAACAGGCCCTTTGGCCCTCCAAGCCTGTGCCGATCATGATGCCCTAACTAAAAAAAAAACCTTCTGCCCTTACTCAGTCCGTATCCTTTCATTTCCTCCCTATTCATGTATCCATTCAGATGCCTCTTAAATGTTGCCAATGTGCCTGCTTCCACCTCATCCTCTGGCAGCGCGTTCCAGGCCCCCACTACTCTCTGCGTGAAAAACTTATGCCGCACATCTCCCTTAAACTTTCCCCCTCTCACCTTGAACCTGTGCCCCCTTGTAATTGACACTCCACCCTTGGAAAAAGCCTCTGACTGAGGTGGGGGAGTTGCACTACTGGTTAAGGAGAATACCACAGCTGTACTGCAAGAGGGCACCTCAGAGGGTTCATGCAGTCAGGCAATGTGGGTAGTGCTCAGGAATAAGAAGAGTGCAGTCACAATGTTGGGGGTTTACCACAGGCCTCCCAACAGCCAGCTGGAGATAGAGGAGCAGGTATGTAGGCAGATTTTGAAAAGGTGTAAAAGCAACAGAATTGTTGTGATGGGTGATTTTAACTGACTGGTACTCACTTCGTGCCATGGGCTTGGATGGGGCAGAGTTTGTAAGGAACATCCAGGAGGGCTCTTGAAACAATATGTAGATAGATCAACTAGGGAAGGGGCCATACTGGATCTGGTACTGAGGATTGAGCCCGGCCAGATGGTGGAAGTTTCAGTAGGGGAGCATTTTGGAAATAGTGACCGTAATTCAGTAATTAAGAAGTTCAGAAAGCTAATTATGACAATATTCAACACAATCTGCAGAATCTAGATTGGGGGCGAATGTTTGAGGGTAAATCAACATATGGCATGTGGGAGGCTTTCAAATGGCAGTTGATAGGAATTCAGGACCGGCATGTTCCTATGAGGAAGAAGGATAAGGCATGTTTTGGGAATCTTGGATAATGACGGATATTGATTAATAAGGAGATCAGGGGTTATGGGGAGAAGGCAGGAGAATGGGGATGAGAAAAATATCAGCCATGATTTAATGGCGGAGGAGACTCAATGGGCCGAGTGGCCTAATTCTGCTCCTATGTCTTATGGTCTTATATTGTGAGCCTAAGTCCAAAAGAAAAAGAAAGCATTTGTAAAGGCTAGAAGGCTGGGAGCAGACGAAACTCGTGAGGAATATAAGGAAAGTAGGAAGGAACTTAAGTGACGAATCAAGTGGGCTAATAGGTGTCACGAAAAGTCATTGGCAAACAGGATTGAGGAAAATCCCAAGGCTTTTTATACATATATAAAGAGCAAGAGGGTAGACAGGCAAAAGAATGGCCACTCAAGGACAGGGGAGGGAATCAATGCGTGGAACCAGAGGAAATGGGCAAGGTACTGAATGATTACTTTGTGTCAGTATTCACCAAAGAGAAGGACTTGGTGGGTGATGACTCTGGGCAAGGGTGTGTGGATAGTCTGGGTCACACTGAGATCAAAAAGGTGTTGAATGTCTTGAAAAACATTTAGGTAGTTAAGTCCCCAAGGCCTGATGAGATCTATCCCAGAATACTGAGGGCGGCAAGAGAGGAGATTGCTGGAGCCTTGACAGAAATTATTTTTTTCAAAATGTAAAGTACCCAATTCATTTTTTGTCAAGTAAGGGGCAATTTAGTGTGGCCAATCCACCTAACCTGCACATCTTTGGGTTGTGGGGGTGAAACCCACGTAGACACAGGGAAAATGTGCAAACTCCACATGAACAGTGACCCAGGGCCGGGAATCGAACCCGGGTCCTCAGCGCTGTAGGCAGCAATGCTAAGAACTGTGCCGCTGTGCTGCCCTTGACAGAAATCTTTATATCCTTACTGGCTGCAGGTGAGGTCCCAGAGGACTGGAGGATAACCAATGTTGTTCCTTTGTTTAAGAAGGGCAGCAGAGATAGTCCAGGAAATTGCAGGCCGGTGAGCCTTACGTCAGTGGTAGGGAAATTATTGAAGAGGTTTCTTCGAGGCAGGATTTCACCCATTTGGAAGCAAATGGACGTATTAATGAGAGACAGCATGGTTTTGAATGTGTACATGAGAACGTGGACCCAGTTGAAACAGCACTTCGGGATAACCAAAATGTCCCCCATGGCCCCCATCTGCGGCAATCACAGATTCCCCCCCCCAGCCATGCTGGTTACCACCTTCAAAAGATGGAGGTGGGACGGGGGCACACTGACGGTCGGGGGCTTCTACTTAGGGTGCAGACTGGCGACACTGGACAAATTGATGAGTAAGTGGAACCTAGCAAGAGGACAGGAATTGAGACACCTCCAAATGAAGCACTCCCTCCACAAAGAGACAGTAGGGTACCCTGGGGCCCCAGAAACCACACTACTAGAGGACCTGATAGGCACAAGCAGGGAGAAGGGGGGGGGGGGGGGGGGGGTGGGGGGGGCTATGTGGGAAAATATACGGATAGCTACTGGACAGAGCCCGGACACCACTGGACGTGACCAGATAAAAATGGGAGGACAAACTGGGGACAGAGGGTGGGGATTCTGGAGTGAAGCACTGAGCAGGGCTAACTCCACCTCCTCCTGTGCAAGGCTAAGCCTAATGCAGCTCAAAGTGGTGCACAGAACGCACCTGACCAGAACCCGAATGAGCAGGTTCTTCCCGGAGGTGGAGGACAAATGTGAGCAGTGCCAGAGGGGCCCAGCCAACCACACCCACATGTTTTGGGCTTGCCCCAAGATTGCTGGGTTCTGGACAGCCTTCTCTGAGGCAATGTCCAAGGTTGTGGGGGTGAGGGTGAAGCCATGCCCAATAGTGGCAATCTTCGGGGTATCGGAGCAGCCAGAGTTACACATGGGGAAGGAGGCCAACGCCCTTGCTTTCGCTTCCTACTTTTACTATGTGCACAGGACCCACAAACAGATAGGCCGAACCCTAGAATAGAGAGATACCAGGATGTGTGGAAGGTTTTGGGTTAGAGGTCAGCATGGTCAGTGCAGGCTTGGAGGGCCGAAGGGCCTGTTCCTGTGCTGTACTTTTCTTTGTTCTTGTCTCCGTGTTTGTAAAGGGTCCACCCTGCCTGGTGGTGTTGGTGCACCGATTTCCTCGTGGAGAGTATTTCAAAGTTCATTTGTAGCTTTTTCCTCTCTGCAAGGAGCTCTATGGTCGGGACTCGGAGTGACGCTGGTCCACCTCCAGTATGGAGTCAACTTGCTGTTGCCCCAGCCGTCCTCTCTTCACTGTCGCTATGTGCTTTATAAGCGATAATCTCACCCTTGATCATGGCCTTCAGCATCCCCACAGAGGATGGAGGGTGAGACCTCCCTGTTCTGGTTGTTGATACCCATCTATGCCCTGCTATATTTTCTCGCAGAAATTCTTGTCGACAGGGAGGGCCATGTCGAACCTCCATGGGGGGCGCTGGGCACGGACCATCTCAAAGCTCATGTTGATTTAATGTGGAGCGTGGTTGGAGATTACGATTTCCCCACTACAAAGAAGTCAATCTGGGTATATACTCAGAACCTCCATGGGTGCACTGTCCCCATCTGCTCCATAAATGTGCTGAGTTCTTTCGCCATGTTAGTGGTCTTCCCTGTTTTGGGGTTAGGCCTATCTGTTTGTGGGTCCTGTGCATAGTAAAAGTACCCCCCCCCCCCCCCCCCCCCCCACCCCCACCATGTTAAGTCAGTGTCTTTCTATGTTGGGGATTTTCGCCATGGTCCTCTTTCTCAACTCTGTGTCATCCCAGTTGGAAGAATACACGTTGACCAGGGATCACCAATGCCCTTGTCCAGGGACACTGCTGACATGATGTACCATCCCACTGATCCGTAACAGTAAACACCGTCCTCTTATATATCAGTATGGCTACCCCCCTCGCTCTCTCATCCCATAATATGATTGATAAGTCTGTCCCACCACAGTCAGTCCTTCTCCCTCAGGTGTGTCTCTTGGAGGAAGACTATGTCGGCTCTCATACTTTTCAGGTGGGTGAAGACTCTGCATCTTTTCACTGGGCCATTAAATCCACTGACGTTTTTGGTGACAATTCTTTTTTTTAAATATTTTTATTCTCCTCCTTGTTCACATTTCCTCCCACCAACAATAAATAATCAGTAACGAAAACAATGTCAATCCCCATATCAACAACAGCAATCCCATCCTCCCACCAAACCCAGACATTAGCCCGCATGTTAATATAAACAAATGACAAACAGGAACCAGGAATCACCCATAGTCACCATTAACACAAAGTCCCCCCCCCCCCACCCAACCCCACCCCTCCTAATGTTCAATGTGATCCAATTCTTGAAAGTGCATAATGAATAACGCCCATGAATTGTAGAACCTCTCCATCCTTCCCCTCAGTTCAAATTTAACCTTCTCAAGAGTTAAGAATTCCAGCAGGTCCCCCCGCCACGCCAGGGCACAGGGTGGAGAGGCTGCTCTCCATCCCAACAGGATCCGCCTTCGGGTGATCAACGAGGCGAAGGCTACAACATCTGCCTCCGCACCCGTTTCCAACCCCAGCTGGTCCGACACCCTGAATATGGCCTCCCGAGGGCCCAGGTCCAGTTTCATCTGCACCACTTTAGAGATTACCCTAAACACCTCCTTCCAGTAATCCTCCAGCTTTGGACAGGATCAAAAAATTTGAACGTGTTTGCGGGCCCCCCCAGCAACATTCACACAAATCTTCTAACCCCTCAAAGAGCCGGCTCATCCTCGCCCTCGTGAGGTGCGCTCTATACATCACCTTCAGCTGTAACAGTCCCAACCTCGCGCACGAGGTGGAGGCGTTCACCCTCCGGAATATCTCAAACCCCTCCTCCATACCCTCTCCTAACTCTTCCTTCCACTTTGCCTTGATCCCATCCAGCGGTGCATTCTCCTCTTTCAAAATAGCTCCATAAACCGCCGACACTACCCCTTCTCCAGTCCCCCTGTCGTCACCACATCCTCCAGCAATCTATCGGGAAGCTCTGTATCCCCTTTCTGGCAAAGTCTCGAACCTGCATGGATTATAAACATTTCCCCCTGCTCCAGCCCATACTTCACTCCCAGCTCCTTCATTCCTATAAAACGACCCCCAAGAAATAAATCTTTTAATGTCCTAATTCCCTTCTCCTCCCATCTCCGAAAATTTCCATCCCACTTCCCTGGCTCAAATCTATGGTTCCCCCGAATCAGCATTTCCCTTGGCCCTGCCCCCAAACCGAAGTGCTGGCGAAACTGCCTCCAAATTCTCAATAAAGCTATTATTACCAGGCTCCTTGATTATTTCCTCGGGGCCGTCGGGAGCGGCGCTGTTGCTTGCGCCTTCAATCCCGACCCCCTACACAAACTCTCCTCCCCCTCTGACCCAGCTCCGCACCTTCTCCATATTGGGGCAGCATGGTAGCTTTGTGGAGAGCACAATCGCTTCACAGCTCCAGGGTCCCAGGTTCGATTCCGGCTTGGGTCACCGTCTGTGCGGAGTCTGCACATCCTCCCCGTGTGTGCGTGGGTTTCCTCCGGGTGCTCTGATTTCCTCCCACAGTCCAAAGATGTGCAGGTTAGGTGGATTGGCCATGATAAATTGCCCTTAGTGTCCAAAATTGCCCTTAGTGTTAGGTGGAGTTACTGGGTTATGGGGATAGGGTGGAGGTGTTAACCTTGGGTAGGGTGTTCTTTCCAAGAGCCGGTGCAGACTCAATGGGCCGAATGGCCTCCTTCTGCACTGTAAATTCTATGAATATTCGCCGCCCAGTAATAATCCATCAGGTTCGGGAGACCCAAACCCCCTGCCTGCCTCCCCTCTGTAGCAGCACCTTTCTAACTCTGGCCACCTTCCCTCCCCATATGAACGAGGTAATCATCCCTCCAATCTCTCAAAAAATGTCTTTGGCAGGAAAATCGGCAGGTATTGGAAAATAAACAGAAATCGCGGCAACACGTTCATTTTAACCGCCCATACCCGACCCGCCAGTGACAGAGGGAGACCATCCCACCTTGCCAGATCAGCTTTCACCCTCCCCACCAAACTAGAAATGTTGTGCCTACGGAGCCCCCCCCCAATCCCGGGAAACCTGCATCCGCAGGTATCTAAAGTGAGTCCCTGCCCTACGGAATGGCAGCCCCCCCACCCCCGGCTGAGACACCACAAAATATTCACTCTTGCCTGGATTCAATTTGTACCCTGAGAAAGACCCAAACACCCGAAGCAGCTCCAGTATTCCCCCTATTGACACACTCGGTTCCGACACGTATAATAACAAGTCATGGGCATATAAGCACACCCTATTCTCTGTCCCCCCCCCCCCCCCCCCCCCCCCCCCCCCCCCCCGGCACTATCCCTTTTCATACCCCCGAACTTCTTAACGCGATGGCCAATGGTTCAATCGCGAGTGCAAACAGCAGGGGAGACATAGGACATCCCTGCCTAGTCCCACGGTGGAGAGAAGTGTATCTCGAGCTGATGTTGTTTGTGCGGACATTTGCCCTCGACTCCTTATATAATAGCTTTACCCAGTTCACAAATCTTGGTCCAATCCCAAACGGCTCCAGAACTGCCATCAAGTACCCCCATTCTACCCAGTCAAACGCCTTCTCAGTGTCCAATGCCACAACCACCTCTGTTTCCTTCCCCTCTGCCGGTGCCATAACCACATTCAATACCCTTCTAATGTTCGGGAAAAGGCAATGCCTCCCTCTCACAAACGCCATCTGATCTTCACCTATCACTTTAAGGAGGCACTCCTCCAGTCTACCCGCCAGTACCTTCGCCAATATCTTTGCGTCCATTGTTAAAAGTGATATGGGCCTATACGACGCACACTCTGTCGGATCCCTATCTTTTTTTAGCAACAGGGATTTTGATGCCTGCCCTAAGGTTTGTGGCAACACTCCCTTCCCTATCACCTCTTCAAACATCCCCACCATCAGGGGTGCCAGCTTATCCTTGAATTTTTTATACCATTCCACCGGAAATCCATCCGGCCCTGCCACCTTCCCTGACTGCATCCTCCCAATCGCATCCTTTATCTCCTGCTCCACTATTGCTCCTTCTAATGTAGCCCTGTCCCCACCTCTAACCTCGGGTACTCCAACCCATCTAGAAATTCCTGTGTCCCCCGGCCTCCCCCAGATGGCCCTGACCTGTACAACCTCTCATAGAATTCCTTAAAGATCTTGTTAATCTGATCTGGAGCTACCACCAACTTCCCTGCCCTGTCCCGCACCTGGAAAATGTCAATTTCCGCAGATTCCCTGCGGAGCTGACCTGCCAACCTACACCTTCTCTCCATGCTCGTAAACTGCACCCCTTGCAATTGGCGTACCACCTTCCTGGTAGATAGTCGGTCAAAGCTCGCCTAAAGTTCCTTCCTCTTTTCCAACTTCGCTGGGTCCTCATCTTCTGCATAACTCCTACCTCCAACATCTCATCTATTACCCTCTGCTGTTCCAACCTCTCCTCTTTATCTAGCCCAGCCTTGAACAAGATCACCTCACCACCATCTTTAGAGCTTCCCAGCCAACCGCCTTCTCCAGTACCAAATCCACCCAATGCGGAGCCTGGTCTCTAATATTGCAATTGCCGAGTACTCTGACCCTTAACCCCAGCTAGAAACGCTTTCCCCACCATGAAAAAGTCAACCTGCGAGTTTGCTTTATGGACCGCTGAGAAAAATGAGTACTCCCGCTCCCTCGGGTGCAGAAACCTCCAAGGGTCCACCCCTCCCATTTCCACCATTAGCCCCGCCAATGCACTTGCGTCCCCCCCGACGGAAACAGCGAGCTCGGCCGTGGTCTGTCCAACCTTGGCTCCTGCACCAAGTTCCAGCCCCCCCTCCCCCCCCCACTATCAGTTCGTATGAGTCCAAGTCGGGGATGGCCCCAAACGCCTTCTTTGCAAATCCCACATCATCCCAATTGTGGCCATATACACTTAACAGCGCCACTAACCTCCCCTCCAGCGCCCCTGTCACAATCACATACCTATACCTCTGATCTGGAACCACCTTCTCCATCTGGAACCATACCCTTTTGCTGACCCTCGAGCCCTACCGTCAAATCCAGAGTGAAACACCTGACTAACCTGTCATAATATCCACTCATGTATATCATGAGATGCAGACAGGCAGTGATTGACACACAGGATAATCAATGAACACACACGACACAGAACAACCAATCACCAGACAGGACACCACCACTATAAAGCCCACAGGGCATTAAGGCTCTCCCTCTCTCGCAGGACACGGCCAGGGAGATAGTCACAGTGCACAGGCCAATGAACATCATCACCATGTGATAGAGAGCTAGCCTGGTCAAGCCAGTAGGAGGTTATCAGTTAGGTTAATAGAGAGTCAACCCACAGCTGATTATGTACAGCAATCAACAGGTTCAATAAAACAGTATTGGACCATCTCCTGTGTCGGAAGCCTGTTTCTCGTTTTACTGCATCCAGTTGCAGTCGATGTTAGACCAACCCAGATAACACATCATGGTACCAGAGAGATATTAACTCTTAACAAACTGACCTTGAGTGAATCTGCAAAGACCAGCACGCAGCCATCCAGCGGCACGGAAAAGATCCAACCTCCTCCGCAACTCCGGATCTCCGGCAACCTCGGCGCCAACTGGAAAGTCTTCAAACAGAAGTTCCTCCTGTATATCGAGGCCTCCGACCTCGAGGCAGCATCGGATGCCCGATAGATAGCACTGCTCCTGTCGACTGCGGGAGACCACGCCATCCACATCTATAACTCGCTCACGTTTGCCGATAGCGACGACAAGACAAAGTTCAAGACAGATCTGCTGAAATTCGACATTGCAACATTGAGGTGAATAAGAGCTTGAACGATACATCTACCAACAGAGGCTTCAGGGTAAGGATGAACCTTTTCAGTCCTTCTTGACCCATCTCCGCATTCTAGTGTAGTCATGTAGTTATGACTTGACGGCTGATTCTATGATCTGGGATCAGATCGTTTTCGGGGTCCAGTCCAACACCCTGCGAGAGCAGCTCCTCAAAACCCAAACAGTTGACCCTCTCTGTCACCATCGAAACGTGCGTTGTCCATGAGCATGCCAGGAATTGTTACTCCCGCATCAGGGCGGCAGAAAATGCAAAACTGGCCTCCATGAGACAGAAAGGGTGCAGGCCATCGCAAAAATGCATAGCCTGAGCATCGAGGAGAGTGGCCGTTTTCGCGCGCTTTTCCCGGGGTCCCTACACATGGCGCGCACGACCGGGTGGACAACGAGGCCGAAGACCCCGATGCGCATGTGCGAAAGTCGGTTCCGACCGCACTGCGCATGCGCGATGGCGCACGGAACGCACTGAAGTCAGCGTCATGACGTGTCCAAATTGTGGCTCCGCCCATTTAAAGCGGCAATGTCCAGCCAAAGGAAGGCGATTTCTACAGTGTGGAAAGCCTGGGCATTACGCGGCATTATGCCCAGGTCCGCTCCACCGACCAACAGCCAGCGATCCCAGCTGCAGCGCAGACGTGTCCGCTGCGTACAACAAGGCATGCAGGATTCGGATCCCGACAGCCCAACGGACCCCGATGCTGACTGCCTCGAGTCTCCATATCAGGTGGGCATAATCACCACGTGCAAGCTGGCCTCCACCGTGCCTGCAAACCGCCTTTCAGTCCTCATTGTGGATCCTGACAACGAGTGGTGTGCTGTCGTCATGGTTAACCAGTCTCGCATCCGATTTAAATTGGACACGGGCGCATCTGCAAACCTCATATCACAGTCGGGCCTCGACAGCATCCGAGACCAACCTAGCATTCTTCCACCAGCTTGCCAGCTCCTTGACTACAATGGCAATGCCATAGCTGCCAGTGGATCGTGTCAGCTAGGTATATCTCACAAGGCAATCAAAGTGACGTTATGATTCGAGATTGTCTGGCCTGACAAGGCATCCCTGCTCATTGCTCGCGCATGCCAACTCCTAAATCTGGTCCAGCGCGTCCATGCCATGTCCTCGACACCGGCCACTGCCTCACCCAATGTAAATCTCCAGGCTGAGATAGAGGACACGCTCACGCAATACTACAACATGTTTGATGGAATGGGCACGTTCCCATATCGTTACAAGATATTGCTCAAACCGAATGCCATCCCAGTCATCCATGTACCGCGCCGGGTACCGGCTCCTCTCAAGGATCATCTGAAAACGCAGCTATGGGAGCTCCAAGACCAGGGTATCACCTCAAAGGTCACGGAACCAACAAACTGGGTCAGCTCCATGGTCTGCGTCAAGAAGCCCTCTGGTGAACTCCGCATTTGCATTGATACCAAAGACCTGAATCGCAACATCATGCGGGAGCACTACCCGATCCTAAAGCGTGAAGAGTTAACCTGTGAGATGGCTGATGCCAAATCCTTTACCAAGCTGGACGCCTCCCGTGGGTTCTGGCAGATACAGCTGGACGTGTCCAGTTGGAAGCTGTGCACGTTTAACACTCCATTCGGCCACTATTGCTACAACCGCATGCCTTTTGGTATCATATCAGCTTCCAAAGTATTTCATCGCATAATGGAGCAAATGATGGAGAGCATCGAGGGGGTGCGAGTCTATGTGGATGACGTGATCATCTGGTCCACGACGCCCGAGGATCACATCGCTCACCTCAAACAAGTTTTCCAGAGGATGTTGTGGGCAGCACGGTAGCACGTGGGCAGCACTGTGGCTTCACAGCGCTGGGTCACTGTCTGCGGAGTCTGCACGTTCTCCCCGTGTGTGCGTGGGTTTCCTCCGGGTCCTACGGGTCTCCCCCATCAACTCTGCCAGCCTCTTTGCGAAGTACTTTGTTGGCTTTGAGCCCTGTTCCCTTTGGGCAAGCCCACAATTCTCAGATTGTGCCACCTCGAGCGGTTCTCCAGGTCCTCAAGCTTTGCTCGGAGTCCTCTGTTGACTTCGACCACCCTCCGCAGCTCGTCCCCCATCGAGGTGAGCTGGTCGCTGTGCCAAGACACGGCCTCCTCCACTTCCTTCATCTTATCGCCCTACTCTCACCTCGGCCGATGTCTTTGCCACAGCTACTCTCACCGGTGCGATTGCCTCCTCCACCAATGACTTCAATGCAACTGCCATCTCCTTCCTCAATACCTTCATATGCCTTGCAAACTGCTTTTCCAGTTCCACCGCCATCACCTCGGTCATCTTCTACACTGTATGTAGTGCGGCCCCACCACGCGGTCCAGCATCCGCCATCTTGTCAGCGCTTTTACTGGTCCTCTCCTTTGGCAGCGAGCCCACGTTTCCTCCCTTCTTCGCAGTTGTTTTTGGCATCCTTTAACGACTCATTATTTTTCCCCTTCTTTCTTCAGTCTTAAAATAAATAAATAATAAAAAATGTTAAAATTTTAAAAAAGATTTTTAAAAATGTAAAAAAAAATTTTTTTTAAATTTCAAAAATCAAAAAATCTCTTCCCCCGGGCCCGGACTTCTCAAACATCCATTTTCAGCCGGGGCCACCTGATGTGCTATGTTCCCCCTCTACACTGTGTCCAGGATTCGGGTCTGGCCTTGTACCAAGCTCCACCCCCGCCGCTCACTTTGGGCTCGATGCCCCCTGCTCCTCCGGCTGCCGGATACTCCCGCAGGGCTCCTCACCGGCTCCAAACCGGCCCAACCTGCCGTCCGTCACTCAGGCCCCGAAGGCTGAAGAAATACGTATTGAAAAGACAACGGGGAAACCCCTGAAGAAGGCCGGAATATCGCTGACCGGCGGGAGCTCCTTCTCAACGAGGCCAGTCCGCTCGCAAACGCCACCGGAAAACCGCACTTCTCTTTCTTTAGGCAAACACCAGCCCTCTGAAATCTCCTTGACACCTCCTCTACGTTTGCCAGATGCTTGGCCTCTGTTGATCCAGTTATAAGGGCATCATCAACGCACACTACAACCCGCGGTAGCCCCTGTAGCAGACTCTTTATTGTCCTTTGGAATATTGCACAGGCTGAAGACACAGCAAAAGGCAGACATACAGACTCGAATAGGCTTTTAGAACATAGAACATAGAACATAGAACAGTACAGCACAGAACAGGCCCTTCGGCCCTCAATGTTGTGCCGAGCAATGATCACCCTACTCAAACCCACGTATCCACCCTATACCCGTAACCCAACAATCCCCCCATTAACCTTACACTACGGGCAATTTAGCATGGCCAATCCACCTAACCCGCACATCTTTGGACTGTGGGAGGAAACCAGAGCACCCGGAGGAAACCCACGCACACACGGGGAGGACGTGCAGACTACACACAGACAGTGACCCAAGCCAGAATCGAACCTGGGACCCTGGAGCTGTGAAGCATTTATGCTAACCACCATGCTACCGTGCTGCCCCTTCATGCTACCGTGCTGCCCCTGTGTGTGTGTTTATTGTGTGTGTTTTTGTGTGTGTTTATTGAGCCATATCCCTGGGGAGCCTCTAATTCTATTTACTGGTACGCTTGACTAACATCCAGTTTTATGTAAGATTAACCTCATACCAGCTTTGCATACAGGTCTTCAGTTATCGGGATTGGATATTTATTCATCAAGGTAACTGTTAGCTTATTATAGCTGCAAATACAAATGGTCTTGTCCAGTTTCAATACTGGGACTATAGGTGCTGCCCATTCTGAGAATTGAACTGCTGGATAATGCCTGGTTCTTCCAACCTGTTTAACTCAGAATCCACTTTCTCTCGAAAGGCATATCATAGAATCATAGAATTTACAGTGCAGAAGGAGGCCATTCGGCCCAGGGAGTCTGCACTGGCTCTTGGAAAGAGCACCTTGTGTTATTCCTTGTGTCTGAATAAAGCTTGTAGTCTTACAGTTGAAGTAGATGCTTTATTTGTATGAGTTTGTTCTCTCTCCAGCGCTTATACTATGTTATATCTGAGCTGCCTGTCTGTGTCCTGCTCACGAGCTGCCGTTCTGTGAAGAGTGCCCTCTGACTTCCTGTCTGTCTGTATTTATACATCTCCTGTGCTCCCTCTAGTGATTGTTTAGTTGTATTGCATTTATGTTGACCCCTTGTATATATACACAGATATGCAGATCACTACACACCTCACTTAAGCCCATGCCTCTACCCTATCCCTGTAACCCAGTAACCCACCTAACCTTTTTGGACACTAAGGGCAATTTAGCATGGCCAATCCACCCTGGAGCTGTGAAGCAACTTTGCTAACCACTATGCTACCGTGCTGCCCCGGGGTCTTGCCCTAAAGAATCTGGAAACCGCCTCTGGTACCAGATAATTCTCAGCCTGTAGCCCTTTGATTTTGACAACATCATCGCAGAAGATGTTCTCATATTTTCTTATCGAGCAGTCGCCATTCCTGCACTTGAAAAGTCTCGGCCAACTTTAACTTGATTTCTTTAAACCAATCACGACTGAGAAAATGTGGTCCTTCACGGTCATTATTATCACTGGGAGCTGGGTAGACTGTTGATTACAGGTACCATTGTGTTGCCTTTTATCTTTATTGCTTCTCCCGTATAAGTCTTCAACTCAGCAGCAGTGCTCTTCAAGTTCAAGTTCCCTTTCTCAGGTACTGAAATGTAAGGTCATCCATCACAGTGGCTATGCGCTGTATCCATTTCTTAGCACAGCATTTGGAAAGCAGTGGTGTAATCTGATAAAGTCAGCAGGTATTTATGAAAGGAAAAACATAGTTGACAAATCTATTGGACTTCTTTGAAAATGTAACTAGTAGTATTGACCAGGGTGAACCGCTGGATGTGGTTTATTTAGACTTTCAGAAGACTTTCAGCAAGGTCTCACACAGCAGATTGATATGTAAAGTTAAAGCGCAGGGGATTACGGTTGTGTCTTGAGATGGATAGAAAGCTGGTTAGCAGACAGGAAGCAATAACTTGGAATAAATGGGTCTTTTTCTGATAGGCAGGCAATACTATTGGAGTATTGGGTGCAGCACGGTAGCATAGTGGGTAGCACCGTTGCTTCACAGCTCTCGGGTCCCAGGTTCGATTCCCGGCTTGGGTCACTGTCTGTGCGGAGTCTGCACATTCTCCCCGGGTCTGCATGGGTTTCCTCCGGGTACTCCGGTTTTCTCCCACAGTCCAAAGATGCGCGGGTTAGGTGGATTGACCATGATAAATTGCCCTTAGAGTCCAAACAAAAGGTGAGGTGGGTTTACTGGGTTGCGGGAATAGGGTGGAGGCGTGGGTTTGGGTAGGGTGCTCTTTCCAAGAGCCGGTGCAGACTCGATGGGCCGAATGGCCTCCTTCTGCACTGTAAATTCTATGATTCCATGATTCTACTGTTAACTCTCTGCCAACAGCGCTCTCCTAGAGAGCTTTTGTGGGGCCAGCAAGCCAGCAAGCTGACTGCTACACCGTCTAATCACACCACACTCTCCACCCAGACCCACTCTACTTTCTAATGAGAAGTAGACTCAAAGCACAAAACTGCCCCATAATCAGTGCCCTCCTAGAAACACAGACATTCTAGAGTGAAGCAGTGGGTGTTAGTATTTATCCTCCACGTGGGCAGCATCCTAATCCCACTGGGCCAGCACTCGCTCTTGTGTCTCACACACTGACTGTGATGGGAAATGGAATGGTGGTATTAACCTGGACCAATTCGGAGCCAGAGGCTGCAAGGTATTTTCTGGTACAAAGTCTGTGTCTGTGTTTATGTATTTATCGTATGTCCTGAGTGTACGGAGTGATGTGCCTGGACTGTACGCAGAACAAAACTTTTCACTGTACCTCGGTACACGTGACTATAAATCAAATCCTAATCCAATCTGGCAACCTTGTTTTACTGTGTGACAGACCTGATTAACACAACACTTTTGTTTAGTACCTGTGTGGTAGGTAACTCGTGCTACTCAATCCTTGGTTGATGGTGACGTCTTCTGAATCTCAATGAAGAAGACTCGAACTCGTCCAGGAACAACAAGGGTTTATAGAGTAACTATAACAACAAATGCCTGAGTTCTTTACTTTAACTTTGATACTAGTGATAAGGTTAACAAGATCTAACTAGTGTGGTGTAACTCCACTAGCTATCTGAACTATTCTGATATTGTCCTGGTCACAGTGCACACGAGAGAGAGAGAAACGGAGGGAGACACAATGTGGTTGCTTTTTACACCCCTGTTGGTCCGGCCCGCTCGTGATCATGTGGTGCTGCTGATTACACATTTTAAAAATAAATTTAGATTACCCAATTATTTTTTCAAATTAAGGGGCAATTTGGCGTGGCCAATCCACCTACTCTGCACATCTTTGGGTTGTGGGGGCCAAACCCACGCAGACACGGGGAGAATGCGCAAACTCCATATGGATAGTGACCCAGAGCCGGAATCGAACCTGGGACCTCAGCGCCGTGAGGCAGCAGTGCTAACCACTAGGCCACCGTGCTGCCCCTGATTACACATTAACACATTGTGTACATGCACATACAGAGATCACTACAACTTTCATTAGTCAAAGTAGGAATATCGACCTCTCCTTCCCCAAATGTTCTCACCTCCACCCTCTCACCTTTCCCCTTCCATCCCTCCCTCCCTCTCTTTCTCTCTGTCCCTCCCCCCTCCCCTCCCTCTCTCCGCCCTCTGCCCCTCCTCCTCCTGTCTGCTGTGTTGCAAAGTTTGGAACTTGCTTTGAGCAGTAGAGATGGCGTTTCCTGGAGAGGAGCTGACTGAGGGGGAGAGGCACATGCAGGAGTTGGCAGCCCTTGTTCAGAAAACTACCCGTGGCTGCAGCTGGTGGGAGAGGCACGGGGTAGATTGGGCCTGTCTCATACTGGCACTGAGCACCACCCCAGCAGGTCAGTGGCTACAGCCCTCAGAGTGACTGCTACTCTGCCTGTCCCTCAGCTTCTGTCTGAATATGTGAGGGAGGGCGAGAAGTTCAGGGAGTGCCTGAAGTGCATCTTTGTACATGTATGTGTGTGTCTCTCTCTCTCTGTGCACTTCTGTATGTGAGTCTCTGCATGTCTCCCTCTCTGTCATATACATCTGTGTATGTTTCTGTGTCGCTGCATGCCTCCGTATATCTTTGCATGTCTGTGTTTCTGTGTGTCAGTGTCTCTCTGTGTCTGTGCACTGTGTATGTGCTATATTCATGTGTATGTACCTCTCTCTGCGTCTGTAAATGAATCTGTGTGTCAGAGTGTATATGTACATGTTGTGTAGGTGTCCGCATCTGTGTGCGTTTATGTGTGAGTTTCTGTCCATCTCTCCGTGTCTGTGCTTGTGTGTGTGTCTGCATGTTTGTTACTGTACTGAATATCTTCTTCTTGTATGTGTCTATGTTTGTGTATCCATGTCTTTCTATATGTGTGGCTATATTTGTAGGTTTGTATGTCTGGTATCTACCCATGTGTGTGTGTTTGAGTGTCTCAATGTGTTTGTCTCTCTCCATGATATGTCTGTTTGAATGTTTGATTCTGTTTGTGCCATGATGTGCATCTCAGTGTGTATCTTGATATACGTATGTGTGCATGTCTTGGCGGCCATCTCGTTGTGTGTGGCTCTCTGTATGTGTGTTTGCGTGTGAATCATAGAATTTACAGTGCAGAAGGAGACCATTCAGCCCATCGAGTCTGCACCGGCCCTTGGAAAGAGCACCCTACTTAACCCCACACCTCCACTCTATCCCCGTAACCCCACCTAACGTTTGGACACTAAGGGGCAATTCAGCATGGCCAATCCATCTGACCTGTACAACTTTGGACTGTGGGTGGAAACCGGACCCACCCCCGCCCCCCCCAGGAAACCCATGCAGACACAGGGAGAAAGTGCGAACTCCACACAGTCACCCGAGGCCGGAATTGAACCCGAGACCCTGGAACTGTGAGGCAGCAGTGCTAAGCACTGTGCCACTATGCTAGTGTGTTTGTGTCTTTCTGTGTGTGTCAGTGTACACTGGAATTGGAGAGCGGTCATTTAGCCATTACGCTGCCCCATAGTTTAAACCTACAGAAACTGACACAGGAAGACTGGACGCAGAGGGGAATGTCACAGGGAGGCTCTCGCTCTTAACTTGCAATGTTTGGACAGGGATTTTGTCATTGCAAAATCAGATCAGAGGAGGATTTTATTGAAGTTAGAGTTCAGTAACATTGAGAACGGACAGTCCAAGCTACAAGGTCAATGAGAATTTGGTACTTTGTTACAAAACAATGAGTGACTGCCAATATTCCCATAGTTAATAAATTAGTAACAAAACATTTCCTTCAGCTGCTGATCACAGCTGGACAGCCCAGAGTATTCCTTCTGGAGTGAGAGGCCAGCTGTGAGTAGTGGGGTGTGCTTTTAGTACTTGTGTGTCTGGCTGGGGAGAAATCTAACTGGATTCCTGCTCCTGCCAGTATCCAGTAACCCCTGCAGGTTTGGGTTCATTGTGAAGCCTGTGCAGTTGAATAGCAGGAATCACAGACTAAGACTGGCCACTTGTGGAGTTGCAGGAACAAACCCCTCCGATCTAGCAGTGTGAGGGAGCAGGGCGGGTGGAGCCAGGAGGGTGAAATTAATCTCTGGCTAAGTGATACTCGTGTGAAATCTGTACACATGACAATGATTCCCAGTGACAAATGTGTCTGTCTGGTCAGCCTGTTAGGCTGGGGTCTCATTTAGACAGGTCATATTTTCATCAACTTCTATAGGCAAAATAACATTAACCAAGTTGGGGAATCATAGAATTCTTACAGTGCAGAAGCAGGCCATTCGGCCAATCGAGTCTGCACCAGCCCTCTGAAAGAACACCCTACCAAGGCCCACTCCCCTGTACTAACTTCATTGCAGTGTTAATGTAAGCCTACTTGTGACAATAAAAAAAAGATGATCCCTGTAACCCTACCTAACCTGCATTCTTTGGACTGTGGGAGGAAACCGGAGCACCCGGAGGAAACCCACGCACACACGGGAAGAATGTCGAACTCCGCACAGACACCCCAAGGATGGAATTGAACCCCCGTCTCTGGCGCTGTGAGGTAGTAGTGCTGAAGACGATTATGAAATGTGAAGATTTAAGGAGGGGGTTCCAGACCCTTTGCCCAATATTGCAGGAAACATAACGAGTAATGGTAGGCTTCACAGGAGTCTGGTGCTGGAGGAACACAGAGATCTTGAAGGGGCCGGAGTTTGTTGCAAGATGGAGAAGGGATGAAGAGATGGAGAGATTTGGACGTTTGCGTCATTTGTGGATGTGGCTGGACAAGACTCGCTGTGAGTTAAGATTTGGGCAGCTCCAGGCACGCGGGACCCTGTACGAACACGGAGACAAAGCCAGCCGCCTGTTGGCACACCAGCTGAGAAAGCAGGCAGCCACCAGAGAAATTGGGCAAATCAGGGGTACCAGAGGCATGTTGGAAACAGAACCAGAGAGGATTAACAAAACCTTCAAGGCCTTCTACCAAGAGCTGTACACCTCAGAGCCCCCAACAGGGAAGGCTGGGATGAACCGGTTCCTTGATGGACTGGTCATACCAGTCGTGGGAGAGGGAAGGAAACGGGACCTGGAAGCACCACTAGAACTGGGAGAGATCATGGACAGTATCAGCTCCATGCAGATGGGGAAGGCGCCGGGACCGGACGGATTCCCGGCGGACTTCTACAAAAAATTTGCGACAGCGCTGGCCTGCGGGAGATGTTCACAGACTCGCTAGCTAGGGGCACACTGCCACCCACGTTAGCACAGGCCTCAATCTCGCTGATACCTAAGAAAGACAAAGACCCAACAGAATGTGGGTCATACAGACCCATATCTCTGCTGAACGCAGACGCCAAAATACTGGCCAAAATCCTAGCCAAAAGGCTAGAAGACTGTGTACCTGAGGTGGTCACAGAGGACCAGACGGGCTTCGTCAAAGGTAGACAGCTCACCTCGAACATCAGGCGCCTGCTGAACGTGATAATGACCCCCTCCGGGGAGAGAACACAAGAGGTGATCGTCTCCCTGGACGCAGAAAAGGCCTTCGACAGAGTCGAATGGAAATACCTCATAGAGGTACTGGAGCGGTTCGGGCTTGGAACAGGGTTCACCGCGTGGGTAAAACTCCTATACAACGCCCCCATGGCGAGTGTACGGACCAACAATACCAACTCCCAATACTTCCATCTGCACAGGGGCACCAGACAAGGATGCCCACTGTCCCCACTGCTGTTCGCACTAGCAATCGAACCGCTAGCAATTGCGCTCAGGGCAGCAAAAAATTGGAGGGGGATCCGAAGGGGAGGCAGAGAGCACAGAGTCTCACTCTATGCGGATGATCTGCTCCTCTACATCTCAGACCCACAAAGCAGCATGGACGGAATCATCGCGCTCCTGAAAGAGTTTGGAGCCTTCTCGGGCTACAAACTCAACATGAGCAAAAGCGAGATCTTCCCAGCACACCAGCAAGGGGGGGGGGGGGGGGGGGGGGGGGGGGGGGGGGGCAGCACTAAAGGGGCTGCCGTTCAAACAAGCCCGACATAAATTCCGCTACCTGGGGATCCAAATAGCCCATGACTGGAAAGGGATCCACAAATGGAACCTCACCAGCCTGGCGGAGGAAGTAAAAAAGGACCTGCAAAGATGGAACACACTCCCGCTCTCCCTCGCGGGGAGAGTCCAGACGATCAAAATGAACGTATTGCCCAGGTTCCTCTTCCTGTTTAGATCCATTCCGATCTACATCCCCAAGGCCTTCTTCATAGCGCTGGACAAACTTATCATGGCGTTCGTATGGGGGGGGGGTAAAAATGCTAGGATCCCAAAGAAGGTCCTACAGAAAACAAAATCCAGGGGGGGGCTAGCCCTCCCGAATCTACAATTCTACCACTGGGCGGCAACAGCCGAGCGAGTAAGGGGATGGATCCAGGAGCCAGAAGCCGAGTGGGTGCGTGCGGAGGAGGCCTCCTGCATGGGGACCTCCCTCCGGGCCCTCGCCACGGCAGCACTCCCATCCCCACCCAAAAAACACTCCAGCAGCCCAGTGGTGACAGCCACCCTCCAATCCTGGAACCAACTGCGGCAGCAATTTGGCCTGAACAAAATGTCGGACAAGGCTCCCATCTGCAACAACCATAGGTTCAAACCAGCACTGACTGACGCCACCTTCAAAAGGTGGAGACAGGACGGGGGGACACTGACAGTCAGGGACCTATACACGGACGACAGGATCGCAACACTGGACGAACTGACAGAGAAATTTCAGCTAGCTGGGGGGAACGAGCTACGGTACCTGCAGCTCAAAAACTTCCTACGAAAGGAGACAAGGACGTACCCACAACCGCCACGACAGACACTACTGGAAGACCTACTGGACGCAAGTATCCTAGAGAAAGGGAACTGTAGTGACATGTATGGCCGACTGGTAGATAGGGATGACACCGTACTGGATGCAACAAGAAGGAAATGGGAGGACGACCTGGGGATGGAGATAGGGTGGGGACTCTGGAGCAAAGCACTGCATAGGGTCAACTCCACCTCCACGTGCGCAAGGCTCAGCCTGACGCAACTAAAAGTGGTACATAGAGCCCACTTAACGAGAAACCGTATGAGTAGGTTCTTCCCGGAGGTGGAGGACAGATGTGAGCGGTGCCAAAGAGGCCCGGCCAACCACGCCCACATGTTCTGGTCTTGCCCCAGACTTGTGGAGTACTGGACAGCCTTCTTCGAGGCCATGTCCAAAGTGGTGGGGGTGAGGGTGGAGCCATGCCCGATAGTGGCGGTCTTCGGGGTTTCAGACCAGCCAGATCTATTCCTGGGGAGGAGGGCGGACGCCCTTGCCTTTGCCTCCCTGATCGCCCGCCGTAGAATCCTGTTTGGCTGGCGGTCAGCAGCACCGCCCAGAGCTGCAGACTGGCTGTCCGACCTCTCGGATTCTCTCCAAATGGAGAAAATCAAATTCGCCATCCGAGGGTCGGACGACGGCTTCCACAGAACGTGGGAGCCATTCATGCAATTGTTCCGGGACCTGTTTGTGGCCAACGTACAAGAGGAAGAATAGTCGGGGGAAGGTAGCCGGCGGGGAGGGGGGGGGGGCTACGGGCTCGTTACGGGGGTTTGTTGGCTAGCTAAGGCCCAAAACCAAACTAAATAAATGCCAATAAACATGTTGGGGAATGTAAAATATGTATGCCGGCAAAGAGGGGGAGGCCACAGTTATTACTACGAAGATGCTCACCTGTAAATATATATGTTAATTTTTGCGTGTTTTTTTTTCTCTCTCTAACAATTTGTAATTTGTTCAATATAAAACATGAAAACTGAATAAAAAACATTTATAAAAAAAAGATTTGGGCAGCAGAGTTCTGGATGAGCTGAAGTCTACTGAGCGGGCGGGATGTGGGAGGCTGATCGAGTCGCGAGACCACACCTTCACGAGGGAGGGTTCAGCAGCGGATGGGCTGAGACAGGGACAGAGGGCAAAGTCAGGTAATGTGGGAGGAATAGGCAATCTTAGTGATGGTGTAAATATGTGGTCGGAGGCCCAGCTCAGGGTCACAGGGTTGTGAAGGGATTGGTTCAGACTCAGACAGTTGCCAGAGGGAGGGATGGAGTTGGTAGCCTGGGAACGAATTTGGAGCAGAAACCAAAAACAATAGCTTCAGTCTTCCCAGAACTTCATTAGAGGAAATTCCTGCACATCCAGTACCAGACGTCAGTTAACCAGTCTGATCATTTTGAGAGAGCGGAGGGATTGGCAGAGGTGGTGGTGAGGCAGAGCTTGGGTATCGTCACCATATGTGTGAAAGCTAACGCTGTGATTTTGGATGATGTTGCTGAAGGGTAGGATGAAGGTGTGAAGGACTTGGACTTGCTACGCAGGACTCAAACAGTGTCCCGGGTCAGAGGTGTGTGGGGCCTGAAGTCCAGGAAAAACGGTCAATCTGAGTAATCAGCTGCCTGTGGTGGCTAGGCTACTGGCAACAGGTGACACCTATTGCGTAAATACTGACCACCACTGGAGTCCACCAAGTAGCTGTTCAGCTGCCTTGTCATTGACCACTCCAAAAATCCTCATGCAATGTTTCAGATTGTCTTTTATTACACTCCTGTATCATCTTTTATTATACTTCTTTCTGTGTTTTTATACACTTAAGTGTAATATGTGCTACACAAACCTTGGTTGCTGATGAGGTCTTCTGAATCTTGATGAAGAAGACTCAAACTCGTCCAGTAGTAACCAAAGGTTTATTGAGTAACTATAACAATAATTGCGTGAGTTCTTTACTTTAACATTGATACTAGCGATAAGGTCAACAAGATCTAACTACAGTAACTATGCGTAACTACAATAACCATCTGAGCTAATCTGATACTCCTGTCCTGGTCACAGTACATCCAAAAGAGAGAGAGGCACAATGTGGTTGTTTTTATACCCCTGTTGGTCCGGCCCTTTAGTGATCAGCTACTGATTACACATTAATCCCTTATGCACATATAGAGATCACTACAGATTGTTCAGCAATTATGCACACAGGCAGGGCACCCCTGCTCCCCTACCCCCCTGTACTTCACGTACTTCTGTCTTCCCCAAAACCAGACTGTTTGTTATTGGAATTCTTTGTTCAATCACTCGGACTGCTTGTTTAAAATGCACATTTCTAAATAAAGTCAAGTCCTTCTATTTCAGTCACCACTGACCAACCGGTCTCCAACAAATTCCTCAGTAAATCTTCCAAAGGCACATATTCTGTTTTTTCCAATTAAGGGCAATTTAACGTGGCCAATTCACCCACTCTGCACATCTTTGGGTTATGGGGGGCGAAACCCACGTAGACGCGGGGAGAATATTCAAACTCCACACGGAGAGTGACCTGGGACCGGGATCGAACCCACGTCCTCAACACCGTGAGGCAGCAGTGCTAACCACTGTGCCACAGTACGGCCCTTCCAAATGCATATATTTCTACAAAGACCTTTAGCGTATCCACAAAGGACTGGATTTGAATGGTTTATGATTAGTAGAATGGAATATGTGGCATCTAAAATTAGGGTTTTAAGCAGGGAACTTATTTCTTCAAATTTCTGTGGGACAATTTCAGAGTCCTCTTTATGTTCTTCCAAATCAAATTTAAACAATCTGAACTTGCCGATTGCTGTAGTGCCTGCTACGTTCAGCAGAGTATCGGCTTGTAGCTCTCTGGCTTGTTCAGACATTACACACGATGATCCATTCCGGCTTGAACCTGTCCCAATTGTCCACCAAGCTCTCATCGAAGGCAAGTGGGTCAATGTTTCCAAGTCCATGTGCCGTACTGCCAGCCCTGACACTATGTAATTCTGCGTGGTCCATCAAATCAAGGACTGCACAAGGGACTTTCAACAAACAGGAGATTTATTAACTAAACCAAGGTCCGGGTAATCCTGCTTAGCTCCCTGTGAGGGCCCGCCTGGTCACATTGTTACATGACGAGCCGATCTACAAGGTAGCTAAGGATGGAAGCAGCTGAGAATTCCCACCCAGTTGGACAATAGTGGAGAGGCATTGGAGGAGGATGCTGTGGAAAGTGCGGTGGACATCCGGACTTTTACAGAACCATTCAGGCGATCATAACGTGTCCTGGGTTGTATGTTACTGGGATACTGTTTATCTGTGTCTCAGCCCATGAAATATTGCGCAGGCTCAATATTCATGTGTACATTTGCATTGCTCTGGCCTGCCCCTTCTGACAAGTTCACCAGGACTGCCACAACCCCACCCCCCTTCCAACCAGCTGAAGCCCACCTCTCACAACCCCTGCCTGTTTGTATTCCCTGAGATTAGTCACCCTGGGTTTGGGCAACCGTGTCTGAGGCTGAGGACAAGTTGAGAAGGACTCGGACAGAAAGTTTATCTTTGTCACCTACACGCATGAAGTGATTTGTGACATTGACCAGGGCTATTCCAGTCCTGTGGAACTGGTGATGAGAAGTCACTCGGTGCTAAGGCTGGGATAGGAAACCAGTTAGAATCTGTCAGTGAGTCATTGTCATAATACTTGAGAGTGTGGTAAAGAACGAGGTGGTCAGAGTGATGGAACAATGTGAAAATCTCAAAGGACGAGTAATTGCCAAAGGAGTAAGAGACAGAGAGTGGAGGGGTCACAGAGGGAGGGACGGGGAGTGGAGGGGTCACAGAGGGAGGGACGGGGAATGGAGGGGTCACAGAGGGAGGGACGGGGAATGGAGGGGTCACAGAGGGAGGGACGGAGAGTGGAGGGGTCACAGAGGGAGGGACGGAGAGTGGTAGGGTCACAGAGGGAGGGACGGGGAATGGAGGGGTCACAGAGGGAGGGACGGGGAATGGAGGGGTCACAGAGGGAGGGACGGGGAATGGAGGGGTCACAGAGGGAGGGATGGGGAATGGAGGGGTCACAGAGGGAGGGACGGGGTGGAGGGGTCACAGAGGGAGGGACGGAGAGTGGAGGGGTCACAGAGGGAGGGACGGAGAGTGGAGGGGTCACAGAGGGAGGGACGGGGAGTGCAGGGGTCATAGTGGGAGGGACGGGGTGTGGAGGGGTCACAGAGGGAGGGACGGAGAGGAGGGGTCACATAGGGAGGGACGGAGAGTGGAGGGGTCACAGAGGGAGGGAAGGAGAGTGGAGGGGTCACAGAGGGAGGGACGGGGAGTGGAGGGGTCACAGAGGGAGAGACGGGGAGTGGAGGGGTCGCAGAGGGAGGGACGGAAAGGAGGGGTCACATAGGGAGGGACGGAGAGTAGAGGGGTCACAGAGGGAGGGAGGGGGAGTGGAGGTGTCACAGAGGGAGGGACGGGGAGTGGAGGGGTCACAGAGGGAGGGACGGGGAGTGGAGGTGTCACAGAGGGAGGGACGGGATGGAGGGGTCACAGAGGGAGGGACTGGGAGTGGAGGTGTCACAGAGGGAGGGACGGGATGGAGGGGTCACAGAGGGAGGGACGGGGAGTGGAGGTGTCACAGAGGGAGGGACGGGATGGAGGGGTCACAGAGGGAGGGAGGGGGAGTGGAGGGGTCACAGAGGGAGGGAGGGGGAGTGGAGGTGTCACAGAGGGAGGGACGGGATGGAGGGGTCACAGAGGGAGGGAGGGGGAGTGGAGGTGTCACAGAGGGAGGGACGGGGAGTGGAGGGGTCACAGAGGGAGAGACAGGGAGTGGAGGGGTCACAGAGGGAGGGACGGGGAGTGGAGGTGTCACAGAGGGAGAGACGGGGAGTGGAGGGGGTCGCAGAGGGAGACAGAGTGGAGGGGTCAGAGAGGGAGGGACAGGGAGTGAAGGGGTCACAGAGGGAGGGAGGGGGAGTGGAGGGGGTCACAGAGGGAGAGACAGAGAGTGGAGGGGTCACAGAGGGAGGGACGGTTAGTGGAGGGGTCACAGAGGGAGAGACAGAGTGGAGGGGGTCGCAGAGGGAGGGACGGGGAGTGGAGGGGGTCACAGAGGGAGGGACGGGGAGTGGAGGGGTCAGAGAGGGAGGGACGGGGGTGAAGATCTCACAGAAGGAGGACGAGGAAGCAAAGTACTGTACACATCCCTGGCAGCATCAACGGGGCCGAGGTGGAAATGATTGGCCTTCTGGGCCAGGGTTTAGAGAATCCCAAAGTGTATCATGGAGTTCACCTGACCCACCACTTTTAATAGATTGTGGTATGGGGAGCACACGGCCCACTCTACAGGTATGGTACAACAGACATGGACCAGTGGGTTTTAAAACAAAGCAAAGTTTATTCTATGAACTCAAGTTAACCTTTTTGAAACAAGCAGTGAATATCTTAGCAACCAGTAAATTAAATACACCCCCTAAAGAATACAACACCAAATAACCTGTATGCTGTCTTTTTAACATCCAAAAGACTTAACAAACCTTCAAACAGGAGCACATTAGATTTATATTCAATACTGAGACCTTTTTACAATTCCGAGTTCACCCAAATGATCCATCGATAGTCTTTTGATGGCAGAGATCAACAGCAGTGCAGCTCACTTTTAACTTCAGATTCAGCTCACTGAAAAACAAAGACAAACCCAAGCTCTCTCAAACTGAAACTAAAAAAGCAGAACTGGAGCTCAGCTCTACCCATACTCTGACATCACTCCAGTAACATGAGCAGCTCCTTTTCTTAAAGGTACATTTCTTAAACATTCATTTCTTAAAGGGTTCTCTCGCGTGACACCTCACCCCCAATGTATACCGCACAATTGGGTAATCCTGAAACAATTTTGTTAGTTAACCGTTGAAATGTGGCTGGGGCGTTTTTCATGCCAAATGGCATAACTTTGAATTGGTACATACCGTCTGGAGTCACAAAAGCTGAAATCTCCTTCACCCTTTCAGATAAAGGTACCTGCCAGTAACCTTTAAGTAAATCCAATTTGGAAATAAAAGCAGACTGTCCCACTTTCTCAATGCAATCCTCCAAACGTGGGATCGGATAAGAGTCCATTCTTGTAACTGCATTCCCCTTTCTATAGTCCACATACAACCATTGGGTACCGTCTGGTTTAGGTACCATCACTATGGGTGAGCTCCATTGGCTGCAACCCACTTCAATTATGCCATTTTTAAGCATACTTTCAATCTCCTTGTTAACCTGTGCCAATTTTGAAGGGTTAAGTCTGTATGGATGTTGTTTGATTGGAACAGCATTTCCCACATCTACATCATGTATAGCCATTTTAGTACTTCCCAATTTATCTCCACAAACTTGCCCATGTGATATCAATAACTCTTTCAGGTCAGTTTGTTTCTCCTCTGGAAGATAACTCAACAATTTATCCCAATTTTTAAGAATATCGTTGTTTTCCAATTTAATTTGAGGGATGTCAAATTCACAGTCATCTGGATTTGGTTCGTCACTTTGAGTTAGAATCATTAAGACCTCCTCCTTTTTCTCTCCTTCCCTGTCAAAGTACCTTTTAAGCATATTCACATGACACACTCGGTGAGTCTTCCTTCTATCTGCTGTTTTTTCCACATAATTCATCTCACTTAATTTCCTTTCAATCTGATAAGGTCCACAAAACCTAGCTTTTAAAGGTTCACCTACCACTGGTAGCAACACTAAAACTTTATCCCCACTGACAAAACTACGAACTGTGGATTTCTTGTCCGCAACCCGTTTCATCAGATTTTGTGCAACTTTTAAATGTTGTCTAGCCAATTCATCTGCTCTATTTAATCGTTCCCTAAAATTTAACACGTAATCCAATAATGTAATTTCCGATTTCTCACTCACCAATTTTTCCTTAATCAATTTAAGTGGTCCTCTTACCTCATGACCAAAAATTAGTTTAAAAGGACTAAATTTGGTTGACTCATTAGATGCATCCCTAATTGCAAACAGTACGAATGGAATTCCTTTGTCCCAATCCTCTGGATAATTGTGACAATACGCCCTCAACATTGTCTTTAATGTCTGATGCCACCTTTCTAACACTCCCTGCGATTCTGGATGGTACGCAGTTGATTTAAATTGTTTTATTCCTAAGCTATCCATAACTTCTTTGAATAACCTTGAGGTAAAATTTGATTCTTGATCCGATTGTATTTCTATGGGTAGTCCATATCGAGTAAAGAATTTAAGTAACTCCTCCACAATCTTCTTAGCTGTAATATTACATACTGGAATGGCCTCTGGAAACCCAGTAGACACATTCATTATCGTCAAAAGATATTGATTTGCACTTTTTGTTTTAGGAAGCGGTCCTACACAATCAATTAGGACCCTTGTAAAAGGTTCCTCAAATGCTGGAATGGTATTAAGGGCGCTGGTTTTATCACTGCTTGAGGTTTCCCTATCACTTGGCATGTGTGACATGATTCACAAAATTTAACGACATCTTTATGTAGTCCAGGCCAATAAAAATGTTTCTGGATTTTAGTTCGAGTTTTCCTTATCCCCTGATGACCTCCGACTGGTACCTCATGTGCAACTCACAACACCTCCTTTCTATACCTTACCGGCAATACTACTTGATAAACTTCTGCTCACTTTTCATCCGCCTGCATATGTAAAGGTCCCCATTTTCTCATCAAGACATTACTTTTACAGTAATAACACTCTGGGAAACACTTAGATTCCTCTTCCGTATATGCTTTCTGATACATCCGTTTTAATTCTATATCTTTTTGTTGTAACTCCACCAATTTTCCTGAACTAAAAATATCCGCCTCATTCTCGACAGGAGCGAGAGTAACAGGGTAGTTGTTATGGGGGACTTTAACTTTCCAGATATTGACTGGAACTACTATAGTTCGAGTACTATAGATGGGTCAGTTTTTGTGCAGTGTGTGCAGGAGGGTTTTCTGACACAGTATGTAGACAGGCCAACAAGGGGCGAGGCCACATTGGATTTGGTACTGGGTAATGAACCCGGCCAGGTGTTAGATTTAGATGTAGGTGAGCACTTTGGTGATAGTGATCACAATTCGGTTATGTTTACTTTAGCAATGAGCAGGGATAGGTATATACTGCAAGGCAAGAATTATAGCTGGGGGAAAGGCAATTATGATGCTATTCAGCAAGATTTAGGATGTATAGGATGGGGAAGGAAACTGCAGGGGATGGGTACAATCGAAATGTGGAGCTTTTTCAAGGAACAGCTACTGCGTGTCCTTGATAAGTATGTACCTGTCAGGCAGGGAGGAAGTTGTCGAGCAAGAGAACCGTGGTTTACTAAGGAAGTTGAAGCACTTGTCAAGAGGAAGAAGAAGGCTTATGTTAGGATGAGACATGAAGGCTCAGTTAGGGCACTTGAGAGTTACAAGTTAGCCAGGAAGGACCTAAAGGGAGAGTTAAGAAGAGCGAGGAGAGGACACGAAAAGTCGTTGGCGGATAGGATCAAGGAAAACCCTAAGGCTTTCTAAAGGTATATCAGGAACAAAAGAATGACTAGAGTAAGATTAGGGCCAATCAAGGATAGTAGTGGAAAGTTGTGTGCGGAATCAGAGGAGATAGGGGAAGCGTTGAATGGATATTTTTCGTCAGTGTTTACACTGGAGAAAGACAATGTTGTCGAGGAGAACACTCAGGTTCAGTCGACCAGGCTAGATGGAATTGAGGTTCAAAAGGAGGAGGTGTTAGCAATTTTGGAAAATGTCAAAATAGATAAGTCCCCTGGGCCAGATGGGATTTATCCTAGGATTCTCTGGGAAGCTAGGGAGGAGATTGCAGAGCCTTTGTCCTTGATCTTTATGTCGTCTTTGTCAACAGGAATAGTGCCGGAAGACTGGAGGATAGCAAATGTTGTCCCCTTGTTCAAGAAGGGGAGTAGAGACAACCCTGGTAATTATAGACCTGTGAGCCTTACTTCGGTTGTGGGTAAAATGTTGGAAAAGGTTATAAGAGATAGGGTTTATAATCATCTTGAAAAGAACAAGTTGATTAGCGATAGTCAACACGGTTTTGTGAAGGGTAGGTCATGCCTCACAACCCTTATTGAGTTTTTTGAGAAGGTGACCAAACAGGTGGATCAGGGTAAAGCTGTTGATGTGGTGTATATGGATTTCAGTAAGGCGTTTGATAAGGTTCCCCACGGTAGGCTATTGCAGAAAATAAGGAAGTATGGAATTGAAGGTGATTTAGCGGTTTGGATCTGTAATTGGCTAGCTGAAAGAAGACAGAGGGTGGTGGTTGATGGCAAATGTTCATCCTGGAGTTCAGTTACTAGTGGTGTACCGCAAGGATCTGTTTTGGGGCCACTGCTGTTTGTCATTTTTATAAATGACCTGGAAGAGGGTGTAGAAGGATGGGTTAGTAAATTTGCAGATGACACGAAGGTCGGTGGAGTTGTGGATAGTGCTGAAGGATGTTATAGGATACAGAGGGACATAGATAAGCTGCAGAGCTGGGCTGAGAGGTGGCAGATGGAGTTTAATGCGGAAAAATGTGAGGTGGTTCACTTTGGAAGGAGTAACAGGAATGCAGAGTACTGGGCTAATGGCAAGATTCTTGGTAGTGTAGATGAACAGAGAGATCTTGGCATCCAGGTACATAAATCCCTGAAAGTTGCCACCCAGGTTAATAGGGCTGTTAAGAAGGCATATGGTGTGCTAGCCTTTATAAGCAGGGGGATTGAGTTTCGGAACCACAAGGTCATGCTGCAGCTGTACATAACTCTGGTGCGGCCGCACCTGGAGTACTGCGTGCAGTTCTGGTCACCACATTATAGGAAGGATGTGGAAGCTTTGGAAAGGGTTCAGAGGATATTTACTAGGTAGTTGCCTGGTATGGAGGGAAGGTCTTACGAGGAAAGGCTCAGGGAGTTGAGGTTGTTTTCGTTAGAGAGGAGAAGGATGAGAGGTGACTTAATAGAGACATATAAGATAGTCAGAGGGTTAGATAGGGTGGACAGTGAGAGTCTTTTTCCTTGGATGGTGATGACCAACACGAGGGGACATAGCTTTAAATTGAGGGGTGATAGATATAGGACAGATGTCAGAGGCAGTTTCTTTACTCAGAGAGTAGTAGGGGTGTGGAACGCCCTGCCTGCAACAGTAGTAGACTCGCCAACTTTAAGGGCATTTAAGTGGTCACTGGATAGACATATGAATGAAAATGGAATAGTGTAGGTCAGATAGGCTTCAGATGGTTTCACAGGTCGGCGCAACATCGAGGGCCGAAGGGCCCGTACTGCGCTGTAATGTTCTATGTTCTATGTTCTATCCTCCACCTGTTCTTGTTCTTTTTCAACCATCTGATCAAAAATTGTTTCTGATAATTGCATTTCAGCTGTCCGATTTTCCATTGGTTTATCAACCACAGTAGGCATCACTGCTACTTGCGATCCCGCTATATCATTACCCAAGATAAACTGTATTCCTGGACAAGATAGTTTCTCTATTACTCCTACTACTACTTCACTGGACTTTCCAACCTTACCTTATATAATGGAACACTTCTCCTCTCACCCTGAATTCCACATATTACCACCTTTTCTGGCAACATTCTTTTCAAACTACATAACTCCTCATCTCTTACCATTAAAGATTGACTAGCTCCTGTATCTCTTAAAATTGTGACTTCTTTACCTGCTCCTCCTGATACACATGAGTAAACTTTACCCCCTTTAAAGATGTCTTTAAAGACATCTGGCACCTTATTATCAATCACCTCTTGATCACGCTGTACAATCTTTTGCACTTCCTTCGCTTCACTTGGGCTTTCCTTTCCCACTTTAACAAACCCCACTGTCTTATCCTGTTTTACCACATCAGCCTTCCCAGTGCTTTTCTTCAACCACCAACACTGTGACTTTACATGGCCTAGTTTATTACAGTGAAAATATTTGAAACTTTTCATGTCTCTTCCACCCTCCTGGATTTCTTTTTTAATCTGAGGTACACTCTCCTTATTATCTCCCATCAGATCACCTTTACCTTTACCACTTGAGTATTTCTCACGTCCCCAGTTTCTATCCCTCACCGGCTGAAACTGATGTTGGAAAGCAAACTTTGATTTACGAACTAATTCATAACCCACCATTTCTGCTGCTAACCTCACAGTTTTAACCCTCGGCACTTCCACATGAGTTCTCATTACATCAGGAGTTGAATTTTTAAATTCCTCCAAAAGTATAATTTCTTTGAGAGCTTCATACGTTTGGTCTATTTTCAAAGCTCTTATCCACCTATCAAAATTACTCTGAGGCTTTCAAACTCCATGTATGTTTGACCAAATTCTTTCCTTAACTATCTAAACCTTTGTCTGTAGGCTTCAGGCACTAGTTCATATGCACCTAAGGTGGATATTTTCACCTCATACGTCCCAGATACCTCCTCCGGTAATGATGCAATTACTTTACTGGCTCTACCGACCATCTTTGTTTGAATCAGTAATACCCACATGTCCTGTGGCCATTTCATTTGTTTAGTTACCTTCTCAAATGAAATGAAAAAGGCTTCTCCCTCCTTCTGATCAAACCTTGGCAATGCTTGGTCATATTTAAATAGATTCCCTGCAAGCCTCCGACTTTGACACTCTCTCACTATCCTCATCGCTCTCATGCAACTGTACGTTTCCCTTTACGTCTGCTGATTTTAACTGACTGTCATGTTTCATGGCCATTTTCTGAAGTTCAAACTCTCGTTATCTTTTTCCTTGATCTGTATCTCTCTTTCTCTTTCTTTTTGTTCTGCTAGAGCTATTCTTTCTTTTCTCCTTTCTTCTCTCTCCTTTTCTTTTTCCTCTTTCTCTCTTTCTTTTCCACTCTCTGTCTTTCTCTTTCCACTCTCTCTCTTTGGTATTCAAGCTGGTTTAATTCTTTCTCCTGTTTCATTTGTTTAATTTGCAACTGAATTTTTGCCATTTCCAATGAGTCAAACTATATCTCAGGCAACTTTAAATGCTTCGCCACCGCCATAATTACCTCACCTTTTCGCATTTTGTCAGGTAACGTTAACTGCAATGTTTTGCCAAATCTAACAGTCTGCTTTTAGTCTCTGTCCATAAGGTACTGTGTGTGACTGTCTCTACCCCCAAAAACTTCTTAGCCTCTGAAAGAGATATTGTCCACAACACTCTCCCCACTTAAACTAAAAAACACACCTGAAAAGCAACCACAATATGCTCACCCCTCACTGTCTTTAAGTTCACTAAGCCAATCCAATAGATAGACTTTTATCCCGGACGAGCCCCCAATTTATTATGGGCCAGGGTTTAGAGAATCCCAAAGTGTATCATGGAGTTCACCTGACCCACAACTTTTAATAGATTGTGGTATGGGGAGCACACGGCTCACTCTACAGGTATGGTACAGCAGACATGGACCAGTGGGTTTTAAAACAAAACAATGTTTATTCTATGAACTCAAGGTAACCTTTTTGAAACAAACAGTGAATATCTTAGCAATCGGTAAATCAAATACACCCCCCAAAGAATACAACATTAAATAACCTGTATGCTGTCTTTTTAACATCCAAAAGACTTAACAAACCTTCAAACAGGATCACATTAGATTTATATTCAATACTGAGACCTTTTTACAATTCTGAGTTCACCCAAATGATCCATAGATAGTCTTTTGATGGCAGAGATCAACAGCAGTGCAGCTCACTTTTAACTTCAGATTCAGTTCACTGAAAAACACAGACAAACCCAAGCTCTCTCAAACTGAAACGAAAAAAAAGCAGAACTGGATCTCAGCTCCACCCGTACTCTGGCATCACCCCAGTAACATGTGCAGCTCTATTTCTTAAAGGTACATCTCTTAAACACCCATTTCTTAAAGGGTACTCTCACGGACATGAGCAGTTTCAAATTCCTAGAAGTGCACATCTCCAAAAATCTCTCCTGGTCCACCCACGTCGTCGCTACCACAAAGAAATCACAACAGCGCCTCTACTTCCTCAGGAGACCAAGGAAATTCGGCATGTCCACATTAACTCTTACCAACGTTTACAGATGCACCACAGAAAGCATCTTATCTGGCTGCATCACAGCCTGTTATGGCAACTGCTCGGCCCAGGACCGCAAGAAACTTCAGAGAGTCATGAACACAGCCCAGTCCATCACACAAACCTGCCTCCCATCTGTCATAATATGCACTCATGCACATAATGAGATACAGACAGGCAGTGACAGACACCCAGTACAGCCAATCAACACACAGGACAGAGCACAACCAATCATCATGCAGAATACTAGAAGGTGCTCTCCCACTATAAAACACACAAGGCATCAACACTCTGTCTCTTTCCACTGGTGACATCAGTAGTGACAGTCAGGGTGTATATATTAGTCAGCACCTTCTACACGTGGCTCAGAGCTAGTTTGGTCTAGTTAGTTATAGTAAGCACGCTCAGATTAGTAGAGTGTCAAACCCACAGCGAACTGTGTGCACTGCTTAACAAGTTCAATAAAGCGTATTGAGCTAACATCAAAGTTTGGAGTCTACTTTCAAGTACAACTGCATTCGGTTGCAGTCCGTGTTACCCCAGGGTGAATAACATGACACCATCCATTGACTTCATCTGTACCTCCCGCCTGGGGAAAGCGGATAGCATAATCAAAGACCCCTCTCATCCAGCTTACTCACTCTTCCAACTTCTTCCATCGGGCAGGAGATACAGAAGTCTGAGAACACGCACAACCAGAATCAAAAATAGCTTCTTCCCCATTGTTACCGTTGTTATGGACTGACCTCATTAGCACTCATCCGATGCCAGTGCTTATGTAGTTACATTGTGTACCTTGTGTTGCCCGATTATGTATTTTCTTTTCTTCCCATGTACTTAATGATCTGTTGAGCTGCTCGCAAAAAAATACTTTTCACTGTACATCGGTACCCGTGACAATAAACAAATCCAATCCAATCCCAGTCACAGACTGCTGACCACTTCCCCACTAGCACATCATGTTGTGGGAGTGCAAGTGAACGTTGTACCAACCATTGAACAGTTTGACCACAGAGCCACAGGTTGCATACTGCGGTGGTGGGGGAGGAGCCGAGCAGAACGCAGAGGACAAACACCAGAGCAGAGCCACCACTGTTAAACCCCCACCAACACGTCAGACCTTGTGCCCACCCCACATGCACACGCGCGGGATGACCAACCAATCGGGGACTGCCCGTGGCCGGCATTCTTAAAAGCTGGTCGCGGCCATTGGGGACCTCTTCCCGCGATTGGAAACGCCACACCCAATCACTCCGCGTCCCTCCTACGACCCACTCGCGGGTAGCGACCCTGAGTTTGAAATCCCTGTTCTATGGGTCACCAAAGGAGGGAAAGAGGACAGCAGATTTGCAAGGGAATTACAGGGAGTTTCAAAGAACAATTTGCAATGTATTTAAGTAACACTGCCTGCTGATGGAACATGATCTGTCGTGACATCAGCAGAGTGTTTGCATTGGTTTTGGGAAGTTCACCATCTTACCCTGTAGGAGCAACATCTCTTAATAAACCCTGACTATGTTTTTATGAACTTAGAGCTGGCACCTCTACATCTTTTTCTCTTTGCGGCTAACAACAAAATTATAACAGAAGAGAAAACGGGCGACGAGGATTCGGGCCCGAAAACTGGCGATTCAGGCCAGAGAAAACTGCTGATGAGGATTTGTGCAAGAGAAAACTAACGGTGAGGGCTCTAACCTGGGAAAACTGGCGTCGAGGATTCGGCAAAGAGAAAACTAATGGCGAGGGTTCCAGCCAGAGAAAACTGCTGATGAGGATTCGGGCAAGAGAAAACTAACGGTGAGGGTTCCAGCCAGGGAAATCTGACGACGGGGATTCGGGCAAGAGAAAACTAACGGTGAGGGGTCCAGCCAGGGAAAACTGGCGACAAGGATTCGGGAAAGAAAACCTAATGGCGAGGCATCGGGCCAGAGAAAACTAAAGCCGAGAATTCAGGTTGGAAATGATCATCAGCTGTTTTGTGGGAAGTATAAAAAAACTGCACAGACCTTGGGAAGCCGTCGACGATTAAACTGATCGATCTTAGCGGCAGCTTGTGCAATAAAGGTTCGGAAAAACAAATCAGAACACAACTGTGAGAAACTGGAGTATATCTTTGAACAAGAAGATGAAGTCCTTACTACTTGTAATGGATAGAAGGTAGAGGGACCGCACACGTGACACTGTAAACAGGCTGCAGGAACAGGAAACTAGGAGGCTGCCGACTCTGCAACCTGCTGTTCGGGAACCGATATTCCAGGAAGAACTGGTTTGCTTGTGGGCTACGGGATTGCTTGCTTTGGGAAATACATGGAAGGGAGAAAGCCTGAAGACTGAAGAAGTGCAAACCAGGGAACAAGGATTTGGAAAATGGCAAGAAAAAGTGGCGCCATGGACGTTTTGACGAGGATTATGATGAAAGGTTCCAATTGTATCGTGTAGCAATTCAAACACCAGAAAACCTGTAGGCTGCAACTCTCCTCAGCTCGGGTGGGCGGAAAGCATTCATGTTGCTACAAAATCAAGTTATGTATTCCAATAATACTATTTGCTGGCGAAATGTCAAGTGATATGCCGTGACATCAGTGGAATATATGACGGACCCTTTGGGGAGTTCACTGGAATATCCCACATGGGAACTAGATGGGAATGATTATCTTTCCTGTGGCTCTGGTGGAGTATGAGCTCCTCCGCTGAGGGGCAGGGACAACTCTATTAACCACTGTATAAAGGATCGGCCAGTAAGGCACCACCCACGAGACGAACCCGATAGGGAGCTACCGCGCAGTGTATCTTCCATATTGTAAATAAATCTAGTTCTTTACTTGGTGTGGACTTCCTGTGTCCTTATTAAACTGGCGACCTAGTCAGCTGAGCCACCTCCTCGATTTTCTGGACCCAGTCTGGAACAAATTATTTCCCATGCCTCTGTTTGGGTGGTTAGATGCATTTGACGCTGGTGTTGAAGACTGGAGAAAGAATGCGTTATTTATTTCAGGCCAGCAGCATCTTGGAAAATGAGTGTCAGACGGTCATACTGCTGATGGCTTGCAGAGCAGACACATTCAGGGTGATCTGGAGTCTCACGTAACCGGCGGCCCCAGATATGCTTTCGTTTGACCAACCCATGGCACTTGAGGCACAATACATTAATCTAATCCCGTCAGTGATTGTTCAAAGATATCCTTTTAATACAGCGCCGACGTCCCCGGGTGGGTCAGTCACCAGGTTCATATCATGGAAACGGAAAATAGCCTTGGTTTGTGAGTATGGAACTGCTTTACCAGATATACCCCGTGGTCATGTGGTCTGTGGTGTAAATAATATAGAAATACAGAAAAAACCTTTGGGCGAAACCTCCCTGACTTTTCAACAGGCGCTGCAGATCTCTTTGTCCTGAGAAAGCGCGGAATGCAGCATCCAAGAGATACAAGGGATGGAAGTAAACGTTTTGGGGCATCACCCCTCATGTGGTATTCCCACAGCCCGGACCGACCGTTGCGGCAACTCCGACCTCTGGGCCACGAGCCGACTGCCAAGACGTAGGACATCCCTGGACTTGGCTGAAGGCAAACCCAGCTTGTGTGCGCCATGTGGGCATCGGTCTAGGTGTATTTACAGTCAACAGGAGGGCCAGTGCTCCAGGCGCCCGGCCGAGGATTACGTCAGCCCCGCGGCCGGGCCTTGCATCTGGGTGACCCAGAAGAGGCTGAAGATGAGGCTGGGACACGGCTGAATGTTTCTTGCCATGCAGCATAAACATCTCTTAATAAACCCTACAAAGTTAAATTGTGCCACTTCTACTTCTTTATCTCTTTGAGAAACAACAAATATATAACAGAAGAGAAAACTGGTGATGAGGATGAAAATGAAAAATGAAAATCGCTTATTGTCACGAGTAGGCTTCAATGAAGTTACTGTGAAAAGCCCCTAGTCGCCACATTCCGGCGCCTGTCCGGGGAGGCTGGTACGGGAATCGAACCGTGCTGCTGGCCTGCTTGGTCTGCTTTAAAAGCCAGCAATTTAGCTCAGTGAGCTAAACCAGCGACGAGGCTTTGGGCCAGAGAAAACTGGCCACGAGGGTTTGGATCAGAGAAAACCAGAGAAAAATGAAGATTTGAGGCCAGGGACCAAAAATGTTCGACGGAGATTCAGGCCATAAACAACCATTGACATAGATTTGGGGATCTGAAGAAAACTATCGTCGACACTCCGGCTGAAAATCATCGACAGGTTTGTGGCAAGTTAAAAAAAAAAGAAAACTATGGGTGGCACGGTGGTGCAGTGGTTAGCAATGCTGCCTCATGGTGCCGAGGTGCCAGGTTCGATCCTGGCCTGGGTCACTGTCTGTGTGGAGTTTGCACATTCTCCCTGTCTCTGCGTGGGTCTCACCCCCACAACCCACGTGAATTGGCCATGTTAAATTGCCCCTTAATTGGAAAAAAGAATTGGGTATTCTAAATTTAAAAGAATGAAAACTGTTCAAATCGCAGAGAGGCGTTGACAAGTTAATCGGTCAATCACGACCACCGCTAGTGTGAAATGTGTGTTTCAAAAATAAATCAGGACACAACTGTGAGTTACTGGAGCATGTCTTTTAAACAATAATCACCTTTCAGGCGTACTTACTGCTTGTAGTGGGTAGATGCTGCAGAGACACGCAAAGGGGCTGCGGGAACGGGAACCTGAAATGAAAATGAAATGAAAATCGCTTATTGTCACAAGTAGGCTTCAATTAAGTTACTGTGAAAAGCCCCTAGTCACCACATTCCAGCGCTTGTTCGGGGAGGCTGGTACGGGAATTGAACCGTGCTGCTGGCCTGCCTTGGTCTGCTTTAAAAGCCAGCTCTTTAGCCCTGTGCTAAACCAGCCCCTATAATAATGATCACTTATTGTCACAAGGCTTCAATGAAGTTACTGTGAAAAGCCCCTAGTCGCACATTCCGGCGCCTGTTCGGGGATGCCAGAACGGGAATTGAACCCGCGCTGCTGGCATCGTTCTGCATTGCAAGCCAGCTGTTGAGCCCATTGTGCTAAACCAGCCCCTGTTCCTATAATGGAACCTGGAAGGCTGCCGACTGCTGCTCGGGAACTGATAGTCCAGGCAACGGAGGAATTATAGGATTTACAGTGCATAAGAAGGCCATTCGGCCCATTGAGTCTGCACCAGCCCTTGGAAAGATTACCCTACCCAAGCCCACACCTCCACCTATCCCTGTAACCCAGTAACCCCAGCTAACCTTTTTTGGACATTAAGGACAATTTAGCATGGCCAATCCACCTAACCGCATCTTTGGACTGTGGAAGGAAACCGGAGCACCCGGAGGAAACCCACGCACACACGGGGAGAACGTGCAGACTCCGCAGACAGGCGTGGGTTTCCTCCGGGTGCTCCGGTTTCCTCCCACAGTCCAAAGATGTGGTTAGGTGGATTGGCCATGTCTGTGGGCTTGGAAATTTCTGCTTTCGGGAAATAAATGGAAGGTAGGAAGTTTGAAAAAACATAGATCAGGGAATTGGGATCTGTAAAATGGAAGGAAAAAGTGGTGCCATGGACGCTTTTGGCGAGGATTATGAGGCATGGAATTCTTATGAAGAAAGGTTCCGATTGTATCGTGTAGCAAATCAGACACTGGAAAACCTGCAGGTTGTGATTTTTCTCATAGAATTCCTACAGTGCAGAAGGAAGCCATTTGACCCTTCGAGTCTGCTCCGACTCTTTGAATGAGCACTCTAGCCAGGCCCACTCTCCCGTCCACTCCACAGTCCTGTAACCTAACCTTCACATCTTGGGACACTAAGAGGAAATTTATCATGGCCATTCCACCTAACCTGCACATCTTTGGAATATGGGAGGAAACCGGAGCACCCGGAGGAAACCTATGCAGACACGGGGAGAACGTGCAGACTCTGCACAGACAGTCACCCAAGGCCAGAATTCTACGTGGGTCCCTGGCGCTGTAAGGCAGCAGTGCTAATCGCTGTGCCAACATGCCGCATTCTGCAGTATGGGTACGAGGCGAGCGTCATAAGGGCAGCAGCATGCATTTGTTGCTGAGAAGTGCAAGGCGATGGTGTTTTGACAGAAGGCTTAATGGCAGTGTCACTTCTAAGAAGATTGTCGGCACAAAGGATCGTGAGGCTTCATGCACAAAGATCACTGAAGGTGGTAGGACATAGGGGGAGAGTAGTCAGCAAAGCATTTGGGATCCTGGGCTTCAGAAATACAGATATTAAGAACAAAAGTAGGACAGTTATGCTGGACCTTTATCCAGCTCTGGTTAGGCCACAACTAGAGTACGTATTACACTGAGCTCTGGTCACCACACTTTAAGAAGGATCTGAATATCCTTGATATGCTGCGGAGGAGATTTACTCGAATGATTTTCTGGATTGAGGGGATTTAGTTACAAGGTTGGGTTGGAGAAACTGGGGTTGGAGAAACTGGTGTTGTCCTTGGAGTAAAGGAGATTGAGGGAAAAATTTGCTTGAGGTGGACAGCATTATAACATGTTTTGATAAGATCGACAAAGAAAAGCTATTCCCATCAGGCGAGGACACAAGGACTGGGAACACAGATTTAATCAGGTGCAGGAGGAAATTTGAGGGGAAACCTTTTTGAGCAGCAAGTGGTAATGGCTTGGAGAAGCTGCCCATGAGGATAGAGATAGAGATAGATAGAGAAATACAGCACAGAACAGGCCCTTCGGCCCACGATGTTGCGCCGAACTTTTGTCCTAGGTTAATCATAGAATTTTGGACAATTTGTCATGGCCAATCCACCCAACCTGCACATCTTTGGACTGTGGGAGGAAACCGGAGTACCCGGAGGAAACCCACGCAGTCACGGGGAGGATGTGCAGACTCCACACAGACAGTGACCCAAGTCGAAATCGAACTTGGGACCCTGGAGCTGTGAAGCAATTGTGCTATCCACAATGCTACCGTGCTGGTGGAAGTGGAGATGATTGAATGATTTTGTGAGGAAATTGGATGGGCGCTCTGATAGAAATAGAACTGTGGGTCTACGGTGATATGGCAGCACGGTAGCATTGTGAAGGGCAGCACGGTAGCATTGTGGAAAGCACAATTGCTTCACAGCTCCAGGGTCCCAGGTTCGATTCCGGCTTGGATCACTGTCTGTGCGAAGTCTGCACATCCTCCCCGTGTGTGCGCGGGTTTCCTCCGGGTGCTCCGGTTTCCTCCCACAGTCCAAAGATGTGCAAGTTAGGTGGATTGGCCATGATAAATTGCCCTTAGTGTCCAAAATTGCCCTTAGTGTTGGGTGGGGTTACTGGGTTATGGGGATAGGGTGGAGGTGTTGACCTTGGGTAGGGTGCTCTTTCCAAGAGCCGGTGTAGACTCGATGGGCCGCCGAATGGCCTGCTTCTGCACTGTAAATTCTATGATCTATGATAGATCGGGGTGGCAGAAGGGGGTTGATTGTACCACATTGTGGCGGGTGGGTTGACTGTGCCACATTGGGCTGGAGGGGTTGACTGTGCCACATTGGGGTGAGGGGGGGTTGACTGTGCCACATTGGGGGGGGGGTTGACTGTGCCATTGGGGTGGGGGTTGACTGTGCCACATTGGGGTGGGGGTTGACTGTGCCACATTGGGGTGGGGGTTGACTGTGCCACATTGGGGTGGGGGTTGACTGTGCCACATTGGGGTGGAGAGAGTTGACTGTGCCTCATCGGGGTGGGGGAGTTGACTGTGCCACATTGGGGTGGGTCGGGGTTGATTGTGCCACATTGGGGGGGGTTAATTGTGCCACACTGGGGTGGGGGGTTGATTGTGCCACATTGGGGTGGGGGTGGGGGGTTAATTGTGCCACATTGGGGTGGGGGGAGTTGACTGTGCCACATTGTGGTGGGGTGGGTTGAATGTGCCACATTGGGGTGGGGGGAGTTGACTGTGTCACATTGTGGTGGGGTGGGTTGAATGTGCCACACTGGGGTGGGGGGATTGACTGTGACATACTGGAGTGGGGGGTTGACCGTGCCACATTGGGGTGGGTGGGGGGGGGGTAGACTATGCCACATTGGGGTGGGGGGATTGACTATGCCATACTGGAGTGGGGGGTTGACTGTGCCACATTGTGGGGGGGGGGGGGTAGACTGTGCCACATGGGGTGGGGGGAGTTGACTGTGCCACATTGGGGTGGGGGGAATTGACTGTGCCACATTGTGGTGGGGGAGTTGACTGTGCCACATTGTGGTGGGGTGGGTTGACTGTGCCACATTGGGGTGGGGGGAGTCGACTGTGCCACTTTTTCAGCTCCTGTTTGTCTTGCAGGATTTATGCTGCTTCGCTCGGAAAGACTTGTCCTGTTTTGTCTGGGTTTGCTGCTCCTGGCTACAGCTCACACTGTCGTCACGGTGAAAGGGAGCCACTTAGCTAGTCACAGCTCACTGAGCCAATCCAAATTCTGGAACAAGGTCTGGGAGGTGCTATTTATAGAGGTAAGATGACCTGTGTTACTGAACTAGACAATGATGTCAGGGGGCATGGTATTCCTTTTCTGCTACCATCTACACAGGAATAGGAGACCAATCAGCTCTGCTATTCAATTAGATTAGAGCTGATCTGTATTTTAACTCCATCCATCTATATTATATCACTTGTTGCCATTAGTTGGAGCTGGATTGATGTGTAATTCAATCATAACAGTTATTAGGGCCTTTGGAAAGTCAATACATTCAGTAAAAGTCCCTTAAGATTGATTGTAAGCTCCTTGGGCACTCATCTCTTGAAATTTCTTCTAAAATACAGGCAATCACATCCTAAACTGATATTATCTATGGTGCTCCCCTTGCTTCACTCACCCACAACTGTTCCCCATTCTTTCCAGAGTGCAATGATTC
Organism: Scyliorhinus canicula; assembly: GCF_902713615.1. Lineage (NCBI taxonomy): Eukaryota > Metazoa > Chordata > Chondrichthyes > Carcharhiniformes > Scyliorhinidae > Scyliorhinus > Scyliorhinus canicula. The sequence continues at coordinate 66,784,842 of NC_052163.1, read as the reverse complement.
CTACTGAGCCTCTGTTCCACACATCCAGCTCTCTGCTGTGACCTCTCCTAACATTGCCCATCAAGAGTAAGCCTACAACTTTGAAATTCATACTCATTCTCCAGATGTGAGAATCGGTGACAAGGTCAACATTTATTGCCCATCTCTATCTGCCTCCAGAAAGTGGAATAGTGCTTGATTTATTTGAGAGATTTTCAGTTGGAAATTGTGATCATAACATCTTAAGGTTTAGGTTAGCTATTACATAAGTGCGATCTAGATTAAATATATATATATATATTTTAAAAATATTTTTCCGCCTCCGTTTTCACATTTTCATCAAATTTACACCCATAAACAAATAATCAACAATAATACATATAATAGCAATCCCTGAGACAACAATCCCTTCATCAAATCCCTGTTGTTCTTTAGACCTTGGGAAATAGGAGACAGGTTTAGATAGAGTATCTGGATCGGCGCAGGCTGGGAGGGCCAAAGGGCCTGTTCCTGTGCTGTAATTTTCTTTGTTCTTTGTTATCCTACCCACCCCCAAACAGCCCCCAACATTTAAACACAAAACACAAATGAAAAAGAATCAGGAATCCACCATCAATCCAGATATAATCATCAATAACATATACATGAGTTGTAGAACTTTTCCATACTTCTCGAATACAAGACCAGGGATGTTCTTCTGAGGCTGTATAAGGCTCTGTTCAGACCCCATTTGGAGTATTGTGAGCAGTTTGGGCCCCGTATCCAAGGAAGGATGTGCTGGCCTTGGAAAGGGTCCAGAGGAGGTTCACAAGAATGATCCCTGGAATGAAGAACTTGTATGAGGAACGTTTGAGGACTCTGGGTCTGTACACGTTGGAGTTTAGAAGGATGAGAGGGGATCTTATTGAAACCTACAGGATACTGCAAGGCCTGGATAGAGTGGACCTGGAGAGGATGTTTCCACTTTTAGGAAAAACTAGAACCAGAGCACACAATCTCAGACTAAAGGGACGATCCTTTAAAACGGAGATTACGAGGAATTTCTTCAGCCAGAGGGTGGTGTATCTATGGAACTCTTTGCCGCAGAAGGCTGTGGGGGCCAATTCACTGAGTGTCTTTAAGACAGAGATAGATAGTTTCTTGATTAATAAAGGGATCAGGGGTTATGGGGAGAAGGCAGGAGAATGGGGATGAGAAAAATATCAGCAATGATTGAATGGCAGAGCAGACTCGATGGGCTAAGTGGCCTAATTCTGCTCCTATGTCTTATGGTCTTATGGTCATACTCCCCCTTAACTCGAACTTCACTTGCTCGAGTGTTAGGAACTCCGGCAGGTCCCCCCACCGAGGCACAGGGTGGAGAAGCTGATCTCCACCTCAACAGAATCTGCCTTTGGGCAATCAACGAGGCGAAGGCTAAGACATCTGCCTCCGCACCGGGTTCCAACCCGGCTGATCTGACGCCCCGAATATGGCTTCTAGGGGACCAGGTTCGAGTCTCACATGCACCACCCTTGAGATTACCCTAAAGACCTCCCTCCAATACCCTTCCAGTTTTGGAGCGGACAAAAACGTATGACCGTGATTTGCAGGGCCCCCCCACAACGTTCACAAACATCCACCCCTCAAAGAGTTGGCTATTCCTCGTTCTTGTGAGGTGCGCCCTATACACCAACTTCAACTGTATCAGCCCCAAACTTGCGCACAAAGTTGACGCATTCACCCTCCGGAGCATCTTACACCACAACCCCTCCTCCATACCGTCCCCCAACTCTTCCTCCCACTTTGTCTTAATCACCTCCAGCAATACCTTATAATCCCCCAGAATCATCCCATAAATCGCCGACACCATCCCCTTCTCCACTCCCCTTGCCGTCAGCACCTCTTCAAACAGTGTGGAGGCCGCCGCAACCTGAAAGCTCTGTACCTCCTTCCGAGCAAAATCTCGGACCTGCACATACCTAAACATCTCCTCCTGCCCCAACCCATATTTCTCCCCCAGCTCTTCCAGCCTCGTAAACAAACCCCCCAGAAACAAATCCTTTAATACTCTAACTCCCCTCTCCTCCCGTCTCCAAAAACCCTCATCCCACTTCCCTGGCTTAAATTTATGATTGCCCCGAATTGGCATTGCCCTTGACCCCGTCCAGTTGCTGGCGCAACTGCCTCCAGATCTTCAACATGCCACCACCACCAGACTCCCCGAATATTTCCCCGAGGCCATCGGGAGCAGCAGTGTTGCCAATGCCCTCAGCCCCCACCCACTGTACAGACACTCCTTCATTCTAACCCATTGGGAGTCCCCCCCTCTAACCGAGCCCCCCCCACCTTCTCAGCATTCGCCACCCAGTAATAATATAGTAAATTTGGGAGACCCAAGCCCCTGACTGCCGTCCTCTCTGCAACATCACCTTCCTAATCCTAGCCACCTTCCCCCCATATAAACGAGGTAATCATCTTTTCTACTTCCATAAAAAACACCTTTGGCAAAAAGGTCGGCAGGAACTGAAAAATTAACAAAAACTGCGGCAACACATCCATCTTAATCGCCCGTACCCGACCTGCCAGTGACAGAAGAAGACTATCCCACATCGCCAAATCCGCCTTCCATCTTCCTACCAAACTAGTTATATTATACCTACGGAGCCCCTCCCAATCCCATACCACCTGCACCCCCAGATATCTAAAGTGGGTCACCGCCTTGGGGAATGGCAACCCCCCATCACTGCCCTCACCCCCGGCCGGACACCACAAAACATTCGCTTTTGTCCAAATTTAGCTTATACCCCGAAAAAGACCCAAACACTTGAAGCAGCACCAATATACCACCCATCGACGCACTCGGTTCCAACACAAACAATAGCAAGTCGTCTGCGTACAAAGGTACCCTATGCACCACCCCCCTGCACTATCCCCCTCACACCCCCAAAACTCTTCAACGCGATGGCCAAAGGTTCAGGGCAAAATGCCCTGAATTCATACTATTCATGCGGACACTCGCCCTCGGCTCCCTGTATAGTAATCTTACCCACTCCACAAATCGCGGCCCAATCCCAAACCACTTCAAAACCGCCATCAAATACACCCACTCTACCCGGTAAAACACCTTCTCGGTGTTCAACGTGACCACCACCTCTGTCTCCCTCCCCTCCACCGGTGCCATAACTACATTCAATACCCTCCTAATGTTCGAAAAGAGTTGCCTCTTTTTCATAATCCCCGTCTGATCTTCCCCTATCACCTTTGGGAGGCACTCTTCCAACCTCCCTGCCAACACCTTTGCGTCTACATTCAAGAGTGATGTGGGCCTATACGACCCACACTCTGTCGGATCCTTATCCTTCTTGAGCAAGAAGCAACATGCCTGTCCCAAAGTCTATGGCAGCACCCCCTTTCCTTTCGCCTCCTCAAACAACCCCACCATTAGCGGCGCCAACATATCCCTAAATTTCTTATAGTACTCCACCGGAAACCCATCCAGCCCTGCTACCTTCCCAGATTGCATCCTCCCAATCGCGTCCTTTATCTCCTGCTCCCCTATCGCCTCCTCCAATGTGGTCCTATTCTCCTCAACCAACCTCGGATATTCCAAACCATCTAGGAATTCCTGGATCCAGAGATCCTCCCTTGGTGGTTCCAACCTATACAACTTCTCATAAAACTTCTCAAAAACCCTATTAATCTGGTCCAGAGTCACCGCTAACTTCCCTGTCCCATCCTGAAACTGAACAATTTATCCTCGCCGCTGCCTCCCTCCGAATTGGCGTGCCAGCATAAGACCTGCCTTCTCTCCATACTTGTATACCACTCCCCTCGCCCGCCTCAATTGGCGCACCGCCTTCCCTGTGGACAGCCGGTCAAAACGCGCCTGCAACTCTTTCCTCTTTTTCAACAGTGCTGAATCCACATCCTCCTGTCTACCTGCGACATCTCGTCTATCGGCCTTTGGCACTCCACCCTCTCCTCCTTATCTACCTTTGCCTTAAACAATATCACCTTCCCCCTCCGCCTTCAAAGCTTCCCATACAACTGCCTGCGAAACCTCCCCCTTACAATTAAACCCCACGTATTCCTCAATTGCTTTCCTAATCTTATCACAAAACCCTCGTTCCCCCAAAAGCCCCACATCTAATCTCCACCCCGGTCCATGCACTGCCCCCTTCTACAAAACCATGTCCAATCTATGCCGCCACAAAAAAAATCTATCAGCGAATAGACCTAATGAACTGAAGAGAAAAATGAATATTCCTGCTCCCCCGGGTGCAAAAACCTCCAAGATTGCACTCCTCCCATTTCCACCATTACCCAGCCATGCCCCCCCCCCCCCCCCCCCCCCGGACCGACTGGGTAAGCGATCGCAGTTGTGACCTGTCCAATCTTGGCTCCTGCACCATATTCCAGTCTCCACCCACGATCAACTCATGTGAACCCAAGTCGAGGATGGCCCCAAACACCTTAAGTACAAACCCTGCATCATCCCAGTTGGGACCATACATGCTTCCCAGTGCAAATATCCTTCCCTCCAATGCCCCTGTCACTATCACATACCTACCCCCCATGGTCCGCCACCACTTTCTCCATTTGGAACTGCAGTCTTTTACTAACCAGGACCGCAACCCCCACACCCAAACCCTATCATCAAAACTCGAGTGGAACACCTGACCAACCCAGCCCTTCCTAAGCTTCACCTGATCCATCACCCTCAAGTGAGTCTCCTACAGGATTGCTACATCAGCCTTCAAACTTTTCAGGTGCGCAAGCACACTCGGCCTCTTTACTGGGCCTTCCAACTTCCTCACGTTACACGTAACTATCCTAACAGGGAATCCCCCCCCTTTCCTATCCACAATCATCATAACTCCGGGTCCACATACCACATGCCCACTGATCCTGACCCAGCCCTATCCATTGTCAACATCGAGCCCCACCCCCTCCCAGAATCCCTCCCTTACACTTCCTCTTGAAGAAGCCTCACCCAGTATTGATGCCCTCCCCACCTTTTCATATCTCCTAGGGTCATTGAAAACTGCTCGCCAGGCTCCAATGACCGCAGCCCCTCCCCCCACACCTCCGTTCACTGGCTGACTTAGGTTTGCTAGAATGGAGGCCCCTGTCCAGGCTTTCCGTCCCTTCCCGCCCAGCCCCAGGAAAAACAATCAAACATACACATGTCAGAAAAAACTGTCGCTACAAAGAACAGCAATAAAAAACTTAACCTCTGAAACAGCATGAAGTTAGAATGTAACTCAGAACTACATATATACACTCTCCCAATTCCCCTACCATTAAATATATACACTTTCCTAACTCCCCTTCCACTACATATATACACCCAGCCAACTCCCCTTCCACTACATATATACACTCTCCCAACTCCCCTTCCACTACATATATACACTCTCCCAACTCTCCTTCCCACTACATATATACACACTCCCAACTCCCCTTCCACTACATATATACACTCTCCCAACTCCCCTTCCCACTACATATATACACACTCCCAACTCTCCTTCCACTACATATATACACTCTCCCAATTCCCCTACCATTAAATATATACACTTTCCTAACTCCCCTTCCACTACATATATACACCCAGCCAACTCCCCTTCCACTACATATATACACCAAGCCAATTCCCCTTCCACTACATATATACACTCTCCCAACTCCCCTTCCACTACATATATACACTCTCCCAACCCCCCTTCCACTACATATATACACTCTCCCAATTCCCCTACCATTACATATATACACTTTCCTAACTCCCCTTCCACTACATATATACACTCTCCCAACTCCCCTTCCATTACATATATACACCCAGCCAACTCCCCTTCCACTACATATATACACCCAGCCAACACCCCTTCCACTACATATATACACTCTCCCAACTCCCCTTACACTACATATATACACCCAGCCAACTCCCCTTACACTACATATATACACTCTCCCAACTCCCCTTCCACTACATATATACACCCAGCCAATTCCCCTTCCACTACATATATACACTCTCCCAACTCCCCTTCCACTACATATATACACCCAGCCAACTCCCCTTCCACTACATATATACACTCTCCCAACTCCCCTTCCACTACATATATACACTCTCCCAACTCCCCTTCCACTACATATATACACTCTCCCAACTCCCCTTCCACTACATATATACACTCTCCCAACTCCCCTTCCACTACATATACACTCTCCCAACTCCCCTTCCACTACATACACTCTCCCAACTCCCCTTCCACTACATATATACACTCTCCCAACTCCCCTTCCATTACATATATACACTCTCCCAACTCTCCTTCCACTACATATATACACCCTGCCAACTCCCCTTCCACTACATATATACACCCTGCCAACTCTCCTTCCACTACATATATACACTCTCCCAACTCCCCTTCCACTACATATATACACTCTCCCAACTCCCCTTCCACTACATATATACACTCTCCCAACTCCCCTTCCACTACATATATACACTCTCCCAACTCCCCTTCCACTACACTCTCCCAACCCCCCTTCCACTACATATATACACTCTCCCAACTCCCCTTCCATTACATATATACACTCTCCCAACGCCCCTTCCATTACATATATACACTCTCCCAACCCCCCTTCCACTACATATATACACTCTCCCAACTCCCCTTCCAGAGTCCACACCACCTCTTCAGTCCCATTCTTCACTTCTCCCCCAAACTTTCTACCTTCACAAAAGCCTCCGAAGCCTCCACCATCTCAAATAGAAGTCTGGAGATGTAGACCACTCTCAGCTTCACTGGATACACCACTCCAAACCACAACCCGCTGTTGTACAACGCGACTTCACTCGACCCAAAGCCACTCGCCACTTTGCCAGCTCCATCATCAAGTCCTGATGAATGCAAACACCAACACCAGCCCACTGCACCTCCCGCATCTGTTTTGTCCAGTTCAAGACCTTCTCCTTCATGTGGTACTTGTGAAAACAGATGATCACTGCCCTTTTCGGCTCTTTAAACTTCGGTTTAGGCCTCAGTGACCGATGAGCTCGGTCTAGTTCATGTCGAGAGGGTTCCTCTCCCTTCCCCCAACACCTTGGCTAAATACTCCATCGACCTCGAGCCCTCCACCCCCTCGGGCAGGCCCATAATCCTCAACTTATGCCACCTCGAGCGGTTCTCCAAGTCCTCCAACTTTGCTCGCAGCCCCTTATGGGCCTCAACCACCCTCTGCAGCTCATCCCCCATCGAGGTGAACTGATCACTGTGCTGCGACATCTCCCTTCATCTTCTTGCCATGCTCCCTCACCTCGGCTGATGTCTTCGCCACAGTCACCCTCACCGGGGCAATGGCCTCCTCCACCAACGCCTTCAATGCCACCACCAGCTCCTTTCTCAGCGCCTCCATATGTTTCACAAACTGCTTCTCCAGCTCCAAGGACATCATCTCAGTCATCTTCTCTGCCGTAAGCAGTACAGCCCCACCCAGCAACCCAGCCTCCGCCACCTTGCCAGCCCCCGGCCCTCTCACTTGACGGTGAACCCTCACTCTCTCCCTTCTACACTGCTGTTTTCCTTTGACTCGTTGACATTCTTTGGCTTCTTTATACCTTCCTACCAATCATTCACAAATTGCCCCCAGGACCGGACATTAAAACTCCTAAAAATATGCCTCGAGCAGGAGCCACCCAACGTGCGATGTCCCCTCGACATGCCACCACCAGAAGAGCTGAGCTAGGAGTACTGAAGATAGTGAGACAGCATGAGAGTAGTTAATGAGTTAGATGAGTATAGTTTACGTGTGTTAAATCAACTGTTAGTTTCTTAGGGATAAATGTCAAATCCAATTGCAGTATGAAATAATTTTTTTTTAGTTTACAAGACTCGTTCTCTGATCAAACACTACGCATTAAAGCCATCTGGTTAGCACAAGGCAGAGAACACCAAGCCTTTAAAGAAGAGATGGTTCGGATATAGTCAAGGAACATTCCCATGAGGGGGAAAACAAATCCAGAGATCCCTGGATGATGGAAGAGACAGAGTGCAAGATGAAGCAGAAAAAGGGTCCATAAGACAGATGTCAGGTGGATAATGAAAGTGAGAATCAGGTTGTTTACAGAATGTTTGTACCCCAAGAAGGAGCCAAAGCTCCTCAGTAGCTTTATTATTTCACCCAACGTGGAGACTGGACCCGTGATGTAAGGCAGCAGGTCGTCTGGGTATAAAAACTACCCTATGATCCACCTACCCCCTCCTCTCCCCACCTTATCCCCTTCCACTTATCGGAAAATCTCAACGCAATGGCCAAAGGCTCATTGCTAAAACAAACAAGAGCGAAGACAGTGAATCCCCCTGTCTTGTACCCCTATTCAATAAAACGTACCCCAAAACAGGGCATTAGTGTGCACACTAGCTCTATACAATAACCAAACCCACAAAATGATCCTTGCCCCAAACAGAGCCTCCCAAGGATCTCAAAAACGTACCCCCGCTCCACTCTTCTCGGCATCGATGGATACAATCACATCTGGCTCAGGCACAGGAGAGGGGGAAAGAACAATATTTAACAACCGACGAATATTGGCCGACCATTTGCCGACTCTTAATGAAGCCAGACTGGTTTTCCGCAATCACCTCCAGGACACAGGGCTCCAGTTGCAGCGCCACACTTTAGCCAGTTGTTTGGCCTCTATGTTTAATAGCGATATGACGCACATTCCTTTGGGTCCTTGTCGTTCTTCAGTACAAGAGAGATAGAAGCCTGCGGGAGCATTGCGGGCAAAGAACCCTGGGGTAAGGAATAATTGAACGTGTCCACCATCAATGAAGTCAACTGGCTCACAAATATCTTATAAAACCCGATAGGGAACCCATCGAGGCTGGGAGCTTTACCCATTGACATCAATCCAATACCTTTTAACATCTCCAAAGGGTTTAACAGGGCCTCAAAAGCCTCCTATCTCTCCTTCTCCAATTCCGAAAGGTCAACCCATCTAAGAATATCAACATGTCCAAACTCTCCTCCAGGGGCTCTGACCTGGAAAGACTCTTGCAAAATGCCTCAAACTCCGCATTAAGTTTGACCGGGGTGGAGACCAATTTGCCAGCCGAATTGCTATCCTGAATGATTTCCCGGGAAGCCGCCTGCTGCCTCAGCTGGTGGGCTAAAAGAGAGCTGGCCTTCCCCCCTGCAGGCAGCACATCAAACTGTGTCTGCAGCTTCTTCCTGCTCGCCAGCAGCTCTGGGGTAGGATCACGCGAGTACTGGTAGTCTACCTCAAAGATAGCCCCACCTTCCCTGCTTCTCCGTCCTTGCATTCCTATCTAGAAGCACCTTATGGGAGATTATCTGCCCTCTAATAACTGCCTTACCGGCTCCCCATTCTGGTTGAACATAACATAGTCCTCAATGGCAGTAGACATGCACCCACAGAACCCCCTGTTCCTTAACAGCGTTGCATCCAATCTCCAGGGTGGGCATTGAGCGGGGCCCGCCTCTAGAACCAAGTACACCAAATGTGGAGCATGGCTTGAAAATAACTAAAGCCGAGTACATCGCCTCCCTGACACACGGGAGAAGAGACCTAACCATCAGAAAAAGTCTATCCTAGAATAAACATAAATGATCTTCGGCCCACGATGTTGTGCAGACCACTTATCCTAATCTAAGATCAACCTAACCTACACCCCTTCAATTTACTGCTGTCCATGTGCCTGTCCAAGAGTTGCTTAAATGTCCCTAATGACTCTGACTCCACCACCTCCCCTGGCAGTGCATTCCACCCACCCACCACTCTCTGTGTATTGAACCGACCTCTGATGTCTCCCCTATACCTTCCTCCAATCACCTTAAAATTATGTCCCTTCGTGACAGCCATTTCTGCCCTGGGGAAAAGTCTCTGGCTATCCACTCTATCCATGCCGTTGATCACCTTGTACACCTCTATCAGGCCACCTTTCTTCCTTCTTCTCTCCAGTGAGAAAAGTCGAGCTCCCTCAACCTTTCTTCATAAAACAGGCCCTCCAGTCCAGGCAGCATCCAGGTAAATCTCCTCTGCACCCACTCCAAAGCATCCACATCCTTCCTATAAAAAGGTGACCAGAACGAGACACAACATTCCAAGTGTCGTCTAACTAGGGTTTTATAAAGCTGCAGCAAAACCTCGTGGCTCTTAACCTCAATCCCTCTTTTAATTAAAGCCAACACACTATCCTTCTTAACTTCTTAACAACCCTATCAACCTGAGCATAGAACATACAGTGCAGAAGGAGGCCGTTCGGCCCATCGAGTCTGCACCGACCCACTTAAGCCCTCACTTCCACCCTATCCCTTTAACCCAATAACCCCTCCTAACCTTTTTGGACACTAAGGGGAATTCAGCATGGCCAATCCACCTAACCTGCACGTCTTCGGACTGTGGGAGGAAACCGGAGCACCAAGAGGAGACCTATACAGACATGGGGAGAACGTGCAGACCCCGTACAGACAGTGACCCAGCGGGAATTGAACCTGGGACCCTTGTGCTGTGAAGCCACAGTGCTATCCACTTGTGCTACCTGGGTTGCAACTTTGAGGGATCTATTTACGTGGACCCCAAGATCCCTCTGTTCCTCCACACTTCCAAGAATCCTGCCTTTTACCCTGTGTTCAGCATTCAAATTCGACCTTCCAAAATGAATCACTTCACATTTATCTAGGTTGAACTCCATCTGCCACTTCTCAGCCCAGCTCTTCATCCTTTCAATGACCTGTTGTAACCTGCAACAACCCTCAACACTATCTACAACTCCACCAACCTTCGTGTCATCGGCAAACTTACTAACCCACCCTTCCATTTCCTCATTCAAGTCATTTATAAAAACCACAAAGAGCAGAGGTCCCAGAACAGATCCTTGCGGGACACCACTGGTCACCGACCTCCAGGTGGAATGCTTTCCATCCACTACCACTCGCTGCCTTCTTTCGGCCAGCCAATTCTGAATACAGACAACCAAATTTCCCTGTATCCCACTTTCTGAATGAGCCTACCATGGGGAACCTTATCAAAAGCCTTACTGAAATCCATATACACCACATCCACTGTGGTGTATATCCACTGCCCGATCTTCATCAATGTGTCTAGTCACATCCTCAAAGAATTCAACGAGGCTTGTGATGCATGACCTGCCCCTCGCAAAGCCATGCTGACTATCTTTAATCCAACTTTGTTTCTCTAAATAATCATAAATCTCAGAATCCTTTTGCTCATCACAAACGCAAGATTGACTGCTCTGTAATTCCCAGGGATTTCCCTATTCCCTTTCTTGAATAGAGGAACAACATTCGCCTCCCTCCAATCATCCGGTACTACTCCAGTGGAGAGTGAGGATGCAAAGATCATCGCCAACGGCGCAGCAATCTCCTCTCTTGCTTCCCGTAACCTTGGATATATCCCATCTGGCCCAGGGGACTTATCTATCCTGATGCTTTTCAAAATCTCCAGCAAATCCTCCTTCTTAATATTAACCTGTTCGAGCCTATTAACCTGGTTCACGCTGTTCTCATGAGCAACAAGGTCCCTCTCTCAAGTAAACCTTGTGGACATGAGAAAAAAATAAAATTCTGTACCTTTTGAGTGTAAAAACTGCGCAGATTTGCACCCCCCCCCCCCCCCCCATCTGCTCCACAAAACCTAAAAGCGCCTTAGCTACCCCCGATGGAGCCAACGTCTTAGGCCTAGATTGATCCACCTGCTGATCTAGAACGCAGTTTAAATCCACTCCAATTGATGTGTTGATGCGCAGAAGGAATGGAAGCCAGCAGCCTCCTCACAAATGCCGTATCATCATAATGTGGAGCGTAGACATTGACCATTACATCAAAACTCCCAGCAAGGACCTGCTGATCATCACGTATCTGCCGTTGGTGTTTGCCATGGTCTTGATAGCTAAAAAAGGAACTCATTTGTTAATCAAAATCGCCCTACGTGCCCAACTGAAATACTGGCTCACCCACCTGTCATGGACCAGGGTTTAGAGAACACCAAAGTGTATCATAGAGTTCGCCTGACCCACAACTTTTATTTTGGTTATGGGGAGCACAAGGGGCCACGCTACAGGTGTGATGCAACAGGGATCTAAAGTACTTTTAAAATAAAACAATGTTTATTCTATGAATCCAGTTAACATTTTACAAACACACAGTAAAGATCTTTGCAACTATCAACTCAAATACTCCCCCCAAAGAATGCAGTAGTCTACAAGTAACCCTTAATCTTTCCTAGCAACATCCATAGGACAAATACCCTTTTTAACAAAGACAGCAGGTTTAAATTCTCTGCTGAGAGCAATTATCACATTTAAATTAGCAAGTGATTTGAACATTCTTTAAATGCAGAAAGAGATCAAAATTACACCTTGTTTGGCTGGATGCAGCTCCAACTCTGAAAACAAAACTAAAACACAGACACACACCAGCTTTTAGCTCAAAGCGAAAGTAAAAAGCCACAGACCAAAACCCAGCTCCACCCACACTCTGACATCACTGAAGCTATTCGATAAACACCCATTTCTTAAAGGTACTCCCACTACAGCTATTTGTTAAACACCCATTTCTTAAAAGTACTCTCACATGACAGACCCCTTCCACATTCTGGCCTGCTCCCTCACGGGCAAGTGGATCTCTTGCAAAAACACCACATTAGCCCTCAGGTTCTTTAAGTGAGCAAATACTCTTGACCTTTTCACTGCCCCCTCCAACTCCTTTACGTTCCAGGTGACCAATGGGGGCCTCTCCACCCCTGTCCCAGAATCATCCATTTCCACCAAAAGGGACTATCAAGCAGCTGCCCAGAGAGTACAGGCACAAGGCCCACCCAAGAAGGCCGCCAAACCCACCCACTAAATGAAACAAAGAAAAGTCTGTAATCATCATTTGTAACCACCCTTCCCCCCATTCCCCCCTCCCCTCCCCCAAACAACACCCCTCCCAAATGTACATATTGATCACATGAAAATGAAAAATACCCCCTTCCTTGCCAGCTCAGCTCCAAAGTCTTGGTAGATCTTGACGAAGTTACCTTCCCATTTCCAGTCTTGTTGTACTCAGCCCACTTCAGGACCCGTTCCTTCTCCTGAAAGCCATGAATCCAATCAATGACTGCTCAGGGTTGTTCATTCAGTTGGGGCTTATGCCAGAGTGTGCTAGGAGCTCTGTCCAGCTCCAGAGGGGACTCGAGCCCACCCTCTCCCATCATTTTCCCAAATATCTGCGAAAAAAATGCAGTGAGAGTCAGGGCCTTCCATACCCTCCGGCAACCCCACAACTCTGAGGTTCTGCCTCCTCGCGCGATTCTCAAGGTCATCGACTCCAGCCCTCAGCAACTTATTCTCGTTGGCTACCATGGCGATCTCAGCCCCCAATGAGGTAATTTTATCACTGTGCTTTTTCAAAGTCTTCTCCACTCCCTCAACACCTCACCATGCTCCTTCACTTTCTCGCAGGTCTTTTCCAAATTCGATCTGACAGGACTCAGAGCTTCCTCCATCGACTTTTGGAGGCCCTCTGGCATTGCTCTCAAACTGCTTTTCAAACTGCTTATCGAGCTTCATCGACAGACGCCGACAAGCATATCCATCGTTATCGGAGTGTTCGCAGTCACAAGAGCAGCCTCTGCCATTTCTCCACAAAGGAGCCCCGCAAAGTCTGTCGACAAATTCCCGTCTGCCGGTTTCTTATCTGTGATGTTCTTTGCTTTCTGAATGAGGATGACTTCGAAGTGTCGTCTCTCACAAAGAACATCAAGCTAGGTTTTGAACAAAGCTAATTTATTTACACTACAATTGAATAGATTCGATTTGCTTGCTAAGATATAAAAGATTACAGATTCACTAAAACTATGATTATAATTACAGAGCTCCTGATAACACGACTATTCTATACCTCACCAAACAACCTTCTCCCTGAATCAAGAGCATCACGTGATCCACGTGTTTGTGCTTGATTGCCATCTAGTGGTTGGATGCAGTTGCAGTAAATTGTTAACCCTTCAATATTCTTACAATATACATTGCCCCCAGCCTTTCTTGGCATTTTTCTGATGCAGGCACATTGTGTCTTCAAGAGGATAGGATTTTTCTCTGGAATTACCCCTGAAAAGTACCGTGGCAGGAGCTACCTTGTGTCCTTACCTGCCACCCCCGGAGGTCGCCTCCAATCCTCCTCAGGTATATGGGCAGTGCCAGAGGATTGGAGATCTGCAAGTGTCACACCGCTGTTCAAAAAAGCATTCAAGGGTAAACCCAGCAATGACAGACCAGTCAGTTTAACCTCACTGGTGGGAAAGCTTTCAGAAGCCAGTCACATGGACAAAGGTGGACAAACTAAAGATAAGCAGCATTTGTAAAAGGCAAAAAGTGATTAAATAACTTGAGTTTTTGATGAGATCATGGATAGTTGTTGAGGGCAATGCGGCTAAATTTGGTGCACATAGATTTCCAAAACGTATTGGATTAAGTGCCATGATGTCGGCCTGTCAGCAAAGTTGAGACCTGTGGAATATAAAGGACGGTGGCAACTTGGATGTGAAGTGGCTTGAGTGACGGGAATAGAGAGTAATGGTGGACTAGATGATGGGGTGTTATGCAAGGGTGAATACCGGGCCATGGGGCTGGATTCTCCATTTCTGAGACTAAGTGCTGACACCGTCGTGAAAAGTGTGGACGAGAGGCGCAAGTGCAACGATTCACCAACTCTAACGGGGCCAGCACGTGAAAAGGCACCGGATTTGCCGGTCCCATGGTTGCCGCACAGCTGCAGCTGCACTTAAGGGATTCATTCCCTCCCACCCCCAACCCCCACCCCCCACTCACACCATCGCAGCCAACATGGCGGCACCACACCACCCAGGAGGCCTGAGCAGCAGCTGGGCCCATCCAGGCCGGGCCACCCCAGGAAATGTGCACCAACAGGGACCCTCGTCGCAGGGCAGGAGTCACAGCAGACCGCCTCCAGTCCTGCTGTACCGTGTGGGGAACCACCTGGGCGCAGTGTTAGGTGCCCGAGGCAAGAAAGTTAGACACCAGTTAAGTTGTCATTGGTGCAGGGCAAAGTCTAGTTATAGGGGCGAGGGCACAGACTATATACATCTTCACATTAAACACCTGTTAACACCGTTGAAACCTGCCTCTGTGCTCCGTCTGATGAGTGTGGGTGTGGGACGGTCAGTGCTGGCCAGTGGGAATGGGGTTGAGGAACGAGTGAAGGCCCAGTGGGTGGATAGTGCTCCCCCCCAGCCCCGTCCCCTGCACCCCCTCCCCAGGGATCAACCAGATGGAAGGGCGACTGTGGGCATGAGTCATACATTATCAAATGATGTGAAGCACCAGAGCAAATTGCAGAGGGGGTTTCATCATCCTCCATCCCATGGATCAGACCCGCTGCTACTGCCAACTCAGTGCCCTGAGCTCTTAGCGCCGCAGGTATTTGTCACGGTGGGGTGTGCATGCGGGTGGTTTGGTGGTGTGGAAGGTGAGGGGTTTGGTGGTGTGGAAGGTGAGGGGTTCGGTGGTGTGGGAGGTGAGGGGGTGTGGGATAGAACATAGAACATTACAGCGCAGTACAGGCCCTTCGGCCCTCGATGTTGCGCCGACCTGTGAAACTCCTCTAAAGCCCATCTACACTATTCCCTTATCGCCCATATGCCTATCCAATGACCATTTGAATGCGTTTAGTGTTGATGAGTCCACTACTGTTGCAGGCAGGGCATTCCACGCCCTTACTACTCTCTGAGTAAAGAACCTGCCTCTGACATCTGTCCTATATCTATCTCCCCTCAATTTAAAGCTATGTCCCCTCGTGCTAGACATCACCATCCGAGGAAAAAGGCTCTCACTGTCCACCCTATCTAATCCTCTGATCATCTTGTATGCCTCAATTAAGTCACCTTTTAACCTTCCTCTCTCTAACGAAAACAGCCTCAAGTCCCTCAGCCTTTCCTCATAAGATCTTCCCTCCATACCAGGCAACATCCTTGTAAATTTCCTCTGTACCCTTTCCAATGCTTCCACATCCTTCCTGTAATGCGGCGACCAGAACTGCATGCAATACTCCAAATGCGGCCGCACCAGAGTGGTGTCCGTGACCCTGACCAGCGTTACCCCTCCCCCTAGTCTGTGAAACGTGTCGCAATGAGTGCGCCTCGTGTGTGCTGGCCCTGGCGGTAGCGTGTGGGGCCTCCCGTGCCTGGCCAGGTCCCATGTCCTGCTCATTGTCCCTCTGCCCCTCATCCTCTTCACCTGACGAGGCCTGCCCTTCCTCCTCATCCTCCTCCAGCACATCGCCCCTCTGCTGCACTACGTTGTGAAGGATGCAGTGGACCCCACGATGCGGGCGACCCTCCTGTCCTCATACTCTACGGCAGCATGGTGGCGCAGTGGTTAGCACTGCTGCCCCACGGCGCCGAGGTCCCAGGTTCGATCCCAGCTCTGGGTCACTGTCCGTGTTGAGTTTGCACATTCTCCCCGTGTTTGCATGGGTTTTGCCCCCACAGCCCTAGCCAATGTGCAGGCTAGGTGGATTGGCTATGCTAAATTGACCCTTAATTGGAAAAAAATGAGTTGGGTACTCTAAATTTAAATTTAAAAAATTTTTTAAAAACAGTTCAATAACCTCCTAAACAAGAGACGAATGACCCCCTGGTTGAACAGCAGAGGGGCTGCACCTCTATGGGATCAGTACCCTATGGGGGAGGAGGGGGGTCAAGAAATTGGGACGGTGGATAACATCCTTCAAAAGCAAAGAGAAAGGTTCCGAGAAATGGAGTAATGTGGGAGTTAGGATGTGGGAGTTTCTGAACGATTTCACACAGAGTGCTGGCACAGCCCCATCAATGTGAGCCTGTGTGAACAATCCGCACATTGTCAAATGTCAATGTCTTGAATGACAATGGAGTCTCTGAGGCTTTTCTCAATCCTATAACAAACAAAGAAAAGTTGTTTGTCTGCTCACTG
Organism: Scyliorhinus canicula; assembly: GCF_902713615.1. Classification (NCBI taxonomy): domain Eukaryota; kingdom Metazoa; phylum Chordata; class Chondrichthyes; order Carcharhiniformes; family Scyliorhinidae; genus Scyliorhinus; species Scyliorhinus canicula. The sequence continues at coordinate 66,767,854 of NC_052163.1, read as the reverse complement.
GAGGTACACCTTCTCCACCCCCCACCTTCCCCTTTCACTCCCCTCCCTTTCCATCCCCCTCATCTCACCTCCTACCCTCTCCCCTTCCCTCCTTTAATCTCTCCTTCCCACCCCTCTCTCCTTCCCTCTTTCTATTTCATGTGATTATTATTCTGTCTCCATTTCCACCTAATCCTTTCAGTCCAGAACGGGTGATGTGAACATTGCTTTGTGTGGAGTTTGTATTGCAAATAACTGCATAGACTTATACAAAGGTAGTAAACAAAGAACAATACAGCACAGGAACAGGCCCTTCGGCCCTCCAAGCCTGTACTGATCATGACACCACCCTTGGCCAAAACCCTCAGCACTTCCTAGCGCCGTATCCCTCTATATCCATCCTATCCATTTGTCAAGATGCCTTTTGAAAGTCGTTAATGTATCTGCTTCCACAACCTCCCATGGCAACGCGTTCCAGGCACTCACCACCCTCTGCGTAAAAAACCTGCCTCACACATCTCCTCTAAACTTTGTCCCACAGACCTTAATCCTATGCCCCCTGCTCGTTGACCCCTCCAACCTGGGAAAGAGTGCCCCATATAATCTTGTAGACCGCTATCAGATCACTCCTCAACCTCCATCGTTCTAATGAAAACAGTCCAAGTCTATTCAGCCTCTTCCAGACCAGGCAAATATCCTGGCAAATTTCCTCTGCGCCCTCTCCAAAGCTTCCACATCCTTCTGGTAGTGTGGTGACCAGAAATGTACGCAATATTCCAAGTGCCTCCTTACCAAGGTTTGTGTGGGCAGCACGGTAGCACAGTGGTTAGCACTGTGGCTTCACAGCTGCAGGGTCCCAGGTTCAGGGTCCCGGCTTGGGTCACTGTCTATGCGGAGCCTGCACGTTCTCCCCATGTCTGTGTGGTTTTCCTTCCAGTGCTCCGCTTTCCTCCCACAGTCCACAGGTGTGCAGGTAAAGTGGATCGGCCATGCTAAATTGCCCTTAGTGTCCAAAAAGATTAGGAGGGGTTACTGGGTTACGGGGATAGGGTAGAAGTGTGGGCTTAATTGGGGTGGTCTTTCCAACAGTCAGTGCAGATTTGATGGGCCAAATGGCCTCCTTCTGCACTGTAAACTCTATGAGACAACTGTAGCATGACTTGCCAGTTTTTATACTTGATGCCCCGTCCAATGAAGGCACACATTCCGTATGCTGTCTTCACTACCTTGTCCACTTGTGTTGCTACTTTCAAAGATCTGTGGACCTGTACGCCAGATCTTTCTGACTTTCTATATTCCAAAGAGTTTTGCCATTTACGGTATATTTCCCCTCTATGTTTGACCTACCGAAATGCATTACCTCACATTTGTCCGGATTAAACTCCATTTGCCATTTCTCTGCCCAAGTCTCCAACCTATCTATGTCCTGCTGTATCCTCTGAGAATCCTCAACACGAGCTACATTTTCCTCCAAATCGTTTAAGTATACTACTAACAACAGAGGCCCCAGCACCGATCCCTATGGAACACCACTAGTCACAATGTTCCATTAACAAAAACACCCTTCCACTGCCTTCTGTGACCGAGCCAGTTCTGTATCCATCTTGCCACCTCACCTCTGATCCCGTGTGTCTTCACCTTTTGTACCAGTCTGCCATGAGGCACCTTGTTAAAGGCTTTACTGAAGTCCACATAAACAAAATCCACCGCCCTCCCCTTATCAATCATTTTTGTCAACTCCTCAAAAAGCTTGATCAAGTTAATGAGGCATGACCTCCCCTCCCGTGCTGTCTATCGCTAATGAGTCCATTTGTTTACAAGTGGGTCTAAATCCTGTCCCTGAGGATTCGCTCCAATAATTTACCTACTACCGATGTAAGGCTCACCTGCCTATAGTTTCCAGGATTATCCCTGCTACCTTTCTTAAACAGCGGTACCACAGTAGCTATTCTCCAGTCCTCTGGGATCTCACCTGTAACCAATGAGGATACAAATATGTCAGTTAAGGCCCCAGTAATTTCCTTCCTTGCTTCCCTCAGTATTCTGGGTAACTCCCATCGTGCATAGGAGACCTGTCTACCTTAATGTCTTTTAAAACACCCAATACATCCCCCTTTTTGATGTCAACATGACCCAGACTGCCCACACACCCTACACAAGAATCATCTTCCACAAAGTCCTTTTCTTTGGCGAACACTGGTGCAAAGTACTCATTTAGTACCTCGCCCATTTCTTCTGGCTCAACACATAGATTCCCCCCACTGTCCTGAAGTGGTCCAATCCTTTCTCTGACCACCCTTTTGCTTTTTACATATGAATAAAAAGCTTTGGAATTCACCTTAATCCTACTTGCCAAGATCTTTTAATGACCCGTCCTAGCCTCCTAATTTCATGCTTAAGTACCTTCCTACTTTCTTCATATGCATCAAGGGTTTTGACTGACACCCCCCCCCCCCCCTTCTAGACCCAACAAAAACCTCCTTTTTCTTATTGACGAGGTTCACAATATCCCTGGTTATCCAAGGCTTCCTAAACTTCCCACACTTATCCTTCATTCTCTCAGGAAGGTGACTTTCCTGAACCCGAATGAACTGTTGCTTGAAAGATTCCCACATGTCCGATGTTGATTTACCCTCCAACAGCCGCATCCAATCCAAATTCTTCAATTCCTATCTAATGTTATCGTAATTTGCCTTTCCCCAGTTCAGTACCTTAATGCGAGGATTACCCTAATCCAGGGGTGGGCAAACTACGGCCCGCGGGCCGCATGCGGCCCGCCAAAGGTATTTCTGCGGCCCACCAAGTCATTAAAAAAAAAAAAAAAAAATTTTTTTTAAAAAAATTTTTTTTTTTTTTTTTTAAATTTTTTTTTTAAAGGTTAATGGGTGGGGGGGCTGTTGGGTTACTTACTGGTATAGGGTGGATACGTTGACTTGAGTAGGGTGATCATTGCTTGGCACAACGTCGAGGGCCGAAGGGCCTGTTCTGTGCTGCACTGTTCTATGTTCTATATGAGGCGCCCAGAATCATAACCGGGTGACGTAATTATTTTACTTAATATACTATGCGGCCCTTTGTGAATTGTGAATTTCTGAATGCGGCCCTTGCACGGAAAAGTTTGCCCACCCCTGCCCTAATCCCTATCCAAAAGAACCCGAAAACTTACGGAATTGTGGTCACTACTCCCAAAATGTTCTCCTACTGAAACCTTAGCCACCTGTCCAGGCTCATTCCCCAATACCAGATCCAGTACTGCCCCTTCCCCAATTGGACTATCTACATATTGCATCAAGAGTAAATGGGTGAGTAAATTTGCAGACGACACTAAAGTCGGTGGAGTTGTAGACAGTGCGGAAGGATGTTGCAGGTTACAGAGGGACATAGATAAGCTGCAGAGCTGGGCTGAGAGGTGGCAAATGGAGTTTAATGTGGAGAAGTGTGAGGTGATTCACTTTGGAAAGAATAACAGGAATGCGGAATATTTGGCTAATGGTAAAATTCTTGGTAGTGTGGATGAGCAGAGGGATCTCGGTGTCCATGTACATAGATCCCTGAAAGTTGCCACCCAGGTTGATAGGGTAGTGAAGAAGGCCGATGGTGTGTTGGCCTTTATTGGCAGAGGGATTGAGTTCCGGAGCCATGAGGTCATGTTGCAGTTGTACAAAACTCTAGTACGGCCGCATTTGGAGTATTGCGTACAGTTCTGGCCGCCTCATTATAGGAAGGACGTAGAAGCTTTGGAACGGGTTCAGAGGAGATTTACCAGGATGTTGCCTGGTATGGAGGGAAAATCTTATGAGGAAAGGCTGATGGACTTGAGGTTGTTTTCGTTAGAGAGAAGAAGGTTAAGAGGTGACTTAATAGAGGCATACAAAATGATCAGAGGGTTAGATAGGGTGGACAGCGAGAGCCTTCTCCCGCGGATGGAGGTGGCTAGCACGAGGGGACATAGCCTTAAATTGAGGGGTAATAGATATAGGACAGAGGTCAGAGGTGGGTTTTTTACGCAAAGAGTGGTGAGGCCGTGGAATGCCCTACCTGCAACAGTAGTGAACTCGCCAACATTGAGGGCATTAAAAAATTTATTGGATAAGCATATGGATGATAAGGGCATAGTGTAGGTTAGATGGCCTTTAGTTTTTTTTCCATGTCGGTGCAACATCGAGGGCCAAAGGGCCTGTACTGCGCTGTATCGTTCTATGTAAGCATTCCTGGATAAACCTTACAAACTCTGCCCCATCCAAGCCCCTAGCACTAAGCGAATTCCAGTAAATATAGGGGAAGTTAAAATCTCCTACCACAGCAACCCTGTAACTTTTGCACCTATCCAAAATCTCTCTACCCATCTGCTCCTCTATCTCTCGCTGGCAGTTGGGGGCCTGTAATAAAGGGGCAGCACGGTAGCATGGTGGTTAGCATAAATGCTTCACAGCTCCAGGGTCCCAGGTTCGATTCCCGGCTGGGTCACTGTCTGTGCGGAGTCTGTACGTCCTCCCCGTGTGTGCGTGGGTTTCCCCCGGGTGCTCCGGTTTCCTCCCACAGTCCAAAGATGTGCGGGTTAGGTGGATTGGCCATGCTAAATTGCCCGTAGTGTCCTTAAAAAAGTAAAAAAGGTTAAGGGTGGGGGGGTTGTTGGGTTACGGGTATAGGGTGGATACGTCGGTTTGAGTAGGGTGATCATTGCTCGGCACAACATCGAGGGCCGAAGGGCCTGTTCTGTGCTGTACTGTTCTAAAAACCCCCAACATTGTGATTGCTCTCTTCCTGTTCCTGAGCTCTACCCAGATTGACTTACTGTATGAGCTCTCCGAGGTGTCCTCCTTCAAAACTGCGATAACATTTTCCTTAACCAGCAATGCTACTCCCCCACACCTTTTACATCCTCCTCTATCTCTCCTGAAGCTCTATATCCTCCAAAGTTCAGCTGCCAATCCTCCCCTTCCTTTAACCACGTTTCTGTGATAGCCACAACATCATAATTCCAAGTACTAATCAGTGCTCTAAGTTAATCGGCCTTACCTGCTATACTTCTGGCGTTGAAACAAATACACTTCAAACCACTGCGTTTGAGCAGAAAGAGTGATGTTGTTGTTCTCTTATTTTTGCTCTCTATTTCCTCTTCAGTTATTATACTTAATAAGCTATCGTTCTGGTTCCCACCCCCCTACCTAACTAGTTTAAATCCTCCCAGACAGAATATTGGTGCCCCTCCCGTCCTTCTTGCACAGGTCCCATCTGCCCTGGAAGAGACCCCAATGGCCCAAAAATCTGAAACTCTCCCTCCTACACCACCAATTTAGCTGCACTATCCTCCTATTTCTAGCCTCACTTGACACGTGGCACAGGGAGTAATCCTGAAATTACAACCCTTGAGGTCCTTCTTTTTAATTTACTGCGTAATTCCCTGAACTCCTTCTGCAGGACCTCATCGCTTTTCCTGCCAATGCCATTAATACCTATGTGTACTATGACTTCTGGCCGTTCATCCCCCACGTTCAGGATGTCCTGTATTTGTTCAGAGACACCTTGACCCTGGCACCAGGGAGGGCAACATACCATCCTGGAGTCTCTTTCACGTCTACAGAAGTGCCAATCTGAATCCCTAACTATAGAGTCCCCGATAGCTATTGCCCTAGTGCTCTTTGTCCCACACTGCTTAACAGTGAGGCTAGTGAGCAGAGGGCAAGGAAGAGAGAGAGTTAGAAAGCTTTGCTGAACAGTTGAAGTTTGAAAAGGAGGGTAAAAGGAGTGTTAGTGGTGTTGCATTGTGGGCATGGATGAAGCCATGGTCAAGGGTTCAAATTGAGAGGTGGCAGTGTTGGCAGGTTGGAAGTACGAATGTGGCCATTCAAGACTTGGAAGTTGGACTGAGGGCCTAACAGAATGCCTAGTTGCCTGACTCATCCTGAACAGGTAACTGCAGAGGGGAATGGAGTCAATGGCAGTGGGTGGTAGGTAGGAGCTTCAGACACTGAGTTCAGTCACCTACATTGAGAAGTTGTAACCCTCTGAGATTGAATAACACAGAGGTTGCCTACAAACAGTAAGAAGTCTTACAACGCCAGGTTAAAGTCCAACACGTTTGTTTCGAATCACTAGCTTTCGGATCACAGCTCCTTCCTCAGGTGAATGAAGAGGTGGGTTCCAGAAACATATATAGACAAAGCCAAAGATGTAAGACGATACTCTGAATGCGAGTCTTTGCAGGTAATTAAGTCTACAAGTCTCGACGGAGCAACTGGAGAGAGGGGTAACCCCAGGTTAAAGAGGTGTGAATTGTCTCAAGCCAGGATAGTTGGTAGGATTTTGCAAGTCCAGGCCAGATGGTGGGGGATGAATGTAATGCGACATGAATCCAAGGTCCCGGTTGAGGCCGTACTCATGTGTGCGGAACTTGGCCATAAATTTCTGCTTGGCGATTCTGCCTTGTCGTAAAGCTAACCGGCCTATAATTTCCTGGATTATCCCTGCTGCCCTTCTTAAACAATGGAACAACATTGGCTACTCTCCAGTCCTTTGGAACTTCACCTGTAGCCAATGAGGCTACTAAGATTATTGTCAAGGCCCCAGCAATTTCCTCCCTTGCCTCCCTCAGTATTTTCACCAGGCCCTGGGGGGTTATACGATCACTGTTCCTGAAATGATCTCCTACTGAAACTTTGATCACGTGGCTGGGCTCATTTCCCAGCACCAGGTCTAATACGGCCCCTTCCCGAGTTGGGTTGTTCACATATTGTTTCAAGAAACCCTCCTGGACGCTCCTTACAAATTCTGCTCCATCCATGCCTCTAGAAGTAAGTGTGCCCCCGTCAATATACGGAAAGTTAAAATCATCCACCACGGTAGCATTGTGGATAGCACAATCGCTTCACAGCTCCAGGATCCCAAGTTCAATTCCCAGCTTGGGTCACTGTCTGTGCGGAGTCTGCAAGTTCTCCCCGTGTGTGCGTGGGTTTCCTCCGGGTGCTCCGGTTTCCTCCCACAGTCCAAAGATGTGCAGGTTAGGTGGATTGGCCATGATAAATTGCCCTCAGTGTTCAAAATTGCCCTTAGTGTTGGGTGGGGTTACTGGGTTATGGGGATAGGGTGGAGGTGTTGACCTTGGGTAGGGTGCTCTTTCCAAGAGCCGGTGCAGACTCGATGGGCCGAATGGCCTCCTTCTACACTGTAAATTCTATGAAACGACAACTCTATTGTTTATTTACCTTTCCAAGATCTGTCTGAATATCTGCTCCTCTATCTCCTGCTGGCTGTCGGAGGTCTTTAGTAAACCCCCAACATTGTGACAGCACCCTTCCTATTCCTGAGCTCTACCCATATTGCCTCACTGCCTGAACCCTCCAAGGTGTCCTTCCTCAGCACAGCTGTAATATTCTCCTTAACCAATAATGCAACTTTCCCACTCCTTTTGCATCTCCTCTATCCTGCCTGAAGCATCTAAATCCGGAATGTTTAGTTGCCAATGCTGTCCCTCTTTCAACCAAGTTTCTGTAATAGCGAGAGCATCATAATTCCAAGTACTAATCCAAGCTCTAAGTTCAACTGTCTTACCTGAAATACGCCTCGCATGGAAACTAATGCACTTCAGCCCACCAGCTCTGCTGCATTGAGCAACCACTCCCTGCCTTCTCTTCCTTGTCCAGATTGGATGACCTTTGCCGGACTGGGTGACCTTTCCCAGACTAGGTGACCTTTCCCGAACTGGGTGACCTTGTCCAGACTGGATGACCTTTCCCCCACACTGGGTGACCTTGTCCAGATTGGGTGACCTTTGTCGGACTGGGTGACCTTTCCCGAACTGGGTGACCTTTCCCCCACACTGGGTGACCTTGTCCAGACTGGATGACCTTTCCCCCACACTAGGTGACCTTGTCCAGATTGGGTGACCTTTGTCGGACTGGGTGACCTTTCCCGAACTGGGTGACCTTTCCCAGACGAGGTGACCTTTCCCCCACACTGGGTGACCTTGTCCAGACTGGATGACCTTATCCAGATTGGGTGACCTTTGCTGGACTGGGTGACCTTTCCCAAACTAGGTGATCTTTCTCACACTGGGTGACCATGTCCAGACTGGATGACCTTGTCCAGAACTGGGTGACCTTTCCCGGACTGGGTAGCCTGAAGTCCGATTTTTCCTCCCGATACATAGGCCGGGATTCTCCGTCTGCGTGATTCTCCGTTATGCTGGTGCCCGGAGGTTTCCCGACGGTGTGGGGCTGCCCCACAATGGCAAACCCCATTGACCGGCTGGCGTAACGGAGAATCCCGCCGGCCGGTCGGTGGAGAAATGTGGCGTAGTGGGACGGAGAATCTCGCCCATGACCAAAGATTAGGTGTTCACTGTGGATATCTGCGATCTTTGTCCCATTCTTGGGGATTGATCCTGTGATCCCTTGTCCTACTCTCAATATTTGACTCCAACCCTTTGTGCTAACAACAGGATTTATTCTGAACTCGTGATCCGTACTGACAAGGGACTGTAAACACACAAAGTCAGTGACAATGAATTAGAACATAGAACATAGAACAGTACAGCACAGAACAGGCCCTTCGGCCCTCGATGTTGTGCCGAGCCATGATCACCCTACTCAAACCCACGTATCCACCCTATACCCGTAACCCAACAACTCCCCCCCCCTTAGTTTTTAAGGACACTACGGGCAATTTAGCATGGCCAATCCACCTAACCCGCACATCTTTGGACTGTGGGAGGAAACCGGAGCACCCGGAGGAAACACACGGGGAGGACGTGCAGACTCCGCACAGACAGTGATCCAGCCGGGAATTGAACCTGGGACCCTGGAGCTGTGAAGCATTTATGCTAACCACCATGCTACCGTGCTGCCATAATTGAAAGTGATTTTACACAATTGCCCAATTTACTGTGTCGTTCACTCGACTGCCAAAGACTCTGAATTTACATTGATAAAGGTGTTGCATACATCATACAGAAATGCTTACTGAAGTCAATCTTTCTCAGGTCTGGCAATGGTTAAAGGAGTCAATCATTCCCAGGTTTGGGAATGTTTAAAGGAGTCAACCTTTTCTAGGATTGGCAATGTTTAAAGGAGTCAATCTTTTCCAGGTTTGGGAATGTTTACAGGTGCCAATCTTTCTCAGGTTTGTGGATCTTTCACGGCGGAGATAGGTATACATCAGCATTTGAAGCTGCATCATGCCTACACCAATGTCATTGGATTGGGTGACTCGAGCATCTGGAAGGCCCCCTTCTTCCCACGTTATATCTATTTGTTCATGCTGCCTTTGGCAGTGCCAGCCATAACACCGATCGTGGCAATAGGTAAGAGATGGGTGAATGTCATGGCTGCTGTGTATAGAAATGACCAGATGTGGTTTTTCACCGATGCTGTTGATGATTAATTTTATTTTTTTATAAATGTTTTTTTATTGAGTTTTCATATTTTATATATGACAAATTACAAGTTATTGGAGAGAGAGAAAAAAAAAAGGAAAACACAAAAATTTAACATGAATATTTACAGGTAAGCATCTTCATAACAATAATTGTGGCCGCCCCCTTTAGCCAGCATACATATTTTACATTCCCCAATATGGCCGAGGCACATGTTTATAGGCATTTATTTATAGTTTGGTTTGGGCCTTGGCTTGCCATCAAACCCCCATACCGAGCCCGTAGCCCCCCCCCCCCCCCCCCCCCCCCCGGCTACCTTCCCCCGATTCCCGTCCATTTTCCCCTGGTTCTTGGCCACCCGACTATTCTTCCTCATGTACGTTGGCCACAAACAGGTCCCGGAACAGTTGCATGAATGGCTCCCACGTTCTGTGGAAGCTGTCGTCCGACCCTCGGATGGCGAATTTGATTTCTCCATTTGGAGAGATTCCGAGAGGTCGGACAGCCAGTCTGCAGCTCTGGGTGGTGCTGCTGACCGCCAGCCAAACAGGATTCTACGGCGGGCAATCAGGGAGGCAAAGGCAAGGGCGTCCGCCCTCCTCCCCAGGAATAGATCTGGCTGGTCTGAAACCCCGAAGACCGCCACTATCGGGCATGGCTCCACCCTCACCCCCACCACTTTGGACATAGCCTCGAAGAAGGCTGTCCAGTACTCCACAAGTCTGGAGCAAGACCAGAACATGTGGGCGTGGTTGGCCAGGCCTCTTTGGCACCGCTCACATTTGTCCTCCACCTCCGGGAAGAACCTACTCATACGGTTTCTCGTTAAGTGGGCTCTATGTACCACTTTTAGTTGCGTCAGGCTGAGCCTTGCGCACGTGGAGGTGGAGTTGACCCTATGCAGTGCTTCGCTCCAGAGTCCCCACCCTATCTCCATCCCCAGGTCGTCCTCCCATTTCCTTCTTGTTGCGTCCAGTACGGTGTCGTCCCTATCTACCAGTCGGTCATACATGTCACTACAGTTCCCTTTCTCTAGGATACTTGCGTCCAGTAGGTCTTCCAGTAGTGTCTGTCGTGGCGGTTGTGGGTACGTCCTTGTCTCCTTTTGTAGGAAGTTTTTGAGCTGCAGGTACCGTAGCTCGTTCCCCCCAGCTAGCTGAAATTTCTCTGTCAGTTCGTCCAGTGTTGCGATCCTGTTGTCTGTGTATAGGTCCCTGACTGTCAGTATCCCCCCGTCCTGCCTCCACCTTTTGAAGGTGGCGTCAGTCAGTGCTGGTTTGAACCTATGGTTGTTGCAGATGGGAGCCTTGTCCGACATTTTGTACAGGCCAAATTGCTGCCGCAGTTGGTTCCAGGATTGGAGGGTGGCTGTCACCACTGGGCTGGTGGAGTGTTTTTTGGGTGGGGATGGGAGTGCTGCCGTGGCGAGGGCCCGGAGGGAGGTTCCCATGCAGGAGGCCTCCTCCGCACGCACCCACTCGGCTTCTGGCTCCTGGATCCATCCCCTTACTCGCTCGGCTGTTGCCGCCCAGTGGTAGAATTGTAGATTCGGGAGGGCTAGCCCCCCCCTGGATTTTGTTTTTTGTATGACCTTCTTTGGGATCCTAGCATTTTTACCCCCCCATACGAACGCCATGATATGTTTGTCCAGCGCTTTGAAAAAGGCCTTGGGGATGTAGATCGGAATGGATCTAAACAGGAAAAGGAACCTGGGCAGTACGTTCATTTTGATCGTCTGGACTCTCCCCGCGAGGGAGAGCGGGAGTGTGTTCCATCTTTGCAGGTCCTTTTTAACTTCCTCCGTCAGGCTGGTGAGGTTCCATTTGTGGATCCCTTTCCAGTCATGGGCTATTTGGATCCCCAGGTAGCGGAATTTATTTCGGGCTTGTTTGAACGGCAGCCCCTTTAGTGCTGCCCCCCCCCCCCCCCCCCCCCCCCTTGCGGGTGTACTGGGAAGATCTCACTTTTGCTCATGTTGAGTTTGTAGCCCGAGAAGGCTCCAAACTCTTTCAGGAGCGCTATGATTCCGTCCATGCTGCTTTGTGGGTCCGAGATATAGAGGAGCAGATCATCCGCATAGAGTGAGACTCTGTGCTCTCAACCTCCCCTTCGGATCCCCCTCCAATTTTTTGCTGCCCTGAGCGCGATTGCTAGCGGTTCAATTGCTAGTGCGAACAGCAGCGGGGACAGTGGGCATCCTTGTCTGGTGCCCCTGTGCAGCTGGAAGTATTGGGAGTTGGTATTGTTGGTCCGTACACTCGCCATGGGAGCGTTGTATAGGAGCTTTACCCAAGCGGTGAACCCTGTTCCAAGCCCGAACCGCTCCAGTACCTCTATGAGGTATTTCCATTCGACTCTGTCGAAGGCCTTTTCTGCGTCCAGGGAGACGATCACCTCTTGTGTTCTCTCCCCGGAGGGGGTCATTATCACGTTCAGCAGGCGCCTGATGTAAGCTGTCTACCTTTGACGAAGCCCGTCTGGTCCTCTGTGACCACCTCAGGTACACAGTCTTCTAGCCTTTTGGCTAGGATTTTGGCCAGTATTTTGGCGTCTGCGTTCAGCAGAGATATGGGTCTGTATGACCCACATTCCGTTGGGTCTTTGTCTTTCTTAGGTATCAGCGAGATTGAGGCCTGTGCTAACGTGGGTGGCAGTGTGCCCCTAGCTAGCGAGTCTGTGAACATCTCCCGCAGGTGCGGGGCCAGCGCTGTCGCGAATTTTTTGTAGAAGTCCGCCGGGAATCCGTCCGGTCCCGGCGCCTTCCCCGTCTTCATGGAGCTAATGCTCTCCATGATCTCTCCCAGTGCTAGTGGTGCTTCCAGATCCCGTTTTCTGCCCTCTCCCACGACTGGTATGTCCAGTCCATCAAGAAACTGGTTCATCCCAGCCTTCCCCGTTGGGGGCTCCGAGGTGTATAGCTCTTGGTAGAAGGCCTTGAAGGTTTCGTTAATCCTCTCTGGTTCTGTTTCCCACGTGCCTCTGGTACCTCTGATTTGCGCAATTTCCCTGCTGGCTGCCTGCTTTCTCAGCTGGTGTGCCAACAGGCGGCTGGCTTTGTCTCCGTGTTCGTACAGGGTCCCGCGTGCCTGGCGGAGTTGGTGTACTGCTTTCCTGGTGGAGAGCAGGTCAAAGTTCCTTTGTAATTCTTTTCTCTCCGCCAGGAGCTCTACGGTCGGGGCCTCGGAGTATTTACGGTCTACCTCCAGTATGGAGTCGACCAGCTTCTGCCTAGCCACCCTTTCCACCCTATCTCTTTGCGCTTTGTAGGCAATGATTTCCCCTCTTAGTACGGCCTTAAGCGCTTCCCAGAACGTGGAGGATGAGACCTCCCCGTTTTGGTTGTTCTCCGTGTATTCCGCTATGGCCCGCGCTATCCTTTTGTGAATTGCGCTTTCACGTATCTGATCGTCAGTCCAGAAGTAAAACACTCGAACACGTCAGTAACGAATATTCGTTTATTTACGGCCGGGACAAATCTCTAAGCAGTCGGGTAACCACCTTCGAGAAGTGCCAAAATCCCAGAATAAGGACGGTATCTTTATACATCTTACAGCTTAGGGGTGGTCCCCTTAAATTCCTAGATACACCTATGATTTGGCAAGGATCCAGAACATGTACATATATGGAATTATTCTTCGAGGTCGGGAGGTTATTTTTGACATAATCATTAGCACAAGTCACTATCAATATTAATACAAAGGTTTTTGTATCCCATGGCCATCTGGCTTATCTCATTCCAAGGCCCTTCCTTTTACATTTCAATGTTTATTTGTTCCAACTGGTCAAACGAGTCCTGAGAACCCCGCCCGTAACTCCAGCGAACGCTGCCTGGAATCACGGCGGCTCCTCAGGCTGCCCCTAGCAGTCCTGGCAACCCCGCCCGTAACTCCAGCGAACGCTGCCTGGAATCACGGCGGCAGTCCCAGGCTGCCCACAGCCCGTTAACCGTCCCCTAGCAATCCTGAGAACCCCGCCCGTAACTCCAGCGAACGCTGCCTGGAATCACGGCGGCTCCTCAGGCTGCCCCTAGCAGTCCTGGCAACCCCGCCCGTAACTCCAGCGAACGCTGCCTGGAATCACGGCGGCAGTCCCAGGCTGCCCCTAGAGACGATAACCACAGGGTTCACTCACTTACCCTCTTTAAAACGGGTTCGCTGGACTGACCTGGATCTCGCAGAGGCTTCTCGACAAACCAACGGCAAGGCTGAGCAACGATCAAACTAGTAGTAGGCGAATACCAAGGTGAAAAAGAAATTTTTACTCACGTTGGGGGCCAAATTCGTCCTCTACTTTGAACGAGCTCAGTCAATTACGCCGGTTAGTTGCGCAGACCCCTCTGGAGATCCCCGTACGGGCCACCAAATGTGAATTGCGCTTTCACGTATCTGATCATCAGTCCAGAAGTAAAACACTCGAACACGTCAGTAACGAATATTCGTTTATTTACGGTCGGGATAAATCTCTAAGCAGTCGGGTAACCACCTTCGAGAAGTGCCAAAATCCCAGAATACGGACGGTATCTTTATACATCTTACAGCTTAGGGGTGGTTCCCTTAAATTCCTAGATACACCTATGATTTGGCAAGGATCCAGAACATGTACATATATGGAATTATTCTTTGAGGTCGGGAGGTTATTTTTGACATAATCATTAGCACAAGTCACTATCAATATTAATACAAAGGTTTTTGTATCCCATGGCCATCTGGCTTATCTCATTCCAAGGCCCTTCCTTTTACATTTCAATGTTTATTTGTTCCAACTGGTCAAACGAGCTTAATTACGTTATCTCTGCAATAAAGTAACGGTTCCCATTCATTCCATTCTTTGCCTTTTTGACCTCTCTGCTTTCACAGATGCGGGTCAGGCCATTAATTAGTACCAAAGTCACACTCCCTATATTCCATCCCATAACCTTCTGACATCTTTGCTTTCACAGATGCCGGTCAGACACACTCCCTTTATTTCATCCCTTGACCTGTTGACATCTCTTTCACAGAGCTTTTCAGAACTGTTATATTAACCCTATCAGCAAAGTTCCAAATGAAATCCACTTCTACACTTTCGCTGAAGGCCTTGTCAGCTAGTAAGGCACCGTCCAGCCTCCATGGTAGTCCTCCTCTACTAGGCTCCGGCAGGATGCCACTTCCTCATATAGGTCAGGGGTAGGTGGAACCAGTTTTTCTTTTTCGTCTAGGGCGGATCTCTGAAGCATCTGTGGTAATGCAGTGGCACCCAAACGGTTGCATAGGCATTTCACACCAGTAGCTATGATACAGAGCAACAAACAGATGGTAACGAAGATAATGAGCCCATGGAATAGGTAAGTGGCCCAAGAATTGGACCACATCCAGCTCCACCAGTCAGCCTGACCGGCGAGTAGCAAGCGCTGTACTCCATCTCTGATATGGGTTACCAGACGCGTGATATTCTCTGAACTGTCTGGAATATAACCCATTCAGCCGTCTGTTCGATCGAGAAAGGAACAGATATCAAGGGAACGCCTCCATGGGCATGGGTCGGGACCTGTGTACATACCCAGCAAGAGGAGACACCCACTTTCTTAGCATAGACATAGGACATAAACAGAAAAGAATTTGCCGTTACATGGTGCGTTGCCCGCTTCCTTCTGGAAGGCGAGTAGGGGTGAGTAGTCCTTGATGGTGAAATTTGTACCCTGTCCTTATCAATGCACCGGTGGTTCCACCTGCATGTGCGGCGATCGTACATTAGAACCATGTACGTAATCAGGAATCGGCGCTTCTGGTCGTCGGGAGGAACGGTGGTCGGGCAGGTTTTGATAGCGGTGGTGATCCATCGGAGATCTGTCGTTGTTCCACATCGTGGGGTCCCTTCCCGGCACATGGGTGGGTGTCGGCTTCCGTACAGGCATCTCCTTCCTTCGGATGCAGCGAGAGAGAGCAGGGTGGCGAGTATTGTGACGGCGAAGAGGGGTCTCATCCTGGTACTCGTGTTCCTAGGACTTAAAGGAAAAGTTTAGAACATCATGGATACTTAATTAACTTACAATGGTGCATATGTACCCATGCGTTCCGGCCCTCCACTTTTACTGCAGTGGGGGTAGTGAGTAGAACCTGTAGGGGACCCTCCCATCGAGGTTCCAAACCTTTACGTGTCCAATTTCGAATTAGGACATAATCCCCAGGGTTGATGGAGACGTCATGAGTAATGGATGGGACTTCTTCCTGGGTGGCACGAACTCGGGAGTGTAATCCTTTCAAAATTCTAGTTAGTGTTAATATATAATTAGCCATCTCGGTAGTCATGTAATGGAATTGAACATTCCGTGGAACACTGCTGTCCCAAGGCGTTCGAAAGGGTCTGCCATATAGTATTTCTGCTGGGCTTAGGCGAGTTTTTCCTGCGGGGGTGGCACGTAGCTGGAAGAGTGCTAAAGGCAGGAGTTTGAGCCAAGTGGCCCCAGTGTCTGCTTGTAGTTCAGCGAGTTTA